>NC_141932.1:2141928-2446489 GCF_057802395.1 Ceratotherium simum simum
AGTGTAGGAGGAGGAGTGCGGGGAAAACAGGGTCAGAAGCTGGCGCGGAGATTGGGTCGTGAAGGGAGCAGGCTGCCAAGGGCACGGAGGCCATGCCTGCGAGGACAAGCCAGCGGGGGAGGCGCGTCCTGGCAGCGCCGGAGGGCCAGGGAGTCAAAGCTGCCGCGAGAAGCCATTAGGCGGGACGGAATTCCCAGGCTGGGCCAGTAGGGCCATGGAGATCCCCAAAGCTGGGCTGCTCCGGATTGCAGGGGTGGGAGACCCCAGAACAAGCGCCTGGAGGCCAGACTGGTGAGGTATAACCAGGTAGACCAGAGCTCTCTGGACTCTGCCTGGGTACCCACCTACTTGACACTCCACCCCTAAGCTAGCAGTTTGAGATCTCAAGGCTCTGGCTCCCTTCCCCTGGGAACCAAAGCCTCTCTGCAGGCAAGTCCTGCCCTGGCAGCCCCGGCTCCTTCATACCTTTGATACCATGCACCAGAGGCGGAGCTCTCCCCCAGTTCCAGGCTCCAGCTATTCCTGGATGTTGGCAGGTTGTGTTCCTTTCTGGAGGCTCTGGGAAATCAAATTCCTGCTTGTTTGGGTTGTTGGCAGAATTCAGTTCCATGTGGTTGCAGGACTGAGGTCTCTAAACTCCCTAGGGGCTCTCTGGTTGGATTGAGGGGATCTGTGAAGTCACACAATTAATTTCTTCCAAGAACCTTTTGTGTGATTGAACACTCTGACCTATTGATCTCGCTGAGCCAGGACTGAGGCTGTTGACTGTCAGATGTGTGCTGTCCTTAGCTCCTGGGGTTCCTCTCCAGCCCTAGCAGACAAGCTATATCTCAGAACCAGCAATAAGGCATCCAACAATCTCATCATACTGTCTATCTCTGACTCTTCTGTCTGTATCTTTCTCCCTGCAGCTGGGCAAGGTTCTCCACCTTTTAAACTCCTGTGGTTAGATTGAGCCCACCTGAGATAAATCTCATCACAAGGTGCATATTAATTACATATGCAAAGTCCCATTGGCCATCTATGGTAACATTCACAGGTTCTGGGGATTAGGGCATGGACATCTTTGGGAGCAATTATTCTGTCTACTAGACTTTGCCCTCTGGTCCTCAGATTCATACCTGTCCTGCTTGAAAAATATATTAAACCCATCCCAAGATCCCAAAAGGTCTCCTTCAATTACAATATCAACTCACCATCCAAATCTCATCTAAATCTCATTAGCTCAAAAGTCCCAAATCTCATCTAAATTGTCCAAATCAGGTGTGGGTGAAGCTCTGGGTATAATCCACCCTGGGGCACAAATCCTCTCCATCTCCAGCTCTGTGAAACTAGAAAGCAAGTGTCTGCTCCCAAAATAAAAGGGTGGAACAGACCTAGGATAACAGTTATATACATTCTGTTTCAAAGGGGTAGAAAATAGTAGGAAAAAAGAGCCACCAGTCCCAAGACATTTTGAATCAAGTTTGGCAAACTACATTAGACATCAAGGCCTGGGAATATCATCTGTGGTTCAAGGCTCTGACCACTGGGCTTGAAGCTGCACACTCTGTGTTCTACTCTGCTGAGTCATGTTTCCTTTCCCAGGAAAAGGTAACAAGCATTTGCAGCTTAGTTTTCTCAGCCAGTTTCCTATGTGTAGAATACTGGAGGTTCTGAAACCGAGGAAGAGGTTAAAAAATCTTCCCTGGCCTAGAAGAAGAGAGCAAAAACTTGGAGATAAGCTTTGCTAACTGCAGCTGTGCATATTCACCATAATCAACCGTTGTTTAAAACTAACCAGGTCTTTCTGTCCCTCCTTAGTATATGAGTGAGCTGTCTTTCCCAGGAAATCAAGGTCCAGACATCAAGATTCAGCCTCACAAGGCCAAACGCAGGCTGATGAAACTTTCCCAGAAAACTCCAGACAGTCAAGGGAAAGAAACTCAGTCTTCAAGGTCAAATGTAAGCTGGTGGGAAGGTGCCAGCCAGCACATCCACATGCTCCCCCTCCCTTACCTAAAACCCCAGCACATGCTCTCCCTCACAACCTTTAAAAACCCTTGCCTCTCACCTTTCGGGGAGACGGGACAAATTTGAGTTTCCTGGCTGACGTCACCCGAAATAAAAACTCTTTCCTTGCCATAAGCCTGGCATTCTAGTTTTATTTGGCCCCTCTTGTGTGGCGGCAAAAAACCTGGGTATGTATCTGGTAACAGTTCTATACCCTTTAGTTTCACACTCTGTCCCTTTAGATCCAAGATATTTCTACTAGAATAAAATTTTCAAGAACTCTGTGGGTCTCCCATATGACAGAGATTCACTCCATTAAACAAGAGGTTGGTCCAGTTTTTTATCCCTAGATAATCTCACATCTATTTTTGGCTTTTGCTGAGATGGCTGAGGGATGACTTGAAGCTTCCTAGCTGCTCTCTGGTTGCGTTGAGGACACTTGCTTAGTCATACAAGTAATCTCTTCAAAGAGATTTCTGTGTGACTCTGACTCTGATTTACTGATCTTGATGAGATATTACAAAAGGTTGTGCAGCCACACCCTCAGCTATTTCTCTAGAACATGCTTTCATGACCATTCATCTCTTAATTTCAATGTCTTTTAAACTAAGAGGGCCTGAGAATTTCCCAAATCGAGTCTTGGGTCTTTTCTGTTTAACAGTTCTTCCCTATATTTATCTCTTCCCTGTCACATTTTATAATAATTAGTAAGAAAAAACAAGGCCACACTTTCAACACTTTTAATTAGAAAATCCCTAAGCTAAATGTCCAAAAAAAGACTAGTACATGAATATTTGCAGCAGCTTTATTTTTAATATTTAGAATCTGGAAAAAACCCAAATGTCAATTAAGATCGATTAAATTGTGGTATATCCATACAGATTACTCTGCAATAAAGAGAATGAGCTATTCATACACACAACACGGATGAGTTTCAAGTAATTATGCTACATAAAAGACAGGAAACAAAAACTTTTAAGGTTCTGCTTAAATCAAATTCTAGAAAAGGCAAATTTATTTATATTGAAAGTAAATCAGTGGTTGCCTAGGGATAGGTGGGCAACTATTAGGAAGGACGTTGCGAGAGGGATTATGAAGGAGCACGAGGTAACTTTGGGGGTGATGGATATGTCCAATATCATGGCTAGGTTGATGATTTCATATGTATATACATATATTAAGGCTTACCAAATCGTACACTTTAAGAATGTGCAGTCTACTGCATGTTGACTACATTGAAAGAAACTATAAGAAATGATTCCTCTAAAAGTCTGGGTTTCCCACTTCCATTGGAAAACCAGAAGATTGAGCATCAATATAGTCATGCACGACGTAACAATGTTTCCGTCAACAACAGACCCCATATACAACAGTGGTCCCGTAAGATGAGTACCATATGGCCTAGGTGTGTAGTATACCATCTAGGTTTAAGTACACTCAATGGCGTGTGCACAATGACAAAACTGCCTAACACATTTCTCAGCAAGTTTCCTTGTTGTTAAGCAATGCATGACTATAGTGACTACCATCTCATTCTAAACGCCTTTGAAGAGAACCTCTTCCTCAGTAGCAAGAAAAACTGGTAAGCAATGAAGGCTGTTTCCAAGTCAGTCACCAGGAACTCCGGCTGGTCACAAAATCTATATTCTTGGACCAGAGTCTCTCTACTCTCAGTCCCAGGGTTCTTGTCCATGCAGCAAAGACATCCAGTAAACAGCCCAGAGAGAAGGAATCGAGGAAAATTTTACATTCTTTGCTCTGTCACTGACCTTAGTCCTAAGAGTGACACAGCCCTGGAGATCCTGCGAATTTCCATACATCCTGATCTCATACAGCCATAGTGACTAGAATGTTGATGGATGTGTTTCTACAGTGGGCACATCCACTCGTTTGCTGCGCTGTCTCCAATCCCAATTATTCACACCCAGTGTTTCTGTATCAATTTTGTTTCCTTCCTGAACATGGCAGGTCTTAGAGCCAGTGATTTGTGTACCAGATTCTGGCCTTCAGGATATACGGCACTTGGCAGGTCCTGAGGAACAGCTTCCCCTCAACAGTGCTGGGGAATATGCAACATATGCTGGAAACAGGACACTCAATCCCTGCTGCTCTCAAACACACTGCAAGTTGTTACAACAGCACCCTCCTCAAGGTGATATCTGGGCCCTTACATAACTGAAATCTAGACAAAATTAGGCTCACAAAGCCCTGAATTTTCACTCAAGCTTTTGTCAGCAATGGAAATTAATATCAAAACTGGACTGAGAACTGTTCTGTCAACCTGCTGTTCCATTTGAGGGACACAAAGTTGGAAGCCCCCACAAACACTGTTTACCTCATCAGTCTGGCAGGTACCTAGTTGTTTTCAAACCACTCCAAACAGTAAAAAAAACCTCCAAGATTAAAGGCGGCTTAAATAATGTCTTTATTATCACACAAATTAAAGCGACATGAGACAAGCAGTTCTCCAGGTTGGGTGACTTGGAGGCTAGAAAAATCTGTCACAAGTATCACGAGACCAAAAATGTCCATGAAGAAAGTAAACTTTTTCTGCTACCAAAACACAGCTCAGGCCCTCCTGGCTAAAAAAGCGTCACGTCAACACCTTTACCAGTCAGTGAGGAGGGAATGAGGATCCCCATTTAACTCACGTTCCTTATAATTCCCTCCAGGGATTGGACAGAGAGTACAAAGTTCTGGCTTTCCTGAGGATATTAAGGTAACTTAAGCTGGTAGAGTTGAGATGGTTTCAGCCACAGGCACTGACACTGACGAATCTGGCAAGGAACTCGAGCCGGTCTGAAAGTGCAACACAGGCCCTGAAAGCTTCCCTTGTACCTAGCATTCATAAGGCATGTCCCTAGTGTTAATGTTCAGATATATGATGTTCAACATCTGATTGATGTCTCTCTCTCAAAGGTTAATCACAGAGCTCCTCTACCTATGAGTCCTGTTGTGTTGAAAGCACTCCTAAAGCCTTCCTGCAGTGTGAACTTTCTGGTGCCGAATGAGGTGGGAGCTTAGGCTATAGGCTTTCCCACATTCATTGCACTCATAAGGCCTTTCTCCAGTGTGAACTTTTTGGTGCCGAACAAGGTGGGAGGTCCTGATGAAATCTTTCCCACATTTGCTGCACACAAAAGGCCTTTCCCCCGTGTGAACTCTCTGGTGTGCAATAAAGTCAGAGCTTCGACTAAAGAATTTCCCACATTCAATGCACTCAAAAGGCCTTGCCTCAGTGTGAATTCTCTGGTGTTTAATGAGAGTGTATTTGTGGCCAAAGGATTTCCCACAATCACTACAAACATAAGGATTTTCTCCAGTATGGATACTCTCATGCTGAACAAGTGTGGATTTGTGTCTGAAGACTTTCCCACAATCGTTGCACTTATAAGGCCTTGCTCCATTGTGAACTCTCTGGTGTACAATTAGGTTGGAGTGATGGCTGAAGTATTTTCCACATTCGCCACACTTATAAGGCATTTCTCCAGTGTGAATTCTTTTATGCTGAGTGAGGTTGTCTTTGCGACTAAAGGCTTTCCCACACTCACTGCACTCATAAGGCCTTTCTCCAGTATGGATTCTCTGGTGCTGGACAAGTGTGGCTTTTCGACTAAAAGCTTTCCCACATTCACTGCACTCGTAAGGCTTTTCTCCAGTATGGATTCGCTGATGCTGGACAAGTGTGTCTTTGCGGTTGAAGGCCTTCCCACATTCACTGCATTTGTAATGCATCTGTCCAATGTGAAAGGCCTCTCCACTCTCAGTGCTCCTTTTCTTCCTCTTGCTGTGGGTAACCTTTTGCTGGTGACTGCCCAAGGTGGCCTGGAACTTCTTCTGTTCCTCCTCACATGTAAACGGCTTCTCTGACAAGTGAGGTTCTTCACAAACTCTACAGTTTTTCACAAATGAGGTCTTGCCTTTGTCTCTTAAGGGTTTCTCTACATTGTACTGTTTCTGGTGCTGGTCAAAGTTTGCACTGAACCACAACTGTCTTCCACATGCCCCACATGTATAAGGTTTCAGTCCATGGTATGTTTCCTGGTGTTCATCCAGGTGCAAAATATCTTTCAAGATGGGGGCACATATGTCACAAGGGTGAGCCATCTGGGTTGATGAACCTGCCCTGGAAGTACTAACATGTGACAGTCCTACAGAAATGCTCTGCACAGAAGGTGCCTCTTCATCCTCCACTCCACTCGAACAATCTAAAGGCAAAAAATGCTGTTGAAGTGCATGTTGATTTTGGTAGAAAGGGGCCACCCTGTCACAAGTGTCTGTCTAGCATACCCAGGACTGAGTCCACGGGGTTGTTGGCAGGATGACAGACTTGGCATTAGGTTAAAGAAAGAACGGCTGTGTAGTACTGGGTTCTAAGAATCACAGAATGGGGAAGGCCTCACAAGGAATAAAGACACAAGGATGGAGCGTAGTTCACAAAGAAGAAGCAGGCAGGATCTCCAACTTACTCCTCTGCAAATAACTTTTAGAAAGGTGTTGGCTATTGGCGATAGGTGAGTACTATACAGAAATGTAAATCCACACCCAGGAAATTTCCAATTTAAAATGAGTAACTAGTATTCAAAAACTAGGGAAATGTGTACATCTCATGACACATTAGCATTGTCCAATTAGGAGAGCACTGCAGAGGGAGCAGTAGAGGGCACTGGTGAGTGAGCGTGAACAGCCCTGCATCATAGGTCAGAATAAAAATGACAAGTGTGTAAGTGTCCAGAATGGGGAGGAAAAGATACAAATAAAGTATGGCTTATAGCCTGGGCACCAAACAGTAATAGGTACAGCACAGGTTTCTGGTGCTATCTGAACCTAGCCCTGAAGTCACACCCTCCCTTAGCCCCCACTCACCAAGGCCCGTCCAAGCCTCTCCTGCTGTGGCTAGAGTCATGACCTCTCAGTCAGGCATTCAGTGTTCTTTCCCCTGCTACAGTTCAGCAATCACAGAGAGTCTGTAAGATACAAGTCATAGAGAAAAGACAGGGCAAATGAGTGGGAAAGCACTGACCCAGAGCAGCCTACCCATGAGAGAGTAAAAGAAAACTAAATATTATAAAACAAACATCAGAAATGTCTTGCTGGAACAGCCCAGTGGGCCTTATAAGCAGTGATCATGACTGGAACTCATGACACAGATAGGCCCAAGGAAATGTCACTTGAAGGAGGCAGAATCTGGAGCACAGAGATATCGTGAATGTGGACAGAACCACCCACCTAGGGAGAAGCCAAGCACAGTAGTATCCATGGGGATCACCACAAGACTCCAGACCCTCAAACCATTCCTGGCAAGGATTTAGGGCAGCAGAACTTGGGAAACATAGGTAGTGGAGGAGGCAGTACACACAGCTGAGCCCTGGCACCAAGAGGACCTATGTGAGGGAGTGAGGACAAATAGCAGTGTCTATGGTCCAGCTATGGGAAGGAAATGGCAACTTCTGGGAGAAAAAAGTAAGAACAGAGCACAGCCCAGAAAACTGGGATATGTGGGGCCTTACCCAGAAAGACTGTAAGTGCAAAGCACAGAAAGCACTGCATTGATTGACATGAGAACCTCTGAGCCTTATCAAGTAGCCCCCACTCCTCCCAGGGGAAATACACAAACATATCCTCAAAAGTCACATGACTGCATAAAATGGACAACTGAGCACAGGGTCAGCCACCTTCCCCAGGACTCCTGGTCTATCCACCACACATTCACTTTCCTCCTCAGCTCTGTAACTCAGACAAGATACCAGGGACTTGTGTGATTGGTGCCTGCTCTTTCCTCATTTCTCGTTAATCACTTTGTCCAGCCTAGAACAGGCAGGGGGACAAACGTTGTCTAGCCTGGGCCTGGCATGCAGGGCCCAACTGTTCTCCTGCCAGCTAGATCCCCTGGGGTCCAGAGATCATGCCTCTCATACACAAATTTGACTTTAGCAGTGTCCCTAAAGCTCTCAGTACCAGAGCCCTCAGGCAGTGAATTCAGATCCATCCCTGTACACATCACTCTTTAGACCACACCTCCTTCATTATCTATGGACACCAACAACGTAGGTACCTCACACGTGCAAATCTGCATACAGCATCCAGAGAAAGCTTAATTAACACATCCAGGATCACATTCAGCCCCAGTCAAGGACCCTACAGCCATGGGGTATCTCTGAACCTGGCTTTTAAATCCTCCCCTCCTGGCCTTATTCCTTGAGTCAACTTTGGCAATCCAGAACCAAATGCAGATATCAGATAAACCCAGCCCTTTTCCACTTTGCTGTTGCATGCTGAGATTGCTAAATTCTCATCAGTCACAGGCTTAACACTTAACACTAACTCTCATTCAAAGCCCACACCCACTGGCCTTCTACTCCAAGCACAGAAACAGCTGACAGCTGACTCCCTTTGCCCGTCAGTTAATCTACTAGCTTCACCAAAACTCCCCAGTCCCACCAAAGATCACCACAAAAGCCTGGGAAGCACAGAGAGAGGGGAATAAACTTTGGCCTCATTTTCATCTCATCTTTATTACTGCTACCCCCCCAGCACCCATCTCATGTCCACTCTCTCCCAGGAAGACTTCACCACCTGCCAGATCCTATTCTCCCACCACCATGGACACTAACCTCCCTTTTGTCTCTTAGGTGACTCCTACTCCCACTCACTCCACTGGGCCCACACCCTTTCCAGAACCCTAATGGCACTGCCACCATGACATAAAGGTTTTCTCTCTAAATCTGATACACAGCTATACCCTATCCATACACTGGCTGCACCTTGCAAATGTCTCCAACTTAAATCCTTCCTCTGAACTCCAAACCTGTGTGTCCAGCTGTCCACTTGATACCTCCACTCAGATATCTCTGGAACATCACAGATTCACCATAGTAAAATCTAACTTCTGATATCACCTCTGAAAGTTACTCTCACCAACTTCACCATCTCAACTGAGGATTTTTCTATCCTTACACCTTCTCAGGCCAAATACTGTGGGGTCATCCCTGACTCCTCTCCTTTTTTCTCTTATCCCCCACATCAGAAAACCTGCTTGGTTCTACTCAAGAAAAAAAAAAAAAAAAGAGATCCAGAATCCAAACACTTGACTCTCACCGTGATAGCCACCACTCTCCTCCAGCCATCATCAACACACCTCTTTCCTCACCCCCATAGTCTTTTCTTCACTGTGCAGTCAGATGAAAGCCTGTTAAGACTAGAGTCAGTTCACTCCTTCCTCTGCTTCAAACCTCCCAAGGCTCCCACCACTCTTGAGAATAAGAAGCCCAGCTCCACAGGCTGCCATTCGAGCTGAATCCTCTCCCCTGCTCTCTGATCACACTAGACATAATGCAGACCTGAGGTTCCCTGAACACTCCCGGTTCAGCCTCAAGTAATGCGTCTGCATATGCTGATTCCTGTGCCTGGGACACTGTTCTACATTCATCCCATTGCCTACTAGAAATGAAAGCCCTTCCATATAATTCCAGCATAGAATTCAGAGCACAAGACTTTTGGTGACATCAGGATCCCCAAACCCAATGGCAGGTAGAAGAGTAGATGAAGATTCCCAAGACACCACCATGTGTCATACTGGGTTGCCAAGATCACTCGGAGGTGGAGGTGGGTTGAATGGGGAGCTGCATACTCTGCACTCACTTATGCAGGGATCATAAATGCCTCTGCTGCCACAGCAACCTGGTGGAAAGAGGGAGATGTGAGTGGCAAGTTACCACGGTGGGATCTCATAGACTGAACTGTTCCCCAACCCCTTTGGTGAGGATGATTTCAGGTTGTCTAACCTCAGATACTCAGACCTTAGTGCTGCCTCCTATCAGCTGTGTGACCATGAACAAAGAATTGGGTCTCAGTACCCTCATCTGTGAAGTGGGGATAATAAGGGTACCCACCTCACAGGGCTGTTATTTGTATCAGACATGTTGATACATGTCAAGCACCTTTGTATTATCTTTTACTGTCTACAAGCTGAACGCTATTGCAAGTGTTGTTGGTGCAAATGAAGTGACAGATTTTTGAAATTCTAGATTTGTTTTTAAGCTTTTAAGAAAACGTGATATTTAAGACTTCCCATTGTAATCAAATACTTAGAGAAAAGCACTTCAATTTATTAAGCATTGGTATAAATTTATCATGTTTATGTATTTTTAATTTTTAACTGTCTGCTTATGTATACTTGCCAGGTGTACACTAGGGCTTTCACCAAACCAGCCTACCTGGTATGTACTCCTCTGAAAATGAGCCTGCTGGTGACCCTTCATTAGAGACATTCATCGTCTCTTCTGACCTGAGGAATTGGGGAACTGATGTACCAGTGCACTGGATTGGGCTGGGGCTGCTCTACTAACCTGGCTGACTTTCCCTCTGCTCCACGGGCACTGCCTATGGGGGCATGCTGAGTCCACAGGGTGGCAAATCTATAGCACCTCACACCTTGCTCTCCATTTCAGGCCAGGCTCCTAATACCCTACAGCCCTCTCCTCCTGCTGACACCAGCCAGAACCCTTTCAGATGCCAGGACCCCCTCCTTTCTGGAGGTAATCTCAGGAATATCCACCTCTTCCGTGCCCTCCATTCTCTCACCTCAGGGACCATATAAGATAACATCCTTAGCATTCTTCCCCTAAATCTGATCTCCAGGTTTTGACCTGAGCCTCATCTATCAGAGTTCTCCAGCACAGCTCGCTCCACAGAACTCCAGACCTGCATGTCCAGACGCCCGTGAGACACCTCAGATTTACCACGTCCAAAAGCCAACTCCTGATCCCCCTTGAAAGATGCTCCCTGCTCCAACTTACCCATTTCCACCCTTTCAGATGTTGGGGGGGGGGGGAACTTGGGTAGCTCTTCACTCTCTACTTTCACTTATACCCCATGCAGCAAGAAATCCTGCTCGTTTTATCTTTAAAATCTCTCCAAAATTTAATGATTTCTCTAGCCCCACTCCCTCCTGCCACTGCTCTGGTACAGCCACCACAACAGCCCAGGAGTTTGTGGCCTCTTCACCGGGTCACTGCCTCCATCCTCACCATCACATCACCCTAGTCTGTTTTCCCCTGAGCGAACGTTGGGATACTTTTAAAACCCTTAATCAGGGCCGCCCAGTGGCTTAGCGGTTAAATGCGCGCACTCCGCTGCAGGCGGCCCGGGTTCGGATCCTGGGCGCGCACAGCCGCACCACTTCTCCGGCCATGCTGAGGCGCGTCCCACATACAGCAACTAGAAGGATGTGCAGCTATGACATACAACTATGTACTACGGCTTTGAGGAGAAATAAATAAATAAAATCTTAAAACCCTTAATCAGATCACGTCCCTCCACGGCTCCCAGCGCCCTCACAATAAAGGTACTCGCCTCACTCGGCCATTCCAGACATGACTACTACTCACACTCTCCGCTCCCTGCAGATAGGAAGACCCCCGTTTCCCGAAAGCTCCCGGCTCAGTCGCACCTCCAAGCCTTTGCTCGTACGAGTCGCTCGGCCGGGAACACTCCTCCAAGTCTCATCACACTGGATGTTAGAAATGGGGGCTCCACCCACAAACGACCTGGAGCCCGGCCCGCAATGACCTCAACAGGCACTCCTCATTCGGGGCCTCATGATTCGGAGGTGTGGGTCGGGGACGCGCCAAGATTCGGTGAACGCAGCACCCACCTACGCCAGGTCCATCACCGCGGCCACAGCCATGACAGTCCGCACCACACGGAGCTGTAAGGAGTCCCTGGTCGGGACCCGGGCACCGCCGTCGCTCGGCCGTGGCGGCGGAGTCTTCGCGGGCGTTGCCACTGCCCAGCCTCTTTGCAGCGGGGCAGGGTCTCTTCCCGCGCCTTCCTGCTTCACTCACCTCTGAACCGAACCAGAGGCCCCCGATTTCTCCTAGGATAGTCCCAACAGCCGACAAAATGTCCGCCGCGAGGAAGATACCGGAAGTCCCGCCCAGACGTCTTCCGCACGTACGGAAACTCCCTTAACAGAGCCGCCACTGCGCGGCGCAGAAGTTTCTGGGTAATGTAGTTCTCCTGAGCAATCGGCCTGACCGAGGCGCTGACAACCTCCCTGCCCCGGCCAAGGCCATGTGGCACCGCAAGGGGCGCTGGGAAATGGTGCCTCGAGGTTATGAGGACGGGGCGGGGCTTCACCCTCTTAAAGAGCCCGCACCCAGATTCTGTGCAGTGTAGTCTGCAGGTGTTGCAGAAACGTTTAGGAACATTGTTTCAGATATTCCGCAAAGCTGCAAAACCAAATGGACACACCACACCAAATATCACTTTGAGTCCACTCATATTTCCTTGTTGTTTTTAAAATACGTATAGACAGAGCTTTAAGTCAGTTCTGTGCCCTTCAGTTGGGTCAGGTGTAAGAGAGAATTGTCTCCAGACAAAGGCATGGAGTGGAAGGAGGAGGAGTGATGACGGGTGCCCTGAAGCAAGCGGGCGAACTGGAGCTCTTCCTCTGGTTTACTCAGACACTACTACTGACAGGGCAAGGGGAGGAAGGCGAGGAGAGGTTATTGGGCTACTTTGAAATAGGAGGTCAAGGAAGGTGTCTTGCCTACCTGTTATGTAAGCAAATTTTTATATTTTCCAGTCTGCGTGGAAGCCACTCTGGTTTGAACCTGATTTGGCCTGAATTTTGTTTTAACCAGAGCAGCCTGATTTATGGCCTACCAAACATACATTGTACATCTGCTTTAAATGTTACCCTAAAGTAAAGAATGTACTCTTTGAAGATAAAACATTTATGCCTCCCTTCCCTTGATGCCAACACTCTTTAAAGTTAAGACTGAATGCCTCCTTTCCCACAGCACCAAAGCCATGTTGACTCCCTGTGTACACTGTGTGGGCTAATCTGTGAGAAAATATCTCCCTGAACCGTTGAAAGAATTTCCCCCACATCCCCATCATGCTTGATGTATGTCTCTTTGTTTGAAAATGGTATATAACTGTGCTGAAAAGCACTCTTCTCCAGAGTGCTTTGCATTCCCGGGCTATAGTCCTCAGTTTGGGTCAAATAAAACTCTCTACTATAGAATGATTATTGATTATTTACATCAACACTTGTACAGTCACTGATGGTGTCCATCCCAGGGAGCAGTACTGTTTAGTCCAAATGATATCTCTTAGCCCAAAAGCTGATATATATTTATTTCTATTAGGAATATGCTGCCTATCTGAAAAGAACCATTATAAATGCTTTTGTATGCCAGGACAGTGGTTGACATGGTCCTAGTGGCAGCAAATGTGCAAAGGTGACATCTGAACCCAGAAATAAAAATATGGAACAGCATGATTTCATTTCTTTGCTGGAAAGTGATTTTCATTTCACTTGCCATTACAGAGACAGTGTCTGAATTGGGAGTTGAGATTATTTATGGTAAAAACAAAAAAAGAGAGAGAGAGGGAGAAGAAAAACGATAAGGCAGAGAAGAAGAAAGAGGAGAAAAGAAAGAGAGATGGGGGAGAAAGAGAAAGAGGAGGGAAGGAAGGAAGAAAAGAAAGAAAAACAGACACTTGTGAATTGTTTAAATGCTCAAAGTTATTAATAATTCTCTAGTTATTCACAGATATATGCAAAAATGGCTCTGGGGAACATATCTGTGACAGGCAAAAACAGTTAAGATGTCCACAAAATTTGAGCTGGAGACACTGAAGTCTGAGAAGTGAGAAAATGAAGCTGAGCACACGGCTGTGCTGGAACCTTGCCTACAGCAGGATTTAGTCTCCAAAATGTAATTTCTTTTCATTCTTGAAAACACTGAATATCTGCTTCGAGAGAGAATAAAGAAAACATTTAGAAAGTGTTCCCAGAATGGTGAAGATGAACAAGGATACTGTAATATCACGCTTATTCACATCTCTAACAAATATTCAATGAACACCTACTGCATTTCAGGCACTATCCTATGTGCATGCAACAAATTTGAAAACACGAAACAAAGACCCCAGCCATCAAGGAGCTTACACTGTAATCAAGAGACAGAAGAAGAAATATGAAAAAAAATATTGAATTATATACAATGTTAGAATATGGTAGTGTGGGGGATCAGAATTTGTCACCCCAAAATGTGTCTCTCTGGCTTATTTCTAAGAACAAAAGACTCAGGAAGAAACTTTGACCTTCCCCCTAACTGCCTAAAAGAGTTTAAGATAGCAGGCCTGTTTCAGAAAGGAGCTATCACCATAGATAACTATAATATAAAATAAACTAGGTGTAGTAGGCAAGGAGGAACCTAGCAAGGCCCGTGTAATCAAAGTCCTTCCCTGGGGCCAGCCCAGTGGTGTAGGGGTTAAGTTTGCGCGCTCCGCTTTGGTGGCCTAGGGTTTGCAAGTTTGCATCCTGGGCATAGACCTACGCACTGCTTATCGAGCCATGCTGTGGTGGAGTCCCACATATAAAGTAGAGGAAGATGGGCATGGATGTTAGCATAGGGCCAATTTTCCTCAGCAAAAAAAAAAAAGAAAAGAAAAGAAAAATAATCAAAGTCCTCCCCACATCACATTGTCTTTGCAAAGCATGGCAAACATTTGCCTACCAAACTTTTGCTTTTCCATCTCCATGTGAATTGCCTTCCTCCCCTTTCAAGTCCCAAACCACTACCCCCAACATGCCCTGAAGATGGTATTTAAGGTGGTGGCTTTGGCCTTTTTCTGGAGTTACTCAGTTTTCCTAGGTTTCTACTATGTATACATGTTATTAAATGTTTGATTTTCTCCTGTTATTCTGTCTCATGTCAATTTAATTCTTAGACCAGCCAGAAGAACCTAGAGGGTAGAGGAATATTCTTACTCCCCTACAGTAGGCACAATAGAAAAGAGAGAAGGTGAGGAGACTGAGAAGTGGGAGGATGAGATGTAATATTATACAGCCAAGGGAGGCTGATTTGTGCCCAGGTCTTAATTTATAAAGGTGACTGAGTGATGACATGGATAGGTAGATGCCATTGAAAGAAAAGTCTAATGTTACTCACAATTCCCCTAGAAATGAGAGGCACAGCATACCAAGAAAGCTGTTCCCAAACCAAAAATGGGTTTGCCTCCTGGTGAGTTACAATCAGACTCTAGACCAGAAGTAGTTGTCACACAAAGTAGAACTTATTTGCAGCAAATAGGAGGCCATGCAGAATCACTTCCAAAGTTGTGGCTGTCCCTGAGCAAAGGGTAGCAGGGACCTTTTATTTCGGATGGGGAATGAATATTCAAAAGGGAGAGGTGGGTATTGGCTTGGGCAGGCTCAGTTGGCCACGTACACTGCAGGTTATGTTAATAAGGCCTAAGCTCCTCCCAGAGAGATCTTAGCATTAAAAATGAGGCAAAGGTCATAGGCCTCCTCTTGTGGTGGGGCTTGGTCTGGTTCAGGGTGGTTGGTGATTGCATCTCTTAAACAGTTAAAGGCTTCCTAACCCACCTTTGAGTTCCTCAGGGCAATTAGTCAGTGACAAAGCCACAAAAGGAACACCAGTTTTTGGTTAGGAGGTAGAAGCAGGAGCCAAGGGAAAGCCTAGGACAGAGTCTTTATTGTGTCTTCTGCATGAAGGGCAGGGCAAAGTAAACAAGATTGGCTAGTTTGAACAATTTCACTGGGTTTTGGGTTGTAGCAGTGGTCTCTGCTTGCCTGGTACCCGGCCCTGGGACGATATAGAGCACACAGTTTTGTTCCAGAAGCATTTAAATGATTCTACATTCCTAGGTAATGGAGCCCCATTCGAGGTAAGCCACTGAGTGCTTATGTAAAACCTTAAGCCCATGAAAAATATTAACACAAATTAAACTCCTTAAAGAAAATGTGCAGATTTTCAACTAGAGGAAATAGGCTAATGAAAAAAAGAAATAGCTCTTTCTATGAGACACAGTGTTGCTCTTAAGTTTATTACAGTCCAGAAATTTATTTATTTCATCACGATTTATCATTCATAACAACCATGTTGCCTATATTGTACTAAAATGATACTTAGATAATTTATGTACAGATTTTATATGCATATACATTAAACTGTATTTTACGTTAGACACTTTCAAAAATAAAATAAATTTTCAAGACAATTTTAGTTAAATAGACAACACAGAAATGCAAAATCGTATGTTTTGCCACATATATGTTTTAATGACCAACTATAATGTTTGTAAAGTTAGTAGTAATAAAAGTCAAATGGTTATTTAAAGATGGAAAATACAGGTGAAATGAAAAGGAAACTCTTTGAAAGTTTCCTTTGAGTACCAATGACTGACAAAATTTCCTAAAAATTAATTTTATTTCATAAAAAAAAATAATTTTCAGAATTTGTTAAAGAAAACCAGAGCTGGACAACAGTTAAAGTGGTAAAAGCAGGTTTGAATCAGGAACAATTGCCAATGGGGGAAAGGAGACCTCAGTATAGAACTCTGCTCAATTCCGAATACAGCATGAACAAGTAGAGATTTATAATCAAGCAGCAGGGTAGGGGGCAGTAAATGGAAAATTACTAAGAGGAAATCTCAGGGGTAAGGGAGGATTCTTGTTAAACTGACCTAACAGGATTCTTGCTGAAGGCAGACCAGGGTGGTCAGCTATCACCTGGGGGAATGGTGGGAATGAGGAGGTTGATCAGATATCCAGGGTGATCAGATATTAAGTGGGATGGATTCTGGCTAAACTGACTTAACAGGATTCTTGCTAAAATTGGGCACTGAAGTTCAAAAGTTGAAACCTAGTCGGGAAGAAGATTCAGAGGAGCCTGACTAACGTTTGGTCAAGAAGAGACTCTTTGTCAGATCTGACTCCTAAATATTGGTAAATTGGAAATTATTTTACTACTTATTTTTTAAATGAAAAAATATTGTAAACTAAGGTAAAATAGTGGTAAACTATAATGTGTACCAAAATAAATTTATCACAAGCAATTTTGATTATTTCACTGACTGGACAAAAATTCTCAGAGATCCATGATCTTTCCTATGAAAAGTTTTGATCATTGACACGACCTCCAACACCTGCCAGAAGATATCTCCTACTTTCCTTTCTCGCCATACTGAATGCTACATACTCTTTGCCAAACGCCATGAACTTGCTTCAATTCTTTGAAGTTCACCCGTGCTGTACCATTTCAGTATATTCTCAGCTCATTTTCTTTTCACTTGAAACAGCTTTCACTCAACATGCTTTGACAATTCAATAAATCTTTTGGATGCCACTTCAAAGTGTGAATCAACAGTGAGTTTCTACTCCAGAATTCCCAAACACTGAAAAGCCCCCTATATGTCATTATCATTATTGCCTGATGTTCTCTAGTGAATAGCATTACATAATTTTAGAAAGTCATCTTTGAGTCATTATTTACACCATTTTCCAGCAATCTTAAAAGCAGTATGAGGCCAGGGTTATTTTTGCTGAGTTGGGATTTTCCCATGCTGAATCCCAATGTGGAGACAGATTATATGGCATAAAACACAAGCCTACAAACACACAAAAAAATGATTAAATAAATGATAGGATGTTCTAGAGAGATCTTACTGTCCAGAGACAATACTTGGAGAAATTATTTTTCTTCCCCAGAAGGCAGACCAGAACTGAGAGGCCCAGGTGTCACTGCCAAGGAGCACAAAGGGACTGAATGTCGGGAAGCCTGAAGACATCAGTGCAGAGGTATTCATTAGCCAGTGGCTTGGGTTCACAATCAGTGTTACCCAAAGAGACAAAATGGAAGAGAGAAAATAAAAGGAGATGAATATGCTCACCACAAACAGGATGGTGCGTGTGGCTCTGGCCTCATGGGAAGTTCTGGGGGAAAGGCTGCTGCTGTGAATGTGTTGGGACTTGCTGCTTGTGCCTGTGCAAGACAAGGACCATGGAGCCACTAGACCAGGCCATGAAGTCCAAACATGTAAGATCAATGAAGGAGAACATGACTGCATGTAGTGAGACTACGAATTCATTTGGAATGGGTGAACTACAGTATTCATAAATTTTCCCCATACTCGTGTTTTTGCTCTTTCTTGGTCCAGTAACATTCATAGCAATAAAGATATTTAATAGGAGATGCAAGATCCAGCAGAGGAAACAGCAGAAGTCAACACACTTTGGGAATCTACTCTTGAGCTCTATCCACTTAGAGGTATTAAGGTTGAGCTTAACGGCCTGGAAGCCACTGAGGAGGCAGGTAGTGCTGAGGGAAACCCCTCTGGCCACTCTGTGTAAATAGAAGACAAGTTTACATCCAACATAATCCAGGATATATTTCAACTCAAATGTTGCCATAGTCTGAGGAATTCTTTTATTAAAAAGAACCAAGTTGTTAGCTATGACTAGCTGGATGAGAATCAAGTCTGTGGGTCTCAACACGTGCCTAGTGAGCAAAGTAAAGATATAAAGACAAAAAAGTGAGGAATTTCCAAGGATCCCAACTCCAGTCTGAGTAAGGAAAATAATTTCCAAATTTAATTTTGTACAAACCATTTCATCAATTTAAAGGGGATATTGGTGGCTGATTTTATTTGAATCACAGGAATCTGGAGACTAAAATAGAAAATTTGGTTACTCTCATTATACCAAGAAAATTTCTCTGGTTGCATAATTTTTCAACTCAATATGAATATTTAGACATGCCTTTCATATGTGCAAAACAATTTCATGCAGAATTATTTATAATAACAAAGACTGGAACCAACTCAATGTCAAACCACAGGAGACTGAATCAATCGTGCATTTTCACGATGGAGCACTAGGCAGCCATGATGAGTAAAGTTCTCTCTACGGCTGCATTTCCAAGACATACAATTAAGTAAAAAATAGAAAGTGTCAGAATATTTTGTGCAGTTAGCCTTATTTTCCTAATAAAGGGAGTATAACTAATATATTATCCATTTACTATGTGTATATGGTAATATTTTTTAAATAGAAGAATGTATTTAAAAATTATAAAAATAATTTTTTATTTTTATAGGTGATAGTGGTGACAGAGTGGAGGAGAAAGTATGAAGTTAGATTGTTCTCAGTATATCTGGTTTGTGGCTTTGGTTTAAAACTTTTTACACATTCTAACTAAATATGGTAACAAAAATACTATAAAACATAAACATAAAAATGAAAAAATAAAGAAATAAACCTAAATGTGTGCCAAATTTGGGTTTAGCCAAAAGAAATTACTTCTATTGTATTTTATTTTATTTATTTTTTTTAAAGATTTATTTATTTATTTTCCCCCCAAAGCCCCAGTAGATAGTTGTATGTCATAGTTGCACAGCCTTCTAGTTGCCGTATGTGGGACGCGGCCTCAGCGTGGCCGGAGAAGCGGTGCATCAGTGTGCGCCCGGGATCCGAACCCGGGCCGCCAGCATCAGAAAGCACGCACTTAACCGCTAAGCCACAGGGCCGGCCCTATTTCTATTGTATTTTAAACACCATAATTTGAACATATATTCTATATTAATATGTGAACACAATAAGAGCAAATTATTGCAGGTATAATATCATGAGTAAAATAATTGGTATCTTAATTCTGTAATCATATATATTATATATATACACACACATATAGTGTATACATACTATTTTATTAAAAGATATCAGAGCTTCCTGAAGAAATGAATGAATCCACATCTGGGGTAGAAGGTATAGAAAATGATCTCAGAACTTCTCATTGTACAAGAAAACAAAGGAGCCACCCCAAACCACTGGGGTTATGTAAACAGGACCCAAGAGGTAACATGAAGGATTCCCAATGGCAAAGTGTAGGATATTTTCAGCATCAAACAGTAATTTTTTTTTTCTTTTGGTGAGGAAGATTAGCCCTAAGGTAACATCTGATGCCAATCCTCTTTTTTGCTGAGGAAGATTGGCCCTGGGCTAACATCTGTGCCCATCCTCCTCTACTTTATATGGGATGCTGCCACAGCATGGCTTGACAAGTGGTGCGTTGGTGCGCGCCTGGGATCTGAACCTGTGAGCCCCGGGCCGCCGAAGCTGAGTGCCCACACTTAACCACTGTGCCACAGGGCTGGCCCCCTCAAATAGTAATTTTAATAAATTAAAACAAATAAACATGTTTTAAAAATACATTTGTATCACTACTTTTAAAAAATAACCTTACATTTGGAGGATGATAGAAGACCAAATCAACACATTGAAAAGGGGAAAATAAAACGAAAGAATTAAGATATTTTTTTCTATCTAAATTTTTCCTTCAGGAATTTTCTCTTCCTAATAAAAGAAAAGGGGAATAGAAGTAGAACATGACCTAAATTGAGGCAATAATCATATGACTGTAGGACCCCACAGGTGACAGGTCTACAATGAATGTCCTAATGGAGGGGTCCAGAGGTCGACAGGGCAATACAAGAATCTATGAATATTTGCTGGATGGAAGATGGGGGGGGTTCACAGATGAAGTGAGTTTGGCTCTGGGTGGTTTCTGTTGTACCTGTGGAGATGGGCTCACGTGTTTCGTATCATTACCTTCTTCTCTTTTGTAGATGGTCTAAGTTGGAAAGTATTTGTTGCAATAATTGACAAATACTGAGTTTGTCCTCTGTTTGCTACAACTTCGGTGGTGTTTCCCACTCTGACCAATTTTGTACTTGTATTACCACAGCAACAAATCCAGGTTGGTTTCTGCAATATTCTCAATTTTTATAAAAACAAGGTTCCAATGAAAGCACTATACAGGCAGGCAAAGCACATCTACTGTTTAGAAGTAGTACCTGGGCTTCCAATCACGGGCCTCAGCAATAAATAAAGATGCAGTTTATCAAGGGGACACTACCTCATGCACAACTTTTATTTCTTCCAAAATTACTGAGTATTGGTTGTTTTGCCCTGCTTTTCCTTTTTCTTTTTGTATTACAGTGGTTAAATATTAGGAGCACTTAAAAATTGGTCAGAAATAAGATCACAATGCTGCACATCACCATGTTTTGTTCAATATATTTTTGGCATAGCCCATCAATAAGATGAAATATAATCTTGGATGTATTTATGGAAATCACAAAACCACACATCTAACATTCAGAAAGGATGCAGGTGCATAATTGCTAAATACTATAAATAAAATGAATTCTGATTAATACTAGTAAGTATTTAAAATATACACAAATGCTATGTTTAAAAAGTAGTAATTTACAATTTTTTTCTAGAGATGGTGTTGTATTTAAAAATATGATGAGCAAAAAATATTATGAAAGATATGCTTAATTATGCGATTCAACCATAAAATCACAGAAATGTAGAAGAAACATTGAAAGAAAATGCATTACTTAAAAAAAAGATCTAAATAAAGCATAGATAAGCCATGTTCCCACATGGGAAGCTTTAACATTGTAAATAAATTCATAAAATACTGTAACTTATAACCAAATAATAACATTTACAAGTTTCCTGAGCTAGTGAAAAAGAAGAGAAATAAATGAAATTGAGTTTAATGCAAGGATTAATTATATGTTATTGAAAAACATGCAATTATAGCTTGTTTTAGTCACTAATCAGAGAGTAAAATTGAGGCTATGAAACAGATCATGGACAGAGTCTAGAAAATGTTGCAAAGTATTTGATATACAGGGAGATAGGCAGATAGAGAGAGATAAAATTCGATAGATATTTTTATATATAAGATAGAGAGACAAAGATTTACAGCTATGAAAAATAGTAAGAACTTAGTGTACAGGCCGGCCCCGTGGCTTAGCGGTTAAGTGTGCGCACTCCGCTGCTGGCGGCCCAGGTTCGGATCCCGGGCACACACCGACGCACCGCTTCTCCGGCCATGCTGAGGCCGCGTCCCACATACAGCAACTAGAAGGATGTGCAACTATGACATACAACTATCTACTGGGACTTTGGGGGGAAAATAAATAAATAAAATCTAAAAAAAAAAAAAAGAACTTAGTGTGAATAAAAATGAATTTAAAAATTAGTTGGGAAAGAAAAGTTTATTCAATACATATTATTAAAATATTTACATACATCTGAAAAGATAAAGCTAAATTTCTTTCTTTTTTTTTTTTTTGAGGAAGATTAGCCCTGAGGTAACATCTGTTGCCAACCCTCCTCTTTTTGTTGTGGAAGATTGGCCCTGGGCTAACATCCGTGCCCATCTTCCTCTACTTTATACGGGACGCTGCCACAGCGTGGCTTGATAAGGGGTGCACAAGTCCGCCCTCAGGATCCAAACCGCTGAAACCCCGGGGCCACCAAAGCAGAGTGCAAGAACTTAACCCCTAGGCCACTGGGCCGGCCCAAAGCTAAATTTCTACTGCATGCCATTTAGACAAATAAGAACATTTATATACATATTTTTAAAATGTTTTAATATTTTAAAAATAAAAACATGTATATAAATACAAAAATCTAAATCTAAAAGATAAACCCTATAGGAGTGTATATATTTTTTGGAAACATGACTTGTGATAAGCACTTAGTAAGCACTGCATAAGACAGAAGACATACAGTACTTTAAACTTATTAGAGGGCCGGCCCGGTGGCTTAGCGGTTAAGTGCGCGCGCTCCGCTGCTGGCGGCCCGGGTTCGGATCCCGGGCACGCACCGACACACCACTTCTCCGGCCATGCTGAGGCCGCGTCCCACATACAGCAACTAGAATGAGGTGCAGCTATGACATACAACAATCTACTAGGGCTTTGGGGGGAAAAATAAATAAAATAAAATCTTTAAACTTATTAGAGTATGTGAAAATATACATTTATGTAAATGAAAGGCATGAAAAATTTACAATGTAAAGATGAAGCATAAGGGCCGGCCATGTGGCTTAGCCATTAAGTGCGCGCGCTCCGCTACTGGCGGCCCAGGTTCGGATCCAAGGCGCGCGCCGACGCACAGCTTCTCCAGCCATGCTGAGGCCGCATCCCACATACAGCAACTAGAAGGATGTGCAGCTATGACATACAACTATCTATTGGGGCTTTGGGGGGAAAAAAAAAAGGAGGAGGATTGGCAATAGATGTTAGCTCAGAGCCGGTCTTCCTCAGCAAAAAGAGGAGGATTAGCACTGATATTAGCTCAGGGCTGATCCTCCTCACGAAAAAAAAAAAAAAAAAGATGAAGCACAAAATAATATAAAGTATTTTATATAACAGTGGAAAGGGGAGGCAATCAATTATATTCTAAGAGCTCACCCTAATAAATGAGATAAATTATCATATTTTCTAACATTGAAAGTTATACAAATAAACATTTTTAAAAGAAAAAATAACAAATATAAAATGTGGTTTTTCTTAGAAATTATGAGACAAATGCATAATAAATTTAAAAGGAGACATCATTTATATGTAAAAATACACTCATTTGCCAAATAGCTAATTCAAGTTCACATCCTCACTCTGAGTAATAAATCTTCTTATTGGAATCTCAAATGACCTTATCTACACAAACATAAAATGAATTAATTATGGTTTCTCAGTTTGAAAATCTGTATAATGGTATAAGAGTAGGATCTTTCTAGATTTATAAAATATTATTAGGTAAAAATGTCCTGTTTCATTACACACATTTAATTAGATATCAATTTTTTATAACCACCTAAATGCTAGATGTTTTGCAGCGAATTAAATTAGGATTCATCAAACATTTTTGTAATATTTCACTTATTTACATCAATAGGCAATAAATTATTAAAGTATAATAAATTGTGTAACTGGCATTAAAATTTGGGAAACACTGGAATCTTGGTAAAGTACAGATTAATTAAGAAAAGTAAATGTTAATGAATTGAAACATTTCTGGAAGGACACACAATAATTGATAACAGATCATAAACCCAGTATTATGTGAGTTTAGAGAAGTGGGAAAGTGAAAGAGAAAAGAACATTTATTTTTCGTATATGCATATAAATTTGTTCAAATATTTCTTAAGGCTAGGCGGAGTCAAGATGGCGGTGTAAGCAGACTCGGAACTCACCTCCTCCCGTGGACACAGCCAATTTACAACTACTCGTGGAAAAATTACCCCTGAGACAGAACTGAAAACTGGATGAGAGGAACTCCTGCAACAACGGACAATCCTAACTGAGGTGGAAGAGGCACAGACTCCCTTCTGGAGAGGAAAAACGCCGCCTTCACAAGCCGCCAGCTTCACGGCCGCTGGGAGCAGCTCACAGGTACGCAGCCCTCCCTGGAGGCGTGGGACCCTGAGCCGGGGAGCGCCCCTGCTGTGGGCATTTTGTGGACCCAGCACAATCGAAACCAGCGGCATAATATCTGACTGTGCCTGCTACTAAAACACTGGGGAGCACCCCCAGAAAACCCGGTTCAAAAAGAAACTAAAACTGGCTCTTCAAGGGCCTGCGCGCAAACTCACCCGTTTCAGGAAGCATCCTAAAATCACCAGAAAGAAAGGTGTACAGTACTTTGGTGAAAAGAGACTCACCTAATAGGCCCTGAGTGCATCTTGGTGAGGGGTGAGAACTCTCCAGGGACTGGGACATTGGCGGCGGCCATTGTTGTGGCCTGGTGTGGGCGTGCTGACACAGACACCATTGGAATTCTCCCTGAGGCCAGCTAGCCCAGGGTCTGCTCCACCCGTTAGAGCACCGATTTAATCCAGCTCAGCCAGGGCAGGCAGCCCACCCTAGAGACTGGCCCCACCCAACAACAAGCCCTCAGGCAACGTGTGGGCCTGCATAGATTGGTGACTGGATTCTCTGCAGCCTGGCAACTGAGCCGACTTGAGCGGGGCAGGGTGTGCACAAGGAGTGGGTGGAGAGTGTGGGGCGGTGGCAGAGTGTGTGGGGCTCCCGCCGTGTTGAGACTGGGTCCGCTTGGGGAGGTCGGGGCACTCACACGGGGCAGGACTGTGTTGACTGTGTGTGTGGACCTGTGGTCGGCAGGGCTTCTCAGCCGCAGAAGACTTGTGCTTCTCAAAGACCCACATAGGAAGTTTGCTCCACCTTCCAAAACCTGAAACAATTGGGTGCTCCTGTGCCTGAGGCCAGCCCCACCCAGCTGCAATCCTCAGAGGGCTGACAAGAGACCTAATAGGCTAGAGGCTTACAGCAATTGTAAGGCCCTGAGGCTAACAACCTGCCACAGTGGGGGCCTACTCACTTAAAAGAAATACTGCAACACAAATGTGGTATTAGAACTTGCAGCCAACTGTGCTGGGGCTCCCCACACCTGATAAAGAGACTGAAGGGCCCACAACAACTACAAGCAGCTGAGCATTACAACAGCTGGCCAGGAGCATAACTCAGCCTCCCTGGGTGCCTACAGGGAGAGAAAACAGGCCACAGCAGAAGGACACACGTAGCCCACATAGGGGTCACCCCTGGAACATTGAGAACTGAAGGAAGCACACTGGAAGCCTCCTAAGGCATCACTTACATAAGGTCACCTATCCAAGAGCAGGAGACGTAGCTGACCTACCTAATACATAGACACAAGCACAGGGAAAGAGGCAAAATGAAGAGGCAAAAGAATACATTCCAAGTAAGGGAACAGAACAAAACCCCAGAAAAGGAACTAAGTGAAACAGAAATGAGCAACCTACCCGGCAGAGAGTTCAAACTAAGAGTGTTAAGGATGTTCACTGATCTGGGGAGAAGAATAGATGAACTCAGTGAGAATGTCATAAAGAAATGGAAGATATAAAAAAGAACCAATCAGAAATGAAGACTACAATACTGGAAATGAAAAATTCATTAGAGGGACTCAAAAGCAGAGTAGAGGATACAGAAGAATGGATCTGTGAGCTGGAAGAAAGACTAGAAGAAATTACCCAAGGTGAACAGGTAAAAGAGAGAAGAATTAAAAAGACTGAGGACAGTCTAAGGGACCTCTGGGACAACATCAAGCGCACTAACATCCGTGTTATAGGTGTCCCGGAAGGAGAAGAGCGAGACAAGGGGGCAGAGAATCTATTTCAAGAAATGATAGATGAAAACTTCCCTAACCTAAGGAAGGAAACAGACATCCAGGTACAGGAAGCACAGAGAGCCCCAAACAAGATAAACCCAAAGAGGCCCACACCAAGACACATCATAATCAAAATGTCCAGAATTAAAGATAAAGAGAGAATCCTAAAAGCCGCAAGAGAATGTCAAGTTACATACAAAGGAAACCCCATAAGACTATCAGCTGACTTCTCAGCAGAAACCTTACAGGCTAGAAGAGAATGGCACGATATATTTAAAGTGCTAAAAGGAAAAAACTTACAGCCAAGAATACTCTACCCAGCAAGGTTATCATTCAAAATGGAAGGAGAGATCAAAATTTTCCCAGATAAGCAAAAATTAAAGGAGATAGTCACCAAGAAACCAATGCAACAAGAAATGTTAAAGGGACTGATTTAAGGGGAAAAGAAAAGACCATAAATAGGAAAAATTATCTATTTCCATGATTAGAACGTAATGGATACAAATGCACAACAAAGAGGTTAGATATGATATCAAAAACATGAGGGAGGAGGGGAGTTAAAGAGTACAGCTTTCAGACAGAGGTCAAACTAAAGTGACCATCAATTCTGTATAGAAGAAGAAAGGAACAGAGAAGGACTACTAAAACACTGAGAACAAAAAAAAAGTTAAAAAATGGCAGTAAGTACATACTTATCAATAGCTACTTTAAACGTCAATGGACTAAATGCTCCAATTAAAAGGCATAGGGTGGCTGACTGGATAAAAAAACAAGACCCATATATATGCTGCATACAAGAGACACACTTCAGACCTAAAGACACTCACAAACTGAAAGTGAAGGGATGGAAAAAGATACTCCACGCAAATGGCAATGAAAAGAAAGCTGGGGTAGCAGTACTCATATCAGACAAAATAGACTTTAAAACAAAAACTGTAAAAAGAGACAAAGAAGGGCATTACATAATGATCAAGGGAACAATCCAACAAGAGGATATAACACTTGTAAATATCTACGCACCCAATATAGGTGCACCTAAATATATAAAGCAATTATTAACAGACATAAAAACAGAAATAGACAGTAACACAATAATAGTAGGGGACTTTAACACTCCACTTACACCAACAGATAGATCATCCAAACAGAAGATCAATAAGGAAACATTGGCCTTAAACGACACACTAGAACAGATGGACCTAGTAGATATATACAGAGCATTCCATCCAAAAACCGAAGAATACATGTTCTTTTCAAAGGCACATGGAACATTCTCCAGGATTGATCACATATTAGGCCACAAAACAAGTCTCCATAAATTTAAGAAGACTGAAATAATACCAACCATCTTTTCTGACCACAACGGTATGAAACTAGAAATCAACTATAGGAAGAAAATCAGAAAAGCCACAAATACGTGGAGATTAAACAAAATGCTACTGAACAACGACTGGGTTAACGAAGAAATCAAAGAAGAAATCAAAAAATACCTGGAGACAAATGTAAATGAAAATACGACATGCCAGAATTTATGGGATACAGCAAAAGCGGTTCTAAGAGGGAAGTTTATAGCGATACAGGCCTACCTCAACAAACAAGAAAAATCTCAAATAAACAATCTAACAATGCACCTGAAGGAACTGGAAAAAGAAGAACAAACAAAGCCCAAAATCAGTAGAAGAAGGGAAATAATAAAAATCAGAGCAGAAATAAATGAAATAGAGACCAAAAAAACAATAGAAATAATTAATAAAACCAAGAGCTGGTTCTTTGAAAAGATCAACAAAATTGACAAACCTTTAGCTAGACTCACCAAGAAAAAAAGAGAGAAGGCACAAATAAGTAAAATCAGAAATGAAAGAGGAGAGGTTACAACAGACACCTCAGAAATACAAAAGATTATAAGAGAATACTATGAAAAGCTATATGCCAACCAATTCGACAATCTGGAAGAAATGGATAAATTCTTAGACTCATACAACCTTCCAAAACTGGATCAAGAAGAAGTAGAGAATTTGAATAGACCAATCACCAGTAAGGAGATTGAAACGGTAATCACAAACCTCCCCAAAAATAAAAGTCCAGGACCAGACGGCTTCCCTGGTGAATTCTACCAAACATTCAAAGAAGACTTAACACCTATCCTTCTCAAACTCTTCCAAAAAATTGAGGAGGGGGGGAAGCTCCCTAACTCATTCTACAAAGCTGACATTACCCTGATACCAAAACCAGACAAGGACAACACAAAACAAGAAAATTACAGGCCAATATCACTGATGAACATGGATGCAAAAATCCTCAATAAAATACTAGCAAATCGCATACAACAATACATTAAAAAGATTATACACCATGATCAAGTGGGATTTATTCCAGGGATGCAGGGATGGTTTAACATTCGCAAATCAATCAACATAATACACCACATTAATAAAGTGAAGAATAAAAATCACATGATCATCTCAATAGATGCAGAGAAAGCATTTGACAAGATACAGCATCCATTTATGATAAAAACTCTGAATAAAATGGGTATAGAAGGAAAGTACCTCAACATAATAAAGACCATATATGAGAAACCCACAGCTAATATCATCCTCAATGGTGAAAAACTGAAAGCCATCCCTCTAAGAACAGGAACCAGACAAGGATGCCCACTGTCACCACTCCTATTTAACATAGTACTGGAAGTCCTAGCCAGAGCAATCAGGCAAGAGAAAGAAATAAAAGGGATCCAAATTGGAAAGGAAGAAGTGAAACTGTCACTATTTGCAGATGACATGATTTTATATATAGAAAACCCTAAAGATTCCACCAAAAAACTTTTAGAAGTAATAAACGAATATGGTAAAGTTGCAGGATACAAAATCAACATACAAAAATCAGTTGCATTTCTGTACACTAACAACGAAGTAGCAGAAAGAGAAATTAAGAATACCATCCCATTTACAATGGCAACAAAAAGAATAAAATACCTAGGAATAAACTTAACCAAAGAGGTGAAAGATCTGTACACCGAAAAGTATAAAACATTTCTGAAAGAAATTGAAGACACAAAGAAATGGAAAGATATTCCGTGCTCTTGGATTGGAAGAATTAACATAGTTAAGATGTCCATACTTCCTAAAGCAATCTATAGATTCAATGCAATCCCTATCAAAGTTCCAACAACATTTTTCATAGAAATAGAACAAAGAATTCTAAAATTTATATGGAACAACAAAAGACCCCGAATAGCTAAAGGAATCCTGAGAAAAAAGAACAAAGCTGGAGGTATCACACTCCTTGATTTCAAAATATACTACAAAGCTGTAGTAACCAAAACAGCATGGTACTGGCACAAAAACTGACACAAAGATCAATGGAATAGAATCGAAAGCCCAGAAATAAACCCACATATCTATGGACAGCTAATCTTTGACAAAGGAGCCAAGAACATACAATGGGGAAAAGAAAGTCTCTTCAACAAATGGTGTTGGGAAAACTGGATAGCCATATGCAAAAAAATGAAAGTAGACCCTTACCTTACACCATACACAAAAATTAACTCCAAATGGATTAAAGACTTGAATGTAAGACCTGAAACTGTGAAATTTCTAGAAGAAAACATAGGCAGTACGCTCTTCGACATCAGTCTTAGCAACATCTTCTCAAACACCACGTCTGACCGGGCAAGAGAAACAATAGAAAAAATAAACAAATGGGACTACATCAAACTAAAAAGTTTCTGCACAGCAAAGGAAACCATCAACAAAACGAAAAGACAACCTAACAATTGGGAGAAGATATTTGCAAACCATACTTCTGATAAGGGCTTAATCTCCAAAATATATAAAGAACTCATGCATCTTACCAACAAAAAAACTACCAACCCAGTTAAAAAATGGGCAAAAGACCTGAACAGACATTTCTCCAAAGAAGATATACAGATGGCCAACAGACACATGAAAAGATGTTCAAAATCACTAACTATCAGGGAAATGCAAATCAAAACTACAATGAGATATCACCTGACGCCCATCAGAATGGCTATAATTAACAAGACAGGAAACAACATGTGTTGGAGAGGATGTGGAGAGAAGGGAACTCTCATACACTGCTGGTGGGAGTGCAAACTGGTGCAGCCACTATGGAAAACAGTACGGAGATTCCTCAAAAAATCAAGGATAGAACTACCATATGATCCAGCTATTCCACTGCTGGGTATTTTTCCAAAGAACCTGAAAACACCAATTTGTAAAGGTACATGCACCCATGTGTTCATTGCAGCGTTATTCACAATAGCCAAGACTTGGAAGCTACCTAAATGCCCATCAAGGGACGAATGGATAAAGAAGATGTGGTATATATACACAATGGAATACTACTCAGCCATAAGAAACGATGAAATCCAGCCATTTGTGACATCATGGATGGACATTGAGGGTATAATGCAAAGTGAAATAAGTCAGAGGGAGAAGGTCAAATACCGTATGATTTCCTTCATTAAGTAGTAGATAATAACAACAATAAACAAACACATAGGGACAGAGATTGGATTGGTGGTTACCAGAGGGGAAGGGGGGAGGGAGGAGGGTGAAAGGGATAATTCATTACATGTGTGTGGTGATGGGTTGTAATTAGTATTTTGGTGGTGAACATGATGTAATCTATGCAGAAATAGAAGTACAATGATGTACACCTGAAATTTTTATAATGTTATAAACCAATGTTACTGCAATAAACAAAAAATTAAAAAAAAAAAAAATAAATAAATAAAAAAACCCAAATATTTCTTAAGAAACAGTTAGAAGATTTATAACATCAATTGAAAAATTTAGGAAATCATTGGTAAAATTTAAAAAAATACACATTAGAAATTGACTAACAAATACAAATAAGAGAAAGAGATACGAGGATTGCCCATGAATCATAATCATAATAAAGATAAATCATAAAAATGAATTTGAGCAGGAATGAGAACAACAGTTTGGACAAAGAATGTAGACACAGACGTTCTGTGAATTCTGGTCCCCCATGTCCTTTAAGAATGCAGACATTCATGTACAAATAAAGCCCCATGTCATTTCTTTGATCAAATTGCTTTCTGTGGAGGCACAAGTAGGAAGTATATTTTACTGCCTGGGAAAGTGGCAGGATAATCCCTACCAACGGCTCCTCTGACTGGGATCTTGGTGGTTAGAACAGACCAAGTTATGACTGCTTGTGAGGTTGAGTCAGGGTAATGACTTTAGAAACCACAATAGATTCAAAGCAGCTGCTAATATCAGGGGACTATCAAAGGACCTTTACATCCAGTTAAATGTCAAGGCCACATGTAGATTTTAACGCGGTAATATTACCTGATGATTCCTGCTCCCTAACGTCAAAAATTCAGAGAAGGCTATGACAGAGAAGGCAGAGAAAGAAGTCAGACAGCCCAGGGACAGGAATGTTGGGTTTTTGGGAACCCTCAGAAAATATCCCTCCTGCATATATTTGTGTCCATGTTCTCACCCCAGGAAAATAAGATTATATTTACACATAATATTTCTGAAAATGTTTTCTAAGCAATATCATATTCCTCTAAGAATCTGTCTCTTTATATAAAAAAAAGTTTCACTTACCAAATGTCGTTCCCTGCTGGGATAGCAGATGTCGTGGTCAGATTTGGAGCATGTGTGTAAAGGGGGCACCTTACCCTTGAGATAAAGGTTTGGGTTCCATGATCTCATCTCCCTGCTGGGGAGTGATCATCATTTTACCTGTAAGTGCAGTGACAGTGTCTGCATGGGGACTGGAGATTATCTCTGAAAAAAAAAATTGTAAAATGTACAAATTACTAGAAGCTATTAGTAGTGATTATTTCAGAAAGAAAGAGAAGCAGGAACAGCTAGGGGAAAACAAAGCTAAGTTGTCCAAAAAGTATCAGGTGGAAATGACAGATGAGACAAGGACACTAAGGTGTATAAAGTAAGAGAAGGATGCGTAGTTCAAGGCTGCACTGTGTTTCTGCCAAACCTGAGGATTTTGCCTCCCCAATATGATTCTTTTTCATTTCTCAGGACACTGCCCAATCGTAGCCTAGAAGGAAGAGGAAAAGAAAGAACCATTAAGTAAAAATTGCAAAAGTGTTACAAATGAACATGAAGAAAGTGAGGCAACTTTTATTCCCTACTTCAAAAAACACCTCAATAGACACTTTTATTGAGGTGTTCAATAAACACCTCAATAAAAAGCACCTAAAGTACGTCATACACTATTCTCGGTGTATGTGATATATGAGGGGTTTGTGTGGAAGAACTTGCTCTATTGAAGTTCAGAAAGACGGATATTAGACAATAATGAATAATAAGTATACATCATGCTATATGATGATAGGTGCCTTGGGGGGACAAAAGTTGGATTTGGGGAAAAGCAGGGAATGACAGTGTGCGATATTAAATAGAGTAGTAATGGGAGACCTCATGGACAAATGGATACTTCAGGCAAGACTTGAAAAAAGGTGAAGAATTAAGCCATGTGGCATTTTTGTGCATATGATCCAAGCACAGGCATCAGCCAGTGTCATGTCCCATGCAAAGCCAGGTGCCGATGCCCATGGAACTAGATGAGTGAGGGGGAGAGTTTAAAAGAGGAGGTCCGAGGGGCACGTGGGCTAAAGACCTCTGAAGCTCTTCAGGGTCTTGTAAAAATTTTGAATCTTCTCTAAGTAAAATGAGAAGCCTTTCCAGAGTTTTGGTCAAAGATGGACATAACCTGAGCTAGTGCTGATGGCCTGGTTGTTAAAGTTCAGCATCCTCTGCTTCAGCAGTCCAGGCTTGGTTCCCCGGTGTGGAACCATACCACTCGTCTGTCAGTAGCCATGCTGTGGAGGTGGCTCACATAGAAGAACTAGAAGGACTTACAACTAGAGTATACAACTATATACTGGGGCTTTGGGGGAAAAAAAGAGAGAGAGAGGAAGATTGACAACAGATGTTAGCTCAGAGCAAATGTTTCCCAGAAAAAAAAAAAAAGACGGACATTACCTGATTTGTACTTTAAAAGGGTTATGTTAGCTGGAGAGTTGAGAATACGCTGGAAAAGAATAAGCGTAGGATAAAGATCAGATAGATGATGGTTGCAGAAATCCAGGTAGAGGATGGCGACTCTAATCAGGCTCGGGGCAGGCGGTCATATTCATGATATATTTTGATGCAAAGCAGTCAGATTCATGATATATTCTGAAAGTAGACCCAATCAGATTTCCTGTAGGACTGTTCTGTGGTATGAAAAAAATGAGTCAGGGATGACCCCTAGATTTTTAGTCTTAGCAACTGGAAAGATGGAGTTGGCATTGACTGAGAATGGGAAAGCTGTGGCCAGAGCAGAGTTAAAAGAAAGCTGACACTGATAACACCAAATGCTGGTGAGGATGTGGAGCAACAGGAACTCTCATCATTGCTGGTGGGGATGGAAAATGGCACAGACACTTGGGAAGACAGTCTGGCAGGTTTTTACAAATTTAAACATAGGGTTACCACACAATCCAGCAATCATGTTCCCTGTTATTTACCCAAAGGAGCTGAAAGTTATGCCCACACAAAAATCTGCACATGGATGTTTATAACAGCTTTATTCATAATTGCTAAAACATGGAAGCAACCAAGATGTCTTTCAGTAGGTGAATGGATAAATAAACTGTGGTACATCCAGAAAATGGAATATTATTCAGCACTAAAAAGAAAATGAGCTATCAAGCTATGAAAAGACATGGAAGAAACTTAACCGCATATTACTAAGTCAAAGAAGCCAATCTGAAAAGGCTACATACTGTATGATTCCAACTATATGACATTCTGGAAAAGGCAAAACTATGGAGACAGTAAAAATATCAGTGGTTGTCAGGGGTTAGGAGTGAGGGAGGGATGAATAGGTGGAGAATTTTTAGGGCAATGATACAGAGAAATTTTAGGGCACTGAAACTAATCTGTACGTATGGAACTATAATAGTGAATACACGTCACTATACCTTTATTCAAACCCATAAAATATACACCAAGAGTGAACTCTAATGTAAACCATCATCTTAGGGTGATAATATGTCACTGGAGGTTCATCAGTCGTAACAAATGTACCACTCTAGTGGGGGATGTTGATAATGGGGGAGGCTATGCATGTGGGGACATGGGGTATATGGGAAATCTCTGTACCTTCCTGTCAATTTTGCTGTGAACCCAAAACTTCTCTAAAAAAATAAAGTTTATTTAAAAAATTTTTAAAAAAGAAAGCTCAAGAGAAGTTTGAAGGTGTTGAGTCTGTGATGTCTACTAGATGCCCAGGAATAGGTTGCAAATAGATAATTAATTATCCCTGGATTTTTGGAAGGAGATACACATTCGGAAGTTTTGAGCTTATAACGCTATTTACAACCATGCCATTGCACAAGATCACCAATAGAATGTGTATAGATTGCGAAGAGAGAAATGACTGATGATTGAGCTCTTGTTTATCACAATGTTAAAGGAAAGCATTTTTTTTAAAGCCAGCATATTCAGTTAGAATACACACAAAAAAATCAGTGGTGTCAAAAGCTGCTGAAAGGAACTTTAAGGAAAACCTTAGATGTCATTATTGTTTATAGAAGTTCATTAATGATGATGAAGTTGTGAAGACAAAAACTCTCATTTGAATGAGTAGAGAACTAGTCATGTGTTGCTTAACAATGGGGCTATGTTTTGAGAAATGTGTTAGATAATTTCATTGTGCGAACATGAGTGTACTTACGCAAATCTAGACAGTATGGCGTACTACACATGTAGGCTATGTGGTACTAACCTTATGGGACTACCATTGGAAATGCAGTCCATCATTGACTGAAATGTCATTATGTGGTGTATGACTGTACACAAGAGTTCAGGTAATAGAAACAAAGAGAGAGAAAAGGTTCATAAAAGTTTAGCCATAAAGAGTGAGGGAGAGAAATGGTAGAACAGAAAATGTACTAGATCATAGAGTGAAAGGTAGTTATTTTATGAAGTACACAAACTTTATCAATGTTATTTGTAAAAGAGAGGAAGAGACTGAAGATCAGTGATGGGTGGCTTATTAGTCAAGAAACTTGATAAACCAAGAACAAAACCCCTCAGAAGCTAAGACACAGGGAAGTCATCCTTAGGTGGCATTAATGGAGGGATTGACCCTAAATTGAGGGGAGGCATCATTTCCATTTCAACAGAAGGGAGCCCATAAGAGATTTGTTCTAGATTTAGGAGGCAGAAGGTGTTGTCAAAAGAAATCAAATAATTTTCTATTCTTGGGGCTGAGCCGGTGGCGTAGTGAAGTTCACAGGCTCCACTTCGGCAGCCTGGGGTTTGCGGGTTCGGATCCTGAGCGTGGACCTAGGCACTGCTTACCAAGCCAGGCTGTGGCAGTCTTCCCACAAATAAAGTAGAGGAAGATGGGCATAGATGTTAGCCCAGGGCCAATCTTCCTAAGCAAAAAGAGGAGGATTCACAACAGATGTTAGCTCAAGGCTAATCTTCCTCACCCAAATAAATAAATAAAAATAAAAAATAAAATAAAAATAAAATAATTTTCTATTCTCTGTATAAAAGTGGCAGAATATTAATATAGACAGAAGTAATCCTGGAAGAACTTTATAAAGTAACATATTTATTTGGCATTCTTGAGATTTTAGTGGATATACTGAGCTAGGAACACCAAGCTGGACAGGCAAGTAACAGAAGAGGGGAAGGGGCTGGTGGAATAGGGGACAGCTGAGGGATCCACATAAAGTCCTTGACCAGGATTTGGGAAGATTTTAAGTGATAGATCAGTAATGACAGCTCTTTGAGTAGATGGACTAAATTATTTACAGATAATTAGGACAATTCAGGCTAGAAGAGAGGTCCCAGATTATTTGGACATTCTTCAACTAAGTGACGTGAGGCTTGAAGGTGGCAGAAGTTAGTCAGCTAACCAGTACTAATCAAAATATGGAGTCTTTTTAGCCAATGGAAGCAGTAGATGTTAGAACAGTGATTGTTGAGTCCGGGGAGTTACTTGGCTCTAAAGAGTAGAGAACAGGGCTGGCCCCGTGGCTTAGCGGTTAAGTGCGCGCGCCCCGCTACTGGCGGCCCGGGTTCAGATCCCGGGCGTGCACCGACCCACCGCTTCTCCTGCCATGCTGAGGCCGCATCCCACATACAGCAACTAGAAGGATGTGCAACTATGACATATCCACTGGGGCTTTGGGGGAAAAAAAGGAGGAGGATTGGCAATAGATGTTAGCACAGAGCTGGTCTTCCTCAGCAAAAAGAGGAGGATTGGCATGGATGTTAGCTCAGGGCTGATCTTCCTCACAAAAAAAAAAAATAAATAAAGTCCAAAAAAAAAACAGTAGAGAACATGTTTGTGACCTCAGATCGTGGATCTGGCCTTCTCCTCTATCTGCAACCAGCTTATGCTCCATGCTGTAAGTGGCTGGCATGTTCAATTGGGCCAAGGGTACTGGCGCAGGGTACAAGCACACTTCCCTAATTGTTGGGATCTAGTGGTTGTGCTATAAGTTCCCATTAGAACCATAAATAGGAATTATGTATTCCACTACAAATAGCCTATGACACATCATGAGATGCCACTGAGTCCATATAAAAATCAAAGTGAGGTTAGTGTACAAAGCAAAAATAAGATTTCAAGAAGCCCTTAGCGTTCTGGATGTCAAATCAAAGACTGCAGAATTGGAGTAAAAAAAAAATTTTAGAATTTTAAAAAAATCTTAAAACTGTAGCTCAGCTTTGCAACATGTCTTCTCCTTAAAACAAAAGGCAACTAGTGAGGGTCTTTGTAAGAGATGGTGACTGAGCAAATGGAATATGGAGACTGCAATAATGGTTCTCTGAGGCCGCCCCCATGGCGTACTGGTTAAGTGCTCGCGCTTCGCTGCTGGGGGCCCAGATTCGGATCCCAGGCGCTGCACCGATGCACCGTTTGTCAGGCCATGCTGCGGCGGCATCCCATATAAAGTGGAGAAAGATGGGCACGGATGTTAGCCCACGGCCAGTATTCCTCAGCAAAAAAAGAGGAGGACTGGCATGGATGTTAGCTCAGGGCTGATCTTCCTCAACGGAAGAAAAAAAAAAAAAAATGTTCTCTGAGATGATAACAGTGTAGGTGGATGTTGTGCAATGAAGTCACCATCAGGGGTCTCAAGAAATTTTCCGTGCAGAGATCATCCTCAAGTTTAACTCCAAGTTTAACAGTAATTATTGATATGAGGATTTTTAAAACTGGTTTTAATATTCAGGTATCTCACAATTTCAGAGCCAGAGAAAGATTAAACACTTTGTATTCCCCTAATTCATTCTAGACAATCAGGCTTTAATAATGTCATGTTGTATAATTCAAATGCTGTTGATTTCTGTCATTATAATTGGGAGAAATTATCATGCCCTAGATATTGTACTTCCAAAAGCATTGTAGGTTGTCACAACTGTACCCACCTCAGGGTGATCTTTGGGCCTACAAAAAATCCTGGCATCCAGGCCACAAATTAGGACCACAGATGCCTGCAGTCTTTCCTAGAAGGTCTTGTGCAGTGTGCAGCTTTTTCTGAGACCAAATATGGCTTTCCAACACCAATTCTCTGATTCTCCAACACCAACTGGGCGTCCTACAATTCAAATTCAGACTACTTGGAGTTAGCGCAGACCCCACAGTTAAGGACTCAGTTCCACAAGACTGCCTCCACTTCAAATGCAATGGGGTCCCTAGGCTACCCCCACTTCTGCCAGGCCAACTACCAACTTGGAGTTCCTACAAGACCCCCTCAGGTTTGATAATTTGTTCTATAACCTAGAATGACTTACAGAGCCCAGGAAAATGCTATACTTCCTATTACAGTTTATTACAATGGGCTTAAGTCAACAGCCAGATGAAGAGGTACACAGGGTGAGGTCCAGAAGAACCCCAAGCACAGGAGCCTCTATCTCAGTGGAGTTAGGGTGTACCCCTGTTCCTGGCTGGAAGTGTTTACCAACAGGGAAGCTCCCCAAACCCTACTGTTCAGGGGTTTTTATCAAGGTGTTATAACATATGCATGGTTGACTAAATCATTGGTAACTGAACTCAATCTCCAGTTCCTTCCCCTCCCCACATGTCAGGGGTGGGGCTTAAAGTTCTAACCCTCTAATGTTTGGCGACCAGCCCCCATCCTGAAGCTCTTTACTGGCCTCCACCATGAGTCATTTCATTATCATACAAAAGACACTCATCACTCAGGAAATTCCAAGGATTTTAGAGGCTCTGTGCCAGGAACTGGGACAAACACGAAATATTTATTTTTTTATTTTACCACAGAGATGCAGATTAGGGAAAAACCTGTAGTTAGAGGTACTCTCTGACATCATACTGTCTCCTCTGACGCCCTCATGAAAGCTGTCTACCCCTTCACACTGGCAGAGCTCAATTCTGTTTTCAACCCACCCCACACAGTGAATAAAATTCCCAAGATTAAAGGTAACTTAAACAATAAGACTTTTATTATTGCACAAACCAGAGCAACGTAAGGCAGAGAGATCCCAGGTCAGTGACTTGGAGGCTAGAAAATCCATCAAAAAAAAAAAAAATCACATAAGACCAACAATGCCATGAAGAAAGTAAAACTTTACAAGCCACCAGCAGTTCCCAGACTGGGTCCTTTGGGCCCAAAGTGGGTCAGGTCCACATCATAACTAGTCAGAGAGAAGAGAGTGGAACCCGTCAGGGGCTCAGACTATGATTTCCTCTAGAGAATGGGAGAGAGAGCACAAACATCTGTCTTCTCTGAGCATGCTGTGGTGAATGATGCACACCATGAGGACCTGCCAGGTGGTAGAGGTGAGATGACTTCTGCCATAGAACCTGGCAGTGACATAATTCTGGCAAGGGTCCTGAGCAGGTCAGAATATGAAATGCAGTTCCTGAAAACTTCTCACATACCTGGAACTCATGGCAGATGGTTCCTCACAGAGGCTCTCTAGTGCCATCACACTAAATAAAGAGATAGCACATTCCCTGAAGATCTAAGGCCATTAGCTTATGTGGCAGTTCTCATGCTGAATGAGTTTAAATCTTTGGCTAAAGGCTTTCCCACAATTGCTCAATTCAAAAAATTATCTGGGTTGTGAAGTTTTTGGTGTTGAATCACAGCAGACTGTTAACTGAAGGCTTGCTCATGTCGGCTGCACTCTTGAGACCTTTATCTATTGTGAAGTTTATGGTGTTGAATGAGGCTGTAGTTTTGGCTAAAAGATTTTCCACATTCCCTGCACTCATAAGGCCTTTCTCCAGTGTGAATTCTCCGATGTAGAATGAGGCTGAAGCTCTGGCTAAAGGATTTCCCACATTCACTGCACTCATAAGGCCTTGCTCCCGTGTGAACTCTTCGGTGTTGAATGAGGCTAGAGCTTTGTCTAAAAGATTTCCCACATTCACTGCACTCATATGGCCTTTCTCCAGTATGAACTCTCCGGTGTTGAATGAGGATGGAGCTTTGGCTAAAAGACTTCCCACATTCACCACATTTATAAGGCCTTGCTCCAGTGTGAATTCTTCGGTGTTGAACGAGGCTGGAGCTTTGTCTAAAGAATTTGCCACATTCAGCACACTCATAAGGCCTTGCTCCAGTGTGAATTCTCTGGTGCCGAACAAGTTTGGATTTGCACCCAAAAGCTTTCCCACATTCGCTGCACACATAAGGTCTTTCTCCAGTGTGAATACGCTGGTGCTGAACAAGTTTATATTTGAACCTGAAGGACTTCTGACATTCACTGCACCCAAAAGGCCTTTCTCCAGTGTGGACTGTCTTGTGTTGAACAAATGTGTGCTTGTAGCTGAAGGTTTTCCCACATTCACTACACTCATACAGTCCTTCTCCAGTGTGGATTCTCTGGTGCTGGACAAGTGTACGTTTGCGGCGGAAGGCTTTCCCACATTCACCACACTTATAAGGACTTTTTCCACTGTGAAAGGCCTCCTCAAGCTCAGTACTGCTATGCATACTCAGTACTGCTTTGGGAGTGGCCTGGTTCTGGAGAAGGCCCACATTGACCAAGAAGTCCTTTCCAACCTCCTGACAGGTGAAAAGCTTCCCTGACGAATGGCTTCCATAGTTCTTCACAAAGGAGGCCCTGTCTATGTCCTTGCTGTAGGGTTTTTTCCCACTGTGCTCCTTCTGGTGTTGCTGAAGATTTGCACTGAAACAGAATTGTTTCCCACATTCCACACATGTGTATGATTTCTGCCCAGTATATATTCCTTGATGCTCAGCCAGATACAAAATATCTTTCATGACAGGAACACACATCTCACAAAGATGAGCCTTTTGAGTTGACTGATCTGGTTTTGGAATCCTGATTTGTGGCACTCTTTCCAGAGAAACACTCTGTCCAGAAGGTGCCTCCTCTATACCACACAAACAACCTGAAAACAGAGAAATGCCAGTGAAGTACATGTTGTCTCTGGGGACAAGTGGCAGTCACATCACAAACATGTGTTTAACACACCAAAGAATGAATATATGAGGTTGTTTGTAGAATAAGGGAGTTGGAGTCAGGATAAGAAGGGGCTGCTTTACAGTAATGGGACTCTAAAAGGTCACAGAAGTAGGGAGGCCTCACAAGATGAATGACATTAAGGATGGGATGCATAAAGTGAGGAGAGGCAGGCAGTTTCCAACTCACTTCTCTGAGAATCACCTTCAGCAGGGCCTTAGCTGCTGCTGACAGGTGAGCATTTTGCAGATGTTTTTGTCCAGAAACAGAAGAATTCCACTGTAAATGAGTAGCTGGCGGTCAAGGACTATTAAGGATATGTGCACACCACCCATTATGTATGAGCCAATGTTGGAGAACACTGCAGAGGCAGCAATGGAGAGGAATGGGTAACAGGTGGAGACAGGAAGGTTGGGAGCAGCCAGTGACTAGAAGTCAGAATATAAATGACAAGCTGACCAAGTATAAAGAACGGGGGAAAAAAGGTAAAAATGAGGTGTGGCCACCAGCAATGGCACCAAAACACTAGTTTGAACAGGTTCTTGGTATGCTGTGAACACAACCCTGATGTCATGTTCTCCCTCAGCTGCTGCTCAGCAGGGCCCAGCCCCCTCTAGCTCATCCTGCAATGGTGGGAGTAATATCCATTTTGTGAAGCACCCAGAACTCTCCCCTCTCCCAACCTGAGTTGAGCAATTATATGGGACCTGAATAACACAAGTCCTAAGGGAAAGACAGGACAGGTAAGTGCCTAGTACCAGCCCAGGGCAACTTATCACATGACAGACCACAGGAAAGAAAACTAAATGTTACAAAAATAACCTCAGATGAGGGTCTCACAAGAACAGCTTGAGGTGCACATAAGTAGTGACCATGTCAGTGATGACAATTCCTGGCACAGGTACGCATGAAGAACTGTAAGTTAGAAGAAGAGAGCAAAACTTGAACCATGTAAGTACCATGGATCTGGAAAGTCACCCAGCCAGGGAGGGGGCAAGCAAGGTGGGATCCATCAGGCTGAATGCAACACTACACAGAAAGATTACCCCAAATCCTTCCCTACTAGGCTTCAGGGTAGCATGTATCAGGGCTGCAGGGAGAGAAGACGGCAGTGCAAACACCCCAGCCCTAGCAACACAGCAACTAGCCATGGAACTGGGAAAGGAAGGAGTGCCATGGTCTGGATATAAGAAGGACAGAGCAGCCCCTAGGGAAAAGCAGACAGGCAAAGCCTATCCCAGGTCACTGGGGAGGGTGAGGGCCTTACCCAGTGAGGATATGAGTGCAAAGTTCTCCAGCATCACATCATGGTACAGGTGTCTCTGAGCCTCATCAAGGAGGCTCCATTCCTCCCAGGAGAAGTACACGGCCACATCCTCCAAAGTCACATTGCCCTGTCATGATGAGGCCAGATGAAACCACAGCCTCTGTCCTGGGGACACACAATCCCCCCCCACACACACATCTACCGCACGCCCACCGTCCTCCCAAGCTCCTCACCTTAGAGGAGATACCAGGAACTGATGCGATTGATGCTGCTCTCTCCTTATGCTTCCATTAATCAATGTACCCAGCCCGCAGCAACTACAGGCAGGTAGGCAGATAAGACACTATCTACGGTCAGGGACAAGACTACAGGGCCTCATCCCTTCCTGCTAGGCAATTTCCTTGGGGTCCTCCAGATCATGCCTCACAACACAATACAATCTGGGGTCACCCTTCACCCTTAAGTCTTCCGTACCAGAGCCCAGAGCCCATCAATTCATGCTCTCTCTCTCTACATGCACCTGTCTCACATCTTCAGACCCCACAGTTGCATCCCACAGTCACCGCCAACTCCGTGCTCCACACCATAGTCATCTCCTTGGACTCACCCAACGACTTGGCACATGGCATCCAGAGAGAGTTTGACAAACTCTAACAGGAACCAGTATTACCCAAGACCTCAATGGAGCTCAACACCAGGGGGAGCACTGGAGGCTGCTTTGAAGGACTCTCTGCCTGTCTCTAATCCTTGCTTCAACATTAGTCACACAGAACCAAATGTGAATTTTAGATACCCATGGCCCTCTTCCATTTCTATGCTGCACTTGTTGTCCCCTCAGCAGCCAAATCCCTCCTCTTTCCACCTAACCCTCATTAAAAGCCCAGCCACACTGGTACTCCCACCAGACGTAGTGATTCTCACAGATGAGCACATTTGCCCATGGCCTTATGCCCCAGCGAGACTGAAACACTCCATATTCCACCAAAGCTCACCACAAAATTCTAGTAAATCCATCTTATCTTAATCAGTCCTAAGCCTCCACATCTGTCTCACGGTCACTCTTCCCTTGGAAGTCTTGGCCACCTGTCAAGACTATCCTCCCCACACATACTCCTTTCACAGCAACTTCTCTCTCATACAATGTTTATTATGCTCATAACCCCCAACTAGGTGCCCAAGCAACAGACCTGGTCCTCAGAACTCATACTCTTCTTTATGACCCCCTAATATCATTACCATGACCTGAATTCCTCTTGTGAGTATGATTCACAGCTTCACCATGGTGCCCACAATAGCCACCACTTTTGGATGTCTCTATCCTGAACCCCTCCCCAGATTTCCAGACCTCTGGGTCCAGCTGCCCACTTGATGCTACCACTCACTCTCTGAAATGTCTTAGAATCTTAATATGGCTAAAAACAAAACTCTGATACCCCTCGTGAAAATCACTCCTACTACTGATTATCCCATCTCAGTTGAAGCTTCCATCCCTCTATCTGCTAAAACCAAAACTTTAGTGTCAACTCTGACTCTTACTTTTCTGTCTCTCACCCTCAAATTGAGAAAATCTGGGCAGCCCTTCTTAAAAAATGGATCCAGAATCCAACCACTTCTCCCACCTTCACGGTCACCACTCTGGTCTGTACACACTCATCTGGACTATTACAATAGCCTCCTCCTTCACCTCCAAAGTCTGTTTTCCACTCTGCAACCAGATGGAGCCTGTTCAGACCTGAGTAAGATCATCTCCCTCCTCTGTTCCAAATCTCCCATTACCTCCAAAATAGATACTCAACCTCTCAGGCAGCCACATTACAGGACTCATTCCTCCCCCCCTGCTCTTTGCTCCTGACAGAAAGGAGACCTGTTGTACTCTGTTCTCAGCTCAGCCACACTACCAAGCATTTGTATATGCTGGTACTTGTTCCTCGGATAACCTTCTGTAAGTCTTTCCATTGGTGGCCAGAAATAAGAACTCCTCCAAACAACCCTCAGCCTGCAGGGGATTTCTTCCAGGTCTCCAAAAACAAGGGCTGGGATAATGGCAGGCAAAGAGCCCCAGGACACCACAATCTCAAAGTTCATATAGGTGGGGGCCGAATCAGGGAGAGCCTGGGCCACCCTCCACTTCTCTAAGTTCCACAAATTCTTCTTCAGCCACAGGGAGCTGTGGGCAGAAATAAGCCATAGAGGCTGGGACCACAGTGTGTTTCAGTGGGCTAAAACTTCTCGTGTACCTCTACCTGGCCCTGGAGACCAGGTGACCTTAGGCTGAATGACTAAACTCTGCTTCACTCCTCAGAGCTCCCTCCTCCCAGTTCTATGATTTTGGACGAGGACTCAACTCCCTGTGCCTCACTGTCCTCATCACCCCCATTCCAGTCTGTTCTCTCTCTGAGCAGCTCTCGGAAAACTTTTAAAAGCCTAACACACAGTGTTCCTCTTCCGTTCACAACACTCCACCGCTCCCAGGGCCCTTGGATTGAAGGAACAGCCCCTCAGCCTCCAGTGCAGGCGACACTCCTCCTCACACTGTTCACTCCACACAGAACACGGACCCCAGGTCCTTGACTCCCCCCGGCTCAGTCACCCCTCCAGGCCTTTCCCCCGCCGGGTCCTCCCCTGGGACCCTCTCCCACACCCGTCACCCCGGCTCTCAGAAACAAGCCCCACGAGCCCTCCCCGTCCCGGACACCGGGGCCTGGGCTGCAGGCCCGTGAGCGGCGCCCGCACTCGGGGCTCTAGGGCTGGGCTGGGCTGAGGGCGGGGAGGACGCGGAGCACGAGCACTGACCTGAGCCGGCTCCCTCCGCGCGGCCGCCGCCATCGGACTCTGCGGGCGGAGCGGGGCCGGGAGCGGCAGGAGAGGAGAGGAACCGGGCATGGCGGTCCCTGTCCCGGCCCTGGCGCGGGTCCCCCTGGCGGCGTCGCCGAGCCTCTGACCCGTCCTGTGCAGCAGGGACAGCGCCTCCTCTCGCACCTTCTCTGTCCGTCACCTCAGCCCCAACCCAAGGCTCTGGACGCGGAACTGACCCGAGAGCAGCCAAAATGACCGCCACGAGGAGGACTCCAGAAGTCCCGCCCTCCACGCGACGCGTACGCACAGAATCGTCTTCATCCTGATCCTTCATTGGCTCAATCCTGATGCCTCTCGGCGCGGAGTCCTCTGGGTAATGTAGTTCACAGCGCTCTAGAGGACGCGGCAAAGGGTGTTCTCACCTGGACCATCCGAAAGGCCCGGAAGGACCGCGAGGGTTCTAACAGGTTGGGAGAGGCCTTCGCTACTTCTTGAAGGGGCTGCACGCATATTTATGGGGAATGTTGTCTGCAGGTGATCACCAAAAGTTTTTAGAACCATTATTTCAGACCCCATGAAGCTCAGCAGCTCCCAAAGACTAAAAATATTTTAGATGCTCCCAAAGGCTGCAGATACAAATGGACAAATCATTCCATAACATCAGACATAAAATATGTATATTCTTATCTGTAAACTAATAAACATCATCTTATTGTTCTTCATAAGCGTGTAACCTGAAGCACTGGAGTCAATTTTGTGAGTATCTCTATGTTCCGTGAAGAACAAGAGGAAAGGACTCTAGATAGGGCCATGATGGGAAGATAGAAGAGGGATGTTGGGCTGCCCTGAAGCAGATGGACAAGGGTGAATCTCGGCCTCCAGTTCCCACGGAAAACATCTCTCCTGCCTGTATGTTCAGTGATTGTGTCCTACCCAGTGAGGAACACTGTTTTAGCCATATACTATTTCTTTCTCCATATTCTAAGATACATTCAATTCCTTTCAGGAATCGGACAAGTATCTCAAATGGAGAGCAAGTTAACAAAGGCTATTTTCGTATGGGACAGTGACTGCAGTGTTCACAGTCATAGCATATGTGCAAAGGAGGCATCTGAACCCCATGATCTCATTGCCTTGCTGGGAAATAATGATCATTTTTCCTATTTTTGAAGGGACAGTACTGCATGGGGAATTCAGATGATCTCAGAAAGGCAGTTGTGAAATGGAAATTACAGAAAGTTATTAATAATGTTTATGTAGTTCTTTAAAGATAGTGGTGGAAAGCTCTGTGGAAACATCAGTGAAGGGTGAAAAAATTTAAGACCTCAATGAAATTTGAGAAGTCACGGAAGTCTGAGAAGAGCTACAATCCAGTTGAGCATGTGACTGCTGGAACCTTGGTCACTCTGAGGATATTGTCTCCAAAACGTGATCCAGTTGCACACTGAGCAATACCAGCTTGGAGAGAGAGTGAAAGAGGACATTTAGAGTAGCCAGAAGAGTAAACATAAACAGGGAATCTCACATGTCTCGTTTATCACTGCTCTAACAAATGTTCATTGAGCACAGCAAGAAATCATATAGAATTGTATTTCTTACAAGAGTTATGGCAAATACTTAGTAAGCAATGCAAAAAATAGAAGCTAAGAATAATTTAACCAAATGAGAGTATGTAAAAAGGTACAATCTATGTAAGATGAAAGACACCAAAAAATTGAAAAATGAAAAGGTGAATTGAGTCCACAAAACTCCTTTGAGTCCCTGTGAATCACAGATGAAAGTGTCCTTCAAGAACGGCAGTCTTTCATGGACAAATAAAGTCCCATCTCATTTTCTTGATCAAAGTAGTTACTGTGGAGGCAGAAATAGGGCCTAAGTCAGGTCAATCTTTCAGGGATAGTAAGAGGAAAATGCCCACCCTCTAGTTCTTCTGGATGGGATTTAAGCAGTTAGAACTTTCTAAATTATCACTGATCAAAAGCTGAAAGGATGTAAAAGTTTTACAAATCCCAACAAATCCAACAAATCCAAAGCAGGTGCTAAGTTCAGGATCTAACAAAATGCTTTTACATCTGGTTACAGTGTCACATTTAGACCTTAACATTCCTGGTCATTCCTGCTCTCCAACACTTGCAAACTTTTAATCATTTTTTTATTTAACATGACTTTTATCTCTCTAAACAGGAGATCAAGTTTAGGCTTCTTTGTACTGGCCAGAGATATTCACGACAGACGTAATGTTATGGACACAATAAAGGGAACCCTGCACCCATAAACAAAAGAGAAAGAAGATGGAGGTTTTTAGTCTCACGCTTATCACTGACTTTCGTTTTACAGACATACTATTACAGACTCCCACAGCACAGTGTGGTCTCTGAGACAAAACAATCAAACAACACACACACATGCACACTGTATGACAAATTTTTTAAACTATATTTTTCTGATGCTTCAACATCCCCACAAACAGGCTGTGAGCACCCCGCCCAGATGACCAGGTACCCCAGTGTGATAAGGCTGGTCCCTGCCACAAGTTCCCCTTTCTTGTCCTCCTGTGACTGTGACCTAGTGACATCCAAACACACCAATAAAATCCCTTCATGCCTTTTGCTTATCCACCTTGACCTCCAATAAAGGCACTTGCCCCCGGGTTCTCTCTGTCTCTGTCTGTGTCTGTCTGTCTGTCTATCTGTCTGTCTCTGTCTCTCTGGGCTCCCTGGGCACTCCTCTCATCTGGCCCTCTGCAAGATAGGCCGTGCCTCCTTCTTCTGGGACCTGTGAGTATAAGTTCTTTAATTTCATATGCCTCTGCAAGTGTAATTTCTACCACCGTCTTGGAGTGATCCTTAAAGACCCCACAAAGGGGACTTGCTCTCCCACTTACAGCACCATTGGCGACAGGGATGGGATCATTCCAAACTCTAGGCAAGTCCCTGGGAGAGGCCCTCGACTGCGCATGGCTTACTGAGTGGCTCTCCCGATTGGCTCCATCTTCTGGGGAGGCACCTTGTTTTGTTGGCGTTCTGGGCCCTGCTCTGCGCTGCCCCTTCCTTGCAAGGGCTGCCAAGACTCCGCATCCTAAAGAGCAGATCCTGTTCAGTCCCAATAACGCACCCAGGATACCGCTTCCCAGCCGCGATCCGGCAAGAGGGGGTAATTATTTTCTATTTACATCCCGGGAGCCGAGTCACTGGGCCATGTCAGTCGATACTTCTGCGCGCACCTCTGGTAATGGCGATTTCAGGAAGGACCCTGCGGGTAGAGCGGAGTTCCCCTGCCGCTGGGTCACACATCACCCGGATGCAGACCACCGCGCCTAGCCCAGAGTGCTGAGGCTCCCGCACAGCGCAGCGTGTCCTCCGGTGGCGCTTGGGAGAAGGATACCTGGCCTTCCTACCCCGGACAGTCCTCCAGGGCCCTCCTAAGCATCCAGGCTGCCCAGCCCCTTCCCCGCAGCATCGCTCTTGCCGTCGCTCTTGGTCCCCACCCCTCTGAGGCGGATGGGGAGAAAACAGAGAGGGAGACCACCGCGCACAGTGGGCCACTCGGACCACCGGGAGACGGTCAGGTAGACGTCCAAGGAGAAGGAAAAAAACAACTAGGCGCCTAGAGATTAAAGCCATTCTAAAAGATTCTGAAGAAGAGAAAAAAATGAAAAGGGCAAAAAGAAACTGATTTTCCTGCGGTTGGGGCCTTCCGAGGAAGAGGCTGCTGCCTGGAGAGGCAGGGCGCTTCAGACGGCTAAAAGCTTAAAAAAAAAAAAAGAAAAAAGACTGCCGCTTTAGGCGGTTATGACCCCAAGTAGGGAGGAAAAGGGAACTTATTTAAATCTTATGTACTGAGCAAATGCCAGGTCTAGCCAACATAACGCCAGCTCTAGATTACTTATTGATTTAAAAAACAAATACAGGGGGTGAAGATAAAAGGTAATTAAATAAATTGTGTGTGTGTTTATGTATGCATACATATATATGTATACATAGCTAAGGTAAAACAAGGTTCCATAATTTGTTCCAACTGGAAATCCAAAATTTATATACTAAAGAATTTCCATAACAAAAAAAGATTAAAAGGACACTGATTGGCTTTTCTGCCTCTACAATCTAGGTTCTAAAATGAAATTAACATTTGCTAAAATGCACCAATGGACAAAACTTTATGGAGTTAATCAATACTGGGGCTGAAATTATAGTTTTAGCTGGGGAGCCCATTCAATTTAAACGTTGTACGACTCATAACCTGAAGAAAGTAAGTAAGAAGAAAATGGAAAAAATGTTTATGCCTCACTTTAACCGTAGCCTTGCCTAAATTTTCCACAGTCACAGTACCCATTGCCCTAAAACATTCCATATTAGGCATAGATGCTCTAACATAATGAATAATAAAATTGAATTAAAGTAAGTTTTTGACATTTACAAATTGGCTTGATATATGAGACCCGTGAATGTCCAGTTAAAATAGTGACTGTGGCCCAATATGAGTTAAACCAGGGCCTTCAGGATTAAAAGTTATTATATGAAACCTAGTCAATAAGGGGTGATTATCCCCACTGCTTCTCCTTTTACAGCCCAATTTTGCCTGTTTTTAAATGTGGAAAAAATAAAAAGAACTTCATGATGGATTTTTACAGCCTTAATGCGGTGGTCTCATCCATCAAGGCCTCATATCCAATATCCAATATTATTAAAATTACTGATTCTATTCAATCAACGACTGGTAAATATTTTTTGCTCTATATATTTGGCTAACATGTTCTGTTCAGTGCTTCTTTCAACAGCCTCTCAACTGCAGTTTGCTTCCTCCTCCAAAGGGACACAATACACCTTTACTAGGCTACCCCAACAGCTCTGCCATCACACACAATCTCTGCAGACAAATCTTGAATACATCCACCTTTCTCCAAAAGCAGAGGTGTGACATTACATTGATAACATCCTCCTCCAAGGAGATTCATTTGACGCTCTTATTAAGGACATATCAGTCCAACATCATTTAGTCCTTTAAGGGTTCTGGTGGCAACATAGTCCTCATTATAAATTTTATTTTAAAATTACAATTAGCAGGCACTCTTGCTAGTGCCCGCAGAGACTCCTTCCCTTTGCTTCGCTTTGCTTTGGCAACCTCTCCTCATCCTTCTGGAGTCCGGACACTTAGGATGGCCATTAGTTGCCTCAGGGCTTCTGATACAAGAAACTGCCCCTCTCAGCCTTGTGCAATACACCATTGAACAACAAAAGAGTGGCTACCTACTGGGCTTTCCTGGAAATAGAGGCTCTCACAGACCCTGAGCCTGTGACCCTTCATACCCAGCTCCCCACTATGCTTTGGGTCATGGAATCAACACCCCATAATCTTGGCACAGCTACTGAGAGGCCTCCTTAAGGCAGGATGGAACCCAACCTGGGCCCTTTGGTGTGTTCCACCTGTAGGATGGGTGGCCTCCCCTGTCCTCAGTCCCCTGACAGATGCCGTGGTGCTGGAGGAGGTCACCTCTCCTGTAGATCCCTTGGCTACCTGGGTAGTCCCTTGGGATTAACTGAGTGAATAGTTATGGGAGTTTGTGGACTATGCAAACAGCACTGCTAACCATCATAGGTGATAGAGCTCAGAGGAATGTTGCTGCTCTCCATCCCTTATCTCAGGATGTTCCTGAGAAAGGACGGGACCCAGGAAACAACACAACTGACCAGACTTCAGGCAGTCATCTTAGTGCCAGATGCCCTGGCCAACAAATGATGCCATCTTCACATTTATTGTAAACTATTGCACCATTACCTAATAATTGTCCCCTTCAGGGTAAAAAACTCTGGGAATCTGCTGCCTCACAGATACCCCAAATATAAATCAAAGTCACATATGTCTTTACATATACTAACACCACAATACAAGGTCTTGCCAGGACACTCTCCTTATTCTATTCAGAGTTAAAAACATTACTAAACACAAATTCAAAATGATATCTGCACCCCCATGTTCACTGCAGTGTTATTTACAATAGCCAAGATATAGAAACAATCTAAGTGTCCATTGATGGATGAATGGATAAAGAAGAGGTGAAATATATATATATATATACACACACACACACACACAATGGTATACTATTCAGCCATAAAAAAAGAATGAAATCTTGCCATTTGCAACAACATGGATGGACCTTGAGGGCATTATGCTAAGTGAAATAAGTCAGACAGAGAAAGACAAATATAGTATGATCTCATTTTATGCAGAATTAAAAAACAAAACAAAACAAAACAAGCCAAGCTCATAGGTACAGAGAACAGAGGCAGGGGGTTAGGGGTGGCCAAATGGGTGAAGGGGTCAAAAGGTACAAATTTCCAGTTACAAAATGAATAAGTCATGGGATGTAATGTATAGCATGGCCACTATAGTTAATAATACTGTTTTGCATATTTGGAAGTTGCTAATAGAGTAGATTTTAAAAGTTCTCATTATAAGAAAAAAAATTCTGTAATATGTATGGTGACAGACGTTAGCTAGACTTATTGTGGTGATCATTTTGCAATGTATACAAATATCGAATCATTATGTTGTACCCCTGAAGCCAATATAATTTTATGTCAATTATACCTCAATTAAAAAATTAAAAAGTCTTAAAGAAACACATTACTAATTGTAACCAAGACACACATTTTCACTTTTGAAAATACACAATGCTGGGCTCCTGGAAGAGACATTCAATAGAAGTTTCATGTCCCTTTTGAGATTAGGTCCCCAATAACTGGCTTAATTGAGAGATATAATGGTCTCCTCAAATAACTCCTTTTTAAATTCCAGTCCAAGAAATAAACCCCTAAAGTTCTCTACCTTACCACAGTCCTTAATCTATTTTTATAAATTCTCGATCTTACCGCCATCCCATAAGGTCGCAGGCCAGGTGGAGGGCCCAAACTTGCCTGGCCCCACAGGCCAGACAGCTGCTCATCTGATATGGGACCCACGTGAACCTAAACTTCCACCAAAAAAAAACAAAAATAAAAAACCTTGTCAGGTACAAATGCACACCACTCTGTTGACTATGCATCCTCTTACTACAGGTATAGGAGCTTTCACTGGTTTACAATCCAGGAGCCAACATCAACTCAAGAGGGTACCCACTTAAAAAGGATACCCCAGTCTCTCATACCAGGGACTCACTGCTGACCCCAAATATCACTGCTGGAGATGACATCACCTCAGATGACATCGGCCCCACCCAAGACCTCAACATTAGAGATGACTTCACCCCCTGTGCCAGAGGTGGCTATACCCCAGCCACTAAACCTCCACCCCAGCAATGCCCATGGACTGCTTTTCCTAAGGGACAAATCGGACACAGGACAGTTTGTTTTGCTTGCTCTGATATTAGGGATCCTATTATGTTCCTGGGCTTGCTTTCTGCTTAGCCCCTGATCCTGGCATAGTCCTTACTCTCTGCAAAAACATCCATCCCTACACTCCCATGCCTAATGGGAAGTCTGGTAGAGGTTGTTGCTGTCTGTGCCATTCCAAAAATTCATGGAAATGATTGCTTCCCCCAGGAGGCACCTGCTGCATATCAGGCACCCTTTTGACCCCCTGGGGTGAGGACCACCCACTCCCAGATGCCTTTCCTACTGCCCCCTCCAGCTTTCCACCACAATCTCCGACCATGATCACCACAACCACTCTTTTCCATTGGTTAAACACACCACCACATTCTCACAGAAACATTCCACTCTAATAATGTTCGAGTCCTGTGGTGACCCAAACTCACACAGCACCTTGTATATCTGTCTTTGCTGGCTCCCCCACACGTTTTTCCTGGGGAAATCACACCCCAGTGTGCAGTGCTTACACTGAAGATTCCCACAGTTCTTCATCCTCAGGGTTCCACACCCTCATCATATGATCATAGGAGACTCTTCCTACTTGTAACTTTTATCAAAGTTTGCCTACTGTGGCAAGGTCAAGCTGGCCCACTCACCTTTAACATCTCCACAACCCAGGTGACAAGTGGTATCTATCCCAATTAGTATTGTTAATGATGTTGAGGCATCACAGGATAGACTGTATTATAAATTTTTAAAACTTCAAATTTTTCTGATGCTCCAACATCCCCACAACCAGACTGTGAACACCCCACCCAGATGACCAGGTGCCCCAGTGTGATAAGGTGTCCCTGCCACAAGTTCCCCTTCCTGCCCTCCCCTGACTGTGACCTAGTGACATCCAAACACACCAATAAAATCCCCTCATGTCTTTTGCCTGCATACTCCCCCCGACCCCCAATAAAGGACTTGCCTCCAGTCCTCACTCCTCTCTGGGCTCCCCGCATGCTTGGTTGATCCCGATCTCTGGGCACTCCTCCCATAAGGCCCCCTTTGTGGGGTGCAGTGTCTCCCTCCTCTAGGACATGTGAGTATAATAAATCCTTTAATTTCATATGCCTCTGCAAATGTAATTTCTGAAGCCCTGTTGGAATGATCCTTGAAGTTCCCACAAGGGAGACTTAAACTCCCCCATTTACAACACACATACATCCTGTGAACCACAAGCCATCCTCAGACAGCAGGTGCGCACTCAGTAGTTACAAGCTGAGCAGAGCAGACAGGTTAGACGTCAGGCACCCCTGAGACAGGAAGGTGAGAAGGACTGAACATTTCAGGAACTCTCAGAAAATAAGCCTCCCAGTCATATTTATCAGGGCTCATATTGTAACCCTAGGACAAAAAAAATAGTTAAATTTCCAAACAAAATTAATTAGGTTTTCTAAGAAATATCCTATTTACCTAAAAATCTGTGTTTTGCCTAAAAAGAAGGTCCATTTACCAAATTAAATTTCCTGTGGGACAGTGGATGCCACGGTCACAAAACGCATGTGGTGGGCCAGCCCCTCGGCTTAGCGGTTAAGTGCGTGCGCTCCACTACTGGCAGCCCGGGTTAGGATCCCGGGCATGCACCGACGCACTGCTTCTCCGGCCATATTGAGGCTGTGTCCCACATACAGCAACTAGAAGGATGTGCAGCTATGACATACAACTATCTACTGGGGCTTTGGGGAGAAAAAAAAAAGGAGGAGGAGGATTGGCAATAGATATTAGCTCAGAGCCGGTCTTCCTCAGCAAAAAGAGGAGGATTAGCGTGGATGTTAGCTCAGGGCTGATCTTCCTCACAAAAAAAAAAAAAAACACACATGTGGAAAGTGGACATTTTATCCATAAGATAAAGGTTTGGGCCACCATGAGGTCACGTCATTGCTGGGAAGTGATGACCACTTCATCTCTAACTGCAATGACCAGGTCTGTATTGTGACTTGAGATGATGTCAGACAAAACATTTGCAAAGTGCTTAAATGACTGAATGTTATTAACAGTGACTAATTTAGCCAGAGAGAGAGATGAGGCAGGAACAGCTAGGGCAAGGCATATTTGTAATACCTGAAAAGGACAGGTGAGATGAGGGCAGTAAGGTCTAGAAGGGGACAGAAGGAAGCTGAGAACAGGGCTGGGCTGTGTTTCTGGCCAACCTGAGGGTTTTGTCTCCCAACTATGATTCCGTTTATTTCTGAGAACCTTATACAGTAACCATCTTGAAGAGGAAAAGAAGGGAGGACAAATGAGAAAAACTTGCCAGAGTGTTAGAAATGAACCTGGAGAAAGTGGAGAAACCTATAGTCCCTATTTCAAAAAACACATGTTAAGCAATTAATGTGTCACCCATTATTCTCGGTGTATGAGAAAGATCATGGAACAAAACTGGCAACAAACCACTTAGGGAAAGAGTAACGCAAGGCCGGCAGGGGGTGGGGGATGAGATATTAAGTAACAGGGGAGGCCTTCTCGATGAGATATGTGAGGCGAGACTTGAAAACAGAGAAGGGAGAGAGTCATGCGAGTGATTGGGGAGACATGATCGAAGCAGTGGAAACAGGCAGGTCCATGTTCCAGTGAAGCTGGCGGCCAGGCACGTGGAAGCAGAGGAGTGAGAAGGAGCTTGTCAGCGAGGAGGTTAAGAGAGGCGACATGGGGCCAAGTCCTGTGAGGCTCCATAGGCCTCGGCGAGGATTTTGACTTTTCTCAGAAAAATTGCAAAACATTGCAGGGTTCTAACCCAAAGACTGTCATTTTCTGACATACACTGAAAGAGTCATGTTCGCTGGTCAGTTGAGAATTGCCCAGTTTTTTCTCTCTTCACTTCTCCTGCAGTTGAATTAGTTGTATGGTAGGGCTTGAGGGAGAGGAAGAGATTTTCACGTCTTTTCCTTTGATAACTCAAAGTAGTTATCTGCACCCTGTCTCTCCACCCTCCTCTCATTGCAGGCTGCTCCCACTGCCAATGGGCTTCTACCTACCCCTCCTTTAGGAGTACAGTTAGCCTAGTCAACAAAAGTTTATGGTCACTAAGGGCAATGGTCACTTCCAAGCCATTTAAAAATAGCTATCCTAGGATCTTTTGATGATTTTAGGATCTTCCTTTCCTTGAAGTTGATCCTATACTCTCCCATTCTTCCTTTTTCCCCTGACCTATTAATAGCTCATTTTCTGCTTTTTTTTTTTTTTGTAAGATGCGATGTCTCTGCCCACATCATGACTAAAGATGTTTCTCAGGGATGTGAAGAATCAAGGGTTAACACCTTATAATGGAAGCACATAATCCACTTAGACCATCTCCTTGGTTCGCAGTATTTCATGACCCAGATCGCACCATTTTTTTGCTCCTCTCTAGGTGAGAGAGGGACTGTCAGCTTCCATGGATCACAGGAAAGTTTCTCTGACATGTTTCTCCCTGCTCCTTGGGAGAGCCTTATTAATCACTCGTAATTTTTTCTGCTAATTGGTAGAAGAGACAAAAGTTTTTCAGTTATTCTCCACTCCCCAAGCAGGGACTGTCATCACCGCACCTGGCGATTGGATAATCACAGCTCCGGAGGGAGGTGAGATCAGGGAATTTCAAATGATATCTTAGGGCTTTGCTGCCTCCCCACCACCCCTCCTCTGATTGCTGTGACTGTTACCACTGGTCCATCCTCCTAACAAAAGACAACATTTTGGATGACTCTCTATATATCAGTCTGAGAGACAGAGGCTCAGAAGAAAAGGGCTCTATGTTGGGATAACAAGTAATGTGTAACATCTGGAAAAGTAACTCTGCTTGTCAGGGTTGGTCCTGGTACTGACATAAGCTTCCACACAAAGAGGATGCATATTTTCTAAAGCATGAACTAGACTTCTGAAGACAGCCTGTGGGTAAGAAACTCCATGCCATTTCTGATTCCTCCTCTTTCAGCTGCTATGAGCATCAGTGTTACTGGTTGCTGGTGTAGAACACGGCTATGAGGGATGTTTTCTAGTTACTTCAGATGAGAATTCTATAGTTAGAATTTCAAGCTGTACTTTCAGGATCAGCAAGTCATAACATTGTTATCTCCAGTGTGTGATGACGGATGATATGACATTTGATAGGTTCTCAGATCATGGGTAGCCACTAGGAACTTGAATAAAAATTGTTGCAATGTGAACGTTTATTACCCTAACTCTGAGCCCCTGATGCGATTAAGGGAGACGGGGAGTGTTTCTCCATAGACAATAACTCAAAAGAATTTCTCTTGGAGAAAGGAAAGCAGTCTTAAAGGGAAAGCTGATTTCATGAATGCAGGTTTCAGAGAGCAAAAACATCCAGTGTCTTTAGAAGGTACATTGTTCTAACATTTCTTGTGATCTGTTTCTCTGGTTTTCATGGATGTTTTCTAATCTCATTCTTTGGTGTATTTATTCTCATTTTTCTCTTTCAATTTTCTCACCCAGCGTTCTCCATGCCTTCCAGAATCCCATCATTAGTTGATCTGATGAAGAGTTGAATTTGTTCTGTGTGCGTGTGTTTGTGTGTGTGTGTGTTGCTGGAAAAGAAGGACATATTTAAATTCTGCAGCAGAGAAAGGGGAGAGATGTATGCTGGCACATGTCACAGTTAATGAAATGAATAGGCTAAAAGGAAATTAGAAGGCCAGGAAGCCAAACCCTACAATTTTGCCAAAAAGAAAAAAAAAAAGAAATTCACACAACTTATGGTCGTTCAGCTAACTGGTGAGAAACTGGGACTCCAACACTGAAATTTTGACTATAAGATTCCATAGTTTGTGTTTAGAGTTCATTAAATTGCTACATGTGTGAGTGACTGTAAACCCCTCTTGATCTGGCATGAGCATAAGTTACCTATGATGTAGAGAGCTTTGACATGACCCTGTTGAATAATTTGTAAAATATATGTTTCTTTTAACATTTCCATTGTTATTATCTCAGTCCAGAGCTCCACCCTCCCGCATATCACTCTTAGAGCAACCCCAAAAACTCCTGCCACCATCTGACAAGGCACCTCCCAGGCAGCATTGCCCAAATTGGACCCTGTCTTGGTTAATATGACCGGGATGCTTCCTATTTCTTTAAGTTTACAATACAATACAATACAAAAAGAGTCCTGTTGAAGGATTCTTCATTCAGTGTATCAGTATATGTGTTTTACTCTACATAAACACCAAATTTTAATATATAACTTTATGGAGTAATTTGATAAATGGTAGGGCACCATCTCTCTTGTTCACATTTATTTTTATAATTATTCTTTAAATAGTTTTAGCGTAATTTGCCATTTCGCATTTATTGGTCTAATTATTCTTTAAATAATTTTAAATGTAACAACTTACACATATCTTGGTAGCTGATTAGTAATAATGTCATAGACTCATAATGTAACACTGGAGTTCCTTCTCCTGATCATATCTAGGGACAGATCCAGAGTCTTTGTTTATTTATGGATTCTATTAATGCCATAGAATTAAGTTTTCACTATTCATGTAACGCACATTTCTTGTTTTCATTATTCAAGGTTTTCATGGAAATGTAACAGTGTTGTAAAATAAGTATTTTAAATATATTTTTGTATTAATTGATGTTGAGATATACAAAAACTATGGATTTTGTATACATTTTTCTCATATTTGTGTATCATTAATTCGACTAAATTTTGAACTAATCCTCTATACATAAAAAGAAGGTAACTATATCCTATACAAATGAAATCATTTGATGTTTTTGCTTTATAGTATTTTATATTTTAATTTGCATGACCTGTTGTTTGGGGGTAGATTTTTGAATATTTGCTGTGATAGTGGCCATTGTACATTTGCACTTGAGTGAAACGAGAGTAAATCTTTGATTTTGCCATCCTTCTCTGGAACTATACTTACATTGACTAATCCAGTTTGCTCATGGTGAATTATTCTGTTACTATTCTACTATAAAATAGGTCATTCATATTATAATTTGGATTCCTGCATTTTCATACAAATAGGAGACTGCCCTATGGAATGATTACTTAACCAGCAAAGGGACATTTGACCAAAGCACTGTGCAGAAAGATATTGTAACACAAATAGAACAGAAAATGATATATAAGGACAAGATAAATATGGATGTGAACTAGTATAAAAAGCTAAACAACACATTTATTGTATATATATAAATATGTGTTGTATATTTGTATATTATCGTAAAAACAAGCATTCAAATTCAATCTTGGAAAAATAAAGAATGTATTTTTGTAGCAGGCATTTCTGAGCAGGGAAAAAATGGTTAGTGGTAAGCAATGGACTTAAATTTCCTTGATAAAATACACCACCGGCATTTCTTTCTAGGATTGACCGTCTCTGAACGTACTTATTGTCCTCATGACTGAATGCCATCCAAGGACCTGACAATGGGAATAATCTTTGTCTCTCAGACTGGAGCTGGGATCCTGGGCAACATCTGGCTCCTTTGTGGTTATGCCTTCATTTACTGCACTGGAGGGAAGTTAAGGCACACGGATTTGATTCTCAAGAACCTGATTTTAGCCAACTGTTTGGTTCTTCTCTCTAGAGGAATTCCTCTGACAAAGGTAGCTTTGGGGATGAAATACTTTCTGGATGATCTGGGTTGCAAACTAATTTTCTATCTTCACAGAATGGCCAGAGGGGCGTCCCTTGGCACTACTTGTATCTTGAGTGGCTTCCAGGCAATCACAATCAGCCCTAGCAGACCCCAGTGGATAGAGCTCAAGGCCAATGCCTCCAAGTACATTAGATTTTCCATTTATCATACTCTTCACATGCTGGTAAATAGTATTGTTCCTCTATATATTACAGACACAAGGGAAAGCCAAAACCACACAGAGAGAAAGGACTTAGGGTGCTGTTCCAGCACAATTATTAACAGAAATATATCCTTATTGCATTTAGTGATATTTTCTTCCATTGATGTGTTGAGTTTGGGGCTTACGGTTTGGGCCAGTGGCTCCATGATGTTCATCTTGTACAGACATAAGAAGAATGTTCTACACATTCACAGCCAAAACTTCTCTCCTCAATGCTCTGCTGAGACCAGAGCCACCCAGAGAATCCTCATCCTGGTGAGCACATTTTTCTCCTGTAACTCACTGTCTTCATTCTTTACCTTTTACTTGGCTTGCTGTGATAAATCCAGTTGGTGGCTGGTGAACACCAGCGCACTTATAACTGCATGCTTCCCCACTCTCAGCCCCTTTGTGCTCATCAGCACAGATCCCTGTGTCTCTAGGCTCTGCTTCCCCGCTGGACAAAATAAACAATTTCCATAAATTGGTCAGTTCATTATAAATGTTAGAATATATGTCTCCGAATATTGTCCATTTACAAATTCATCTTTTCCTCTCATATATTTAAGCACTTACTATGGCCAAGTCAGATTGTGGACAGAATCAGGAACAAGATAGACTGAGCCTGATCCTAAAATTATTTGTAATTTAGCAAACCGGGCACAAAACAAGGAAGGTATTCTCGTTTCTGCTTTGCAGTGCTCACATCTCATAAGGGGCAGAGTAGAACTGGGTATTTTCCTTGCAGTCTGTCCTCACGTGTCCTCTCTTCCTTAGAAGCCTTGCTAAATCTCCTGTCTCTCCTACTCTCTGCCCTTCTCTCCTTTTAGAATCATTTGAAACATGGTGATTGTAAAAGTTATTCTCAATTTTACTCATTTGATTAAACATATATAATGAACTCCTAAAACCATGAGATTCCTTTCTTCCTTCTCATTCTTGCCTGGGCTAGAAGAGACTTTGGGAATATAGTTACGATAAAGCTTTCCCCCCAGTTTCATTGGGAGAAGAGTCTTAAGTCACTTGGGACTCAAAAATTTCCTATAATTGAGTCCAAAAGCATTTAGTGCAACTTGGATGCCCTCAAATAAATTCCAAACACAACTGCAGAAAAAAGTAAGCTGTCCTTTTAATGATACCTTCAGAGCTGTCATGGGGCATCATACAATACTTGAACAGGAGAGTGGAATTTTGAAATTCCGCGTTGCTTATGGTTACAATGCAATCAGAAACCTCATATATATGCCCCTGCAGTGTTCTCTGTGCTCTAGTGGGATTGAGGACGAACTGAAGGGAAGGGGTCATGTCAGTCTGGAGCTGAGCTGGGTAGGAGTGAGCAATTGGTAAAGTGTGAATGAAGACCATCACTCATGAAGGTGAGTGATGTCGCTGCTCTGGTACTTGGGATCACGGCCCGCAGTAGAGATAGTGACGATATTGTAACCCCCTTGAAGAAGCTGTGGCTGTGCTTCTGTGTCTCAATTCTTCTGTGACTCTTCTCTCTGAACCGACTCTCTCATCCCTGGTGCTCCTTACCTAAGCTCTTTCAGAACTAGTACTCAGGAAATGAACTTTTAGTAGGAAGGGTTACTTGGTATTCTTCTTCCTTCTAAGAATCACAGGGGATGTGTCCATTTTACAACTTCCACTCTGTGTTGCTGTCTGCTGAGGTTTTTTGCTATCATGGATTTTTATTTGTTCACTCAGTCTATTTCCTCACCTGTCTACCTCTGGTCTTTCATTTTCATGCTCTATTCTGGAGTCAGGATATTTCACTTGACCTTTACTCTTCCTTTACCCCTTTAAACTCTTCTTGGTCTCTATATTTGAATCCTCTATATTTGAATTTGTTGATTATTTTTTCATATCACGTTATCAATCACTTGAATCTCACTTTTATTATTTATTCAACTGACTAAAAAATAACTGAATCAGTATATATGTATCAGTACCATTCCCCGTGGAGTGTAACATTCCTGTCTTTCTTCCATTCTCTCTTTTATCCCGGAAGATTCAGACCATTTTCATGAGCTCTTTCTTCTGCGAGACTCAGTCTTGGTCAACATGGTTTTCTCTCTTTTATCTCTCTTCCCTCCATCAGTAGGAGGAATTCTTGCTGCTTCACCTAATGTCTTTCTATTCATTGTCCTTCTTCTTGTATGGTCAACTTCTCCCAAAATCATTTCACATAATCTTGACGTGTTCAGATTCTCTATGAAATGTGTACAGCATGGCTTGACACAAATCATCTTGGGTCTTACAGAGTAAATCATTTTATGCTTTCACGGCATTTCAGAAAGAAAAGATGTCACTGCAGGTACTACAATTGGGAAAAATAATAGAAGCTTAGATAGTGTGTGTCTTTTCTTTCACCTCAAGTTTCATTTAGTCTGGTTCTCAATGATTTTCCTTCTGGAGATGATCGTTTAGATGACTTTGTGGTACTATTTCTATACCTGATTTTGTCACTTATAACATCAGTCACTCTTTCAGAATCAATAGTAGGATAGTAGGATTTCTCCATTCAAATGAAAAAAAACCACTTTTTAAGCATTATGGATTGGCATTCTGTGTCTTAGGGGCATTTGACAGGACATATATGTCTCTTTCCCCATCTCTGGAAGTACTATTTACTTAGTAGATATTGTGTATCTATACAAACCCACTGTAAAGAGTCTGGGACAATAAGCCTTCCTCCACCCCACCTTAATAAAGAGAAATAGAATTAAAGGAGGTGACAGATAAATTATTTCAGATTTCCCACAGCAATCATGATCTGAAACTTAAGGAATTTCATAATTTAAAGCTTACCCTTCTCTAAAATATCTGATCATTAATTTTCAGAAAGACAACTCCATGAAAGACAAAGACTGAGCAAGTGTTGTATACTGAAAGAGGCTGAGACACATGATAACAAAACGAGACTCTAGAATGAATCCCTGCTCAGAAAAGAAAATGTTACAAAGGAAATATTTGGAGCAACTGGTGAAAATGGAATGTAGTATATATCAGATGATAGCATTTATCAATGTTAACTTTCCTAAATTTGATAACAACATGGTGACTGTGAAAAAGTGTCCTGTTCTTAGAAGATGACGACAAAAGTATTTTGGCGTGATAGATGAGAGTTGGGGGGTTGCTAATGTGTAAACACTAGATGAATCTGGGGAATGGGTAAATGGGTGTTCAAGGGTACACTGGTGTTCATTAAACTATTATGACATTTCTATAGGTCTAAAATTTTTCCAAATAAAAATATAAGAACAGAGTTTCCTATAAGAAGAAAATATTAAAATGTTTTGTCTACTTGTATTATTACTAGCCCCTCCAAGTATCTTAGTTTTCTGCAGAGGATACTCTGGTGCAAGTTCAAGAATATGTTCCCCGCTCTCTGTGTAGGAATAGAGGAATTTTTAGTTTGGGGAGGAACCCAGGAATCTGTTCTAGGCTTAATTGGATATAAATAAAATTTCCTGTCATAATAACTAATAAATTATGAAAATATTTAAATATGACTAGCCCTTTTCTTACACCATGTCTTGACTATTCTTGGCCATATGTTTGTTTTTAGTATTAGTTTTCAAATAAGCTTTTCAATTCCCCCAGGGAAAAAAAAAAACTTTTGGAATATTGACTATAATTTCATTAACTATATAGAGATATTAAATACCCATTAACAGTTGTTCTGTGCCAGGTCTTAACTTACAAAGTAGATTGAGTGATGATGGGGTCAATAGCATTGAAAAAAAATTTTCATGTTACTCACAGTTCCCCTAGAAATGAGAGGCATGGCTCACCATGCAGGGCCATAAAAGGAACAACAGGCTTTTGGTCAGGAAGCAGAAGCAGGAGACAGGGGAGAGCCTAGGTCAGAAGCCTTTACTGGGGTTTCTGGGGGAAAGGCAAAGGATGGGCAGCATGAACACTTTAAGATTGGCTAGCTTGAATAATTTTGGCAGGCTTTGGGCTATAAGGATGGTCGGGAGTTGCCAGGTAGACTGGCCCTGGGATGATTAAGGCAGAACAATATTGCCTCCCAGGGTGCATGGGCCAGATGGAGGAGGCCTGGCTCTGCATGGGTTAGTTTGCATATAAAGGTATACTCCTGGCTTGGGCCCTTTGCTGTCTCTAAGAATTGGCTAGCCCCAGGAGGGACAGTCTCTCTTCAGCCAGAAAGGTATTTAAGGAAGTCAAAACATTATAATATACAGAAAGCAAAAAACACGATGAATACAACTGATTCTCTGATGTTTTGACATCATGTTAAGGAAACTTTGGACTGATGATAATGGAGACTTTTTGGCAGAAGGGCATAAATTGTCCCAAACAAGAAGAAAACACTTTACTTTGAGAATAGAAAGGAGGAAGACCAAGAGTCCTTGTAGGCTGGCCCATAACTAGGTTTTCTATTTATATGGCATTAGCCAAAAAAATAGATCTGAAATTTTTAGTATCTCTAAAAATATCTTGATGGAGTTGTAGTGTGTTAGAAATGTGCTTAGGTCAAGTTGGCAGGTCTGGCAGTTATGTTGTCGAAGGGTACAAACTGCTAAGTTAGTAAAGTATATGTAAACATTAGTGGTATTTCTGTGTAATTAAAAGGAAAGATTGTTTGTGGTGGTCATGGTCAGAGATGCAAGACAACCGATTGTGGTGGAAAACTGGAGGGGCGTATTAGAAGGCACTGGGGAGTGGGTAGTCCTCTACTTAGGAGGTCAAGGGTTTGATTAACATGAGGCAGGTGCCTTCTGGGGAAGCAATATATATATTTTTTTTGCTGAGGAAGACTCGCCCTGAGCTAACATGTGTTGTCAATCTTTCTCTTTTATTGCTTGAGGAAGATTAGCCCTAAAGTAACATCTGTGCAAATCTTCCTTTTTTTTTGCTTGAGGAAGATTAGCCCTGAACTAACATCTGTGCCAATCTTCTTCTATTTTGTGTGTGGGTTGGCACCACAACATGGCTGATGAGTGGCATAGGTCTGTGCCCGAGATCTGAACCCATGTACCCAGGGCGCCAAAGCAGAGTGTGCCAAATTTAACCACTATGCCATAGGGCCGGCCCCAGCAATAATGTCCATTAACTTTTGCAATGGCACAGGTAGTAATTACCTCTACTAGATTGCCCTTTAGGCATGGAGTGTAGGGGTGTATGCTTCAGCAGAGAGCAAGGACTATACCAGGCTCATGGGCTAAGCAGACAGAGAGCTCAGAAAAGATAAGATCTCTTGGGCCGGCCCTGTGGCTTGGTGGTTAAGTGCACGCGCTGCGATGCTGGTGGCCCGGGTTCGGATCCTGGGTGCGCATCGAGGCACCGCTTCTCCGTCCATCCTGAGGCTGAGTCCCACATGCAGCAACTAGAAGGATGTGCAGCTATGACGTACAACTATCTACTGGGGCTTTGGGGGGAAAAAATAAAAATAAATAAAATCTTTAAAAAAAAAAAAAAGAAAAGATAAGATCTCTAATATCAAAGGAAGAGACACAATAAACGTCCAGTAGAGGACTGTGGCACAGCTCTTCAGGAAACAGGGATGACTGTGAAGGTACCAGGGGCCTCTCTGTACTGAGATTGTGTTGTTCTCCTCTGCTGCCATCTGCACACTGTCAAATCTACAGTGACAGAGGGGGAGGGGCTATCCTTTCCAAACCAGGCTTTTGGGTATCTCTATTACATGCCTGTCCCACAAGTCTCCGTGGAATATTTATGCATTTGTGTCCCCACACCTGTTATGATGTGTCAATACCTCATTTCCTTGGTGTGTTTTACTTGTACCAGTTGTGTGTGCCTCAAGTGTGTCACACTTTTGTGTTGTGCATGTGGTGTACACGTGTGTCCATGCTGGGTTGAGGGTGTCAGCATCCCACATCTGTCTCCCACGTTCCCAGGGGATATGTCGGGTATCCCCAAGATGTGCTAAGGAGTGTATCACACACCTGTCACACAGGGTCCCCTGATCTGAGCGTGTGTCCCCAGGCTGTGCCGCAGTGTCATCACTACACATCCATCCCACCCAACACCTGAATGTCTTTCCAGGTTGTGCCACTGTCACACACCTGTCTGCCAAGACCAGACCTCATTCATTCATCTTATCAATATCTAGTGCACAGGAAATTTGGGGGAAGGGCCAGCATGTTAATAGTATGATGCAATGAGCCATATCTAGAATGCAGCAAATTATAATGGACACATGGCTCATCACCTCAACAAGAAAATAATAAGAATAAAAAAGAGGTGAGCGGGGCCGGCCCCGTGGCTTAGCGGTTAAGTGCACGCGCTCCACTGCTGGCAGCCCGGGTTTGGATCCCGGGCGCGCACTGATGCACCACTTCTCCGGCCATGCTGAGGCCGCATCCCACATACAACAACTAGAAGGATGTGCAACTATGACATACAACTATCTACTGGGCCTTTGGGGGAAAAATAAATAAAATTAAAAAAAAAAAAAAAAAGAGGTGAGCGATGCCTATAGGTTAAGACTCACAAGACACACATTGTGTAACCTGATTGCATTTGGTCTGTCTTAAAGAACAAACACATTTTTGAGAAAATTGATAAAATTCAGCACTGACAACACATTTATCATATTTTAAAATATTTTTATTTTGTCTGAGAAAGTTATTGGCATTATTAAAAAATCCTTACATTTTAGAAAAACATTCTCAAGAAGTTATGCATTAAATGACATGATGTCTGGGTTTATAAGTAAAATAAGCCACTAATGTGCATGAGGAGAAATGAACCAAGAGCAATCTTGATGGAAGATTAGGGATTCATCAGTCTTTTCCACTTTTGTATATATTTGAAAATAGCCATTGCAAAAGGCAGAATATGGAGAGTGACATCAGCATCATGGCAGTGTGAGTTGCTCCCTTTGTCTCTTCCTTCTAAGTTACAACTGGTAGAATATCCATAGACCAACAAAGTATTCTCTGCACAGCACACCAAAACGCCTGAGAGACCCATACATCTATACACTTGATGGTGAGGGGACTGGAGCTTGTGGAAGTGGTGGAACCAGGGGAGCAGTGGTGTTTGCTCAAAAGACTGGAAGCTCCAGGAACTGCAGCAGCGCCAGTGACCAGAGGCTCCAGGAGCTGCGGCAAGCCCATGATTGGAGGCCCCAGGAACCTAGAGGCCCCAGGAACTGAGATGGTGCACACGACCAGAGGCAACAGGAACCACAGCAGTGCCCATAACCCAGCCCCCTCCCTCTCTCACAGCAGTGGCGCCTGCAAGCCCTGCCTTAACATCAGTGGGGTCTGCATCCAAGACCCCAGTGCCCCCGGCAGTGGCGGTGGTGCCCATGACCTGAGATTCCAGAAATTGTTGTGATGCCTGAGACTAGAGGCTCAAGGAACTGCAGTGACACCCATGATCAGAGGCTCCAGGACCTGTGGTGGCGCCTGTGACCAGAGGCTCCAGGAACCATGGCAGCACCAGTGACCCAGGAACCCCTCTTGCAGTGGCAGTGGCGCCCACAACCCTGGCCCACTCAGCAGCAGCAGTGATACCCACAAACCCAGTGATCCCAGCAAAAGCAGTGCTAGCACCCCTAGAAAACTCAGGAGCAGAAGCAAAGGCAGTGCATGGTAACCGCCTCCCAGTCATAGCAGCACTCTAGCCTGCAGAGAACCTGATAGCAATGAGAGTGGAGCCGGTGACCCTGGTCTGCCCACCCATGGCAGCGGCACCTGCAGACTCAACAACCCCAGATATAGCAGGGGCACCCATGATGCAGGCAACCCTAGAAGCAGCAGAGGTGCTCACCAGCCTGGTGACCCCAGTGGTGAGGCCTGCGACCTTGGCAACACCAAAAGCAACAATGTACCAGCAACCTCAGAGGCACAAGCAGCAAAACAACATCAACAAAACAAAAAGACAACCTCACAACTGGGAGAAGATATTTGCAAATCATATATCTGATAAAGATAAAGAACACATAAAACTCAATAACAAAAAAACAAACAACCCTATTAAAAAATAGGCAGAGGGGCCAGCCTGGTGGCGCAAGCGGTTAGGTGCGCACGCTCCGTTGTGGCAGCCCGGGGTTCACCAGTTCGGATCCTGGGCACGCACCGATGCACCGCTTGTTAAACCATGCTGTGGCGGCGTCCCATATAAAGTAGAGGAAGATGGGCACGAATGTTAGCCCGGGGCCAGTCTTCTTCAGCCAAAAAGAGGAGGATTGGCATTGGATGTTAGCTCAGGGCTGGTCCTCCTCACAAAAAAAATAAAATAAAATAAATAGGCAGAGGATCTGACAGATATTTTTCCAAAAAAGATACACATCTGGCCAACAGACCATGAAAAGATATTCAACATCACTAATTATTAGGGAAATGCAAATCAAAACCACAATAAAATATCACCTCACGGTTGTCAGAATGGCTATTAAAAAGACATGAAATAACAAGTGTTGGAGAGGATGTGGAAAAAAGGGAACCCTCTAGGAGAGGCAGTGGAAGGTGGAAAGTGCAGGCTCTCAAATACAACCAGAAGCAGCTCAGAATCCAAGTAAACAAAGCCTCACCCAAATAAGAAAGGTGTATGCTACTACAAATGAGCAAGCAGAGGAACAACTCAGCAAGCACCATGAAAAATTACGGTAACACAGTATCACAAAAAGAAAATGGCAATTCTCCAAAAACCAAACTTGAAGTCATGGAAGATTGCAATCTGATAGAGAATTGAAAATAGCTGTCATGAAGAAACTCAACAAGCTACAAGAAAACTCAGAAAGACAGTTCAATGAGTACAGGCATAGAGTTCATGAACAGAGAGAGTACTTCTCCAAAGAGAATGAAAAAGAATAAAGCTAAGAGCTGGTTCTGTGAAGAGATAAAGAAAATCACAAACCTTTAGCTAGACTCACGAAGAGAAAAGAGAGAAGGCTCAAATAAGTAAAATGAGAAACAAAAGAGGAGAAATTACAACAGATGCCTCAGAAAATAGAAAGGATTATAACAGAGTACTATGAAAATCTTTTTTCCAACAAATCGGATAACTCAGAAGAAATGGATAAATTCTTAGAATAACACAACTTCCTAAAACTGAATCAAGAAGAAATATAGAACCTGAATAGACCAATCACTAGAAGGAGATGGAAACAGTAATCCAAAACCTCCCCAAAAACTAAAGTCCAGGACCAGACAGCTTCTCTGGCGCATTCTACCGAACATTCAAGAAGATTTAATACCTATACTTCTCAAACTCTTCCAAAAATTTGAAGACAAGGGGATGCTTCCTAACTCATTTTACAAGGCCAACATTAGTCTGATACCAAAATGAGACAAGGACAACACAAAAAAGAAAATTATAGGTCAATATTGCTGATGAACATAGATGCAAAAATCCTCAACAAAATATTAACAAATCAAATACAATACATTAAAAGACTCATACGCCACGATCAAGGGGGATTTATTCCAGGGATGCAAGGATGGTTCAACATCAGCAAATCAATCAATGTGATACACTACATTAACAAAATGAAGAAATCACATGGTCATCTCAATAGACGCAAAGAAAGCATCTGACAAGATTCAGCATCCATTTATGATAAAAACTCTCAATAAAATAAGTATAGAAGGAGAGTACCTCAACATAATAAAGGCCATATACAACAAACCCACAGGTAACATCATAGACAATGGTGAAAAACTGAAAGCTATCCCTCTAAAAACAGGAACAAGACAAGGATGCCCACTCTCACAACTTATTCAACATTGTATTAAAAGTCCTAGCCAGAGCAATCAGGCAAGAAAAAGAAATAAAAGGTATCCAAATTGGAAGGCAAGAAGTAAAATTGTCACTATTTGTGGATGACATGATTTTATATACAAAAAACTCTAAAAAATCCACCAAAAAAACTTTTAGAAATAATAAACAAATACATTGAAGGCACAGTATAAAAAATAAACATACAAAAACTGGTAGTTTTTTTTTTTTTTTTGGTGAGGAAGATCAGCCCTGAGCTAACATCTGCGTTAATCCTCCTCTTTTTGCTGAGGAAGACCGCCTCTGAGCTAACATCTATTGCCAATCCTCCTCCTTTTTTTCCACAAAGCCCCAGTAGATAGTTGTATGTCACAGTTGCACAACCTTCCAGTTGCTGTATGTGGGACGCGGCCTCTGCATGGCTGGAGAAGTGGTGCGTTGGTGCGTGCCCAGGATCCGAACCCAGGCCGCCAGTAGTGGAGCATGCGCACTTAACCACTAAGCCACAGGGCTGACCCCTGGTAGTGTTTTTATACACTAACAACAAACTAGCAGAAAAAGAAATCAAGACTACAATGCCATTTACAATTGCAACACAAAAAAATTAAAATACCTAGGAATAAATTTAACCAAAGAGGTAAAAGACCTGTACAATAAAAACTCTAAGATACTGTTGAAAGAAACTGAGTGAAACACAAAGAATGGAAAGATATCCCACGCTCATGGACTGGAAGAATTAACATAGTTAAAATGTGGCTATGTGTGTGTGACAGGCAGTTTGATTTGGTGACCTGGAAGGCAGAAAACTTCACAAACACTTCCCGAGACCAACTGTTTACCTAAAAAAGCTAGTCTTTCTCTGCAAGCCATTAGCAGAACTCAGATAGCATTCTCTGGGCCAACAATGGGTCAGGTCCATGCTCTGACTTGTCAGAGAGAAGTGAATGAAGACCCCATAACAGCTCAGGGTACTCATGATTTCCTTCAACAAATGGAAAAGCAAACAGGTCAGCTTCACTGAACATACTAGGGTGGTTACTGATGCACATGGTGTGGACCTGCCAGGTGGGAGAGGTAAAATGGCTTCTGCCACAGAAATTAGCAATGACATAAATCTGACAAGGACCACAGGCAGGTTACACATGCTTCCCACATAACTGAAACTTATGGCGAATCTCCAGTCTACGGATGTCCAAAATATGAGACTCAATTCAGGCAGATGGCTCCTCACAGACGCTTTCCTCCAATGCTTTATACTAAGGAATGAAAGAGCACATTCCCCACATATCTAAGGCGTTTTTTCAGAGTGAACTCTTAGGTGCTGACTGAGGTTATCTGCAGCTAAAAGATTTCCCACATTCACTGCACATGAGCTTTCCTATGTCGAAGGAGGCCAGAGCTCTGGCTAAAAGATTTCCCACATTCACTGCACTCACATGGCCTTTCTCCAGTGTGAACTCTCTGGTGTTGAATGAGAATGGCGCTTTGACTAAAAGATTTCCCACATTCGCCACATTCATAAGGCCTTGCTCCAGTGTGAATTCTCTGGTGTTGAATGAGGCTGGAGCTTTGTCTAAAGAATTTGCCACATTCAGCACACTCATAAGGTCTTGCTTCATTGTGAATTCTCTGGTGCCTAGCAAGTTTGGATTTACATCCAAAAGCTTTCCAACATTTGCTGCACTCATAAGGCCTTTCTCCAGTGTTAACTCTTTGGTGTTGAATGAGGATAGATTTCTGGCTAAAGAATTTTCCACATTCTCTGCACTCATAAGGCCTTTCTCCAGTGTAAACTCTTTGGTATTGAATGAAGACAGATTTCTCACTAAAAGATTTCCCACGTTCAATGCACTCAAAAGGCCTTACTCCACTGTGAATTCTCTGGTGCTGAACAAGTTTGGATTTACATCCAAAAGCTTTCCCACATTCAGTGCACTCATAAAGCCTTGCTCCAGTGGGAGCTCTCGTGTCGAAGGAGGCCTGAGCTTTGCCTAAGGATTTCCCACATTCACTGCACTCATAAGGATTTTCTCCAGTGAGAACTCTTTGGTGTTGAATGAGGTCAGATTTCTGGCTATAAGATCTCCCACATTCAACACACTCATAAGGCTTTGCTCCAGTGTGAACTCTCCAGTGTAGAATGAGGTAGGTTTTGTAGTTGAACAACTTCCCACATTTACCACACTCATAAGGCCATTCCCCAACGTGAATTTGCCGGTGCTGAACAAGTCCATATTTGCAGCTAAAAGCTTTCCCACATTTGTTACACTCATCAAAACCTTCTCTAGTACAGACTGTCTAGTGAGGAAAAGTGTGTGTTGCTGAAAACTTTCCTACATTCAATCCACTTGTCAAGACTTTTTCCACTGTTAAAGGCCTCCCCACACTCAATGCTGCTGTATAGCTTCTCAGCGTTGGGAGTGGCCTGGTATAGGAGAAGGCCCGAGGTAGCCAGAAAGTCCTTTCCACTCTCCCCACAGGTGAGGGGCTGCCCTGACACGCGGAATCCACAGCTCATCACAAATGAGGCCCAGTCCATGTCCATTTTGAAGATTTCCTCTCCGCTGTCATGCTTTTGGTCCTGGTGAAGGTTTGCACTGAACCAAAAGCCTCTCGACACCCCACCAAAGTATGGTTTATGCCCATCATATGTTGTTTGGAGCTCAGTCAGATGCAAAATGTCTTTCAACACTAGAACACACTTCTCACAGGGGTGAGTCTTCTGGGTCGATGGACCTGTCTTAGAAGTCCTGACCTGTGACACTCCCTCTACAGAAATGCTCTGTTCAGAAGGTACTTCTCATCCTCTGCTCCACACCAACGACGGAAAGCAGACAAATGCTGATAAAGTGCATGTTAACTTAGGTGGGAGAGGGAAGTCCAACCAAAAATGTGTCATACACACACAGACCGTCCCCGCCTCATGATGCTGCGACTGACAATTTTCTGATTTTATGATGGTGTGAAAGCAATATGCTTTCAGTAGAAACCATACTTCAAAGTTTGATCTTTTCCCAGGCCAGGAATGTGTGATATGATATTCTCTTGCGATGCTGGGCAGCAGCAGTGAGCCACAGTTCCCAGGTAGCCACAAGATCACTTGGGTAAAAAACTGATACACATACAACCATTCTGTTTTTCATCTTCAGTACAGCATTTAATAAATTACATGAGATAGTCAATACTTTATTATAAAATAGGCTTTACCTTAGATAATTTTGCCCTAATGTAGAGAATGTAACTGTTCTGAGCACATTTAAGGTAGGCTAGGCTAAGCTACGATGTTTGGTAGGTTAGCTGTATAAATGCATTTTTGACTTAAGATCTTTTCAACTTACGATGGGTTTATCGGGACATAATCCAATCGTAAGTCAAGGAAGATCTGTACATTCAAACCAAAGAATGAATCCATGGGAATATTTTCAGGCAGAGGGAGCTGACAGCCATTTGAAGAAAGGGCAGGCTGCTTTGTAGTACTGGGCCTCTAAAGATCACAGAATGGGGGAGACCTTACGGGACAAGGACATGAGTATGGGGTGCCATACAGGGAGGAGAGGCAAGATCACTGACTCGCACTTCAGCCAACAGCCTTCAGCAAGACCTTGTCAAGGGGACACATCCATGCTATGCAGAAGGATGGTTGTGTCCAGGCCCAGGAAAATACAATTGGAACTGAGTATCTGGTGTTCAAGGACTATTTAAGGATATGTGCACACTTCACACACATTATGCATGGGTCACTGTGGCAGAACTGTAGCCCATGCAGTGGAGAGGAACAAATGATACATGGAAGTCAGAAAGGTGGGGGCAGCCAGGGACTGGAGTCACAGATGAAATGACAAATAAGAAAAATGTTAACAATGCAGAAGAAAGTATAGAAAGGATTTGTGGCCAGTGGCATTTTCACCAAAACACTACTGGACACAGGGCAGGTTCCTGGTATGATCTGAACACAGCCCTGATGTCATGTCCTCCCCCCAGTGCTACTCACCAGAGCTAGTCCTCCTCTGAGACCATCTTGCCATGTCCACCCTGTGAAACAATCAGGGTTCTCCCTGCATTCCCAGTTGTGTAACCACATGAGACCTGAATGAGGCAAGGCCCTAGGGACGTGAGTGGTAAGCACTGGCCCAGAGCAACTCTGGAAACAAAAGACCACAGGAAAGGAAAGAATATTATAATATAATCTCAAAGGAGGGTGTTTCAACAAAAGTCTATGGACCACATAAGTAGTGACCATGACAATGCCCGTAATTCCTGATACAAGCAATATACGGAAATCTTAAGAGTTCTCAACACCCAAAAAAATTTTTTAACTCTGTATGATAATGGATATTAACTAGACTTTTGTGGTGAGCACTTTGCAACGTAGACAGATATTGAATCATTATGTTACACATCTAAAATTAATTGAATCATTATGTTGTACATCTGAAAATAGTATGTTATGTCAATTATATCTCAATTCAAAAACAGAAAGTGAAAGGAGTTAGAACCTGTTACACAAGGCACCATGGATCTGGACACAGTCATACAGCCAGGGAGAGGGTAAGGGAGGGGAAATCCATTAGGCTGACTGCACGATTCCCAAGTCCCAGACCATACCCTGCACGCCTTGGGGTAGCAGGTGTTAGGGCTGCATGGGGAGTGCACTGCTTGGGGTAGTGCACACAGCTTAGCGCTGGAACCCGAAGTACATATGTTAAGGAAGAGAGGAAGCTAGCAGAGCCCATAATCTGGCTATGGAAATGACAGAGCTGCCTTTGGGACAGGGGGAAAGACACACTAGCTAAGGACAGGGGGAGAAATATGAAGTCCTTACCCAAGGATGTTGTAAGTACAAAGTTCTCCAGCATCACATTGTGGTACAAGATCCTCTGTGCCTCATCAAGGAGGCTCCACTCCTCCTGGAAGAAGTAAATGGCCACATCTTCAAAGGTCACACAGCCCTGTCATGATGAAGACAGATCATTCCATGATCAGCTTCTCTCCTAGTGGAAGTACATCCACCCACTCTTCTATCCACTGCTCACCTTCCTCCCCATTTCCCCATCTTCAAGGAGATGCACACTCTCTCCTCAGGGTCTCTTTGATCACTGTGTCCACCCACAGCAACAATAAGCAGGTGGGCAGATAGACAACACCTAAGCTCTGGGCCAGGCATTGAGGGAAACACGCTCTCTTATCGGGCAATTCTCCTAGGATCCCCAGATCATGCTTGCCAGACACAACAAAGGGTGTGGGCTCACATTTCATCCTTATGTCTTCATCCTTGGGCCATCAGCTCACCTTCCCTCTCCACGTGGACATCACTCTTTCTACCTCATCTCTCTCTCTCACAGTCTCACTCTCACAGCCACCACCTCTTCCCTGCCCTGCACCATAGGTATCTCTCTCTCCTTCCTATATGTTATTCAACACACAGCATATAGAGACTGCCTGGCAAATTCAAACAGAATCCAGTACTACCCCAGACTTCCAATGGTCCCCACTGCCATCGGCAGCCCAAGATCCTGCTCTAAAGGTGTCTGCCTGACTCTGTTCCTTGCTTCAACCTCAGCCACTTAGAACCACCTATGAATTTCATATACCCATGACCCACTTCCTCTTCCACTTGTCTGCATTTGACGTGCTCTCTCTAGTCACGGCCTTCCTCTCTCCTCCTAACCCTCATTCAAAACCCAGTCCCCGAGGCTTTCCACCTCAGGTCCAGCGACTCTCCCAGATGGCCACCTGTGCCCTTAGACTAATCCACCCACCTGACTGAAACCCCCCAGACACCCCAAAGTCATGACAAAATCCTGGAAAGCCCACACAGCAGTGAATAAGCACTAGTCCTGCCCTCACTGTCATCTAGTGTCAATTACTCCTATGCCCCCATATTCCACCCATCTCCCAGAGGCCTTAACCATCTGCCAGATTATCCTCTGTCCCACACTGTTCCCAAAGCCACTTCTCTCCTTCATCAGTGTTTGTGATGTCTATGACCTCCCATCTAAATGCCCAAGCAAGAACCAGTCCATACAACGCATCTACTTCTTCCTGGGATTAACATCATCATGACCAGTATTAACCCTATTAAACGCAACCCACAGTGTTATGGACTGAATGTATTCGTCCTCCCAAAAGCCCTAACTCCCAATGTGATGGTAATGTAGAGGTGGAGCCAATGGGAGGTAATCAGGTTTAGATTAGGACATGACAGTGGGACCCATATAAGTGGAAGATAGAGACATCTCCTGCTCTCTCCATTCCCTTGCACGAAGGAAAGTCTAACTGGGGATAGAGTCAGAAGGTAGCCATCTGCAAGACAGGAAAACAGTCCCCCACCAGGGATAGAATCTGTCAGCACTTTGATCTTGGATTTCCAAGATCTGTGAGGATTTCCAGAACTGTGAGAAACATAAAACATACTATGTTTTAGCTGCACAAACTAAGACACAAAATTGTCTTAGTTTTGTCTATATAGTATTCACTACCTTCTGCAGATGTCTCAATCCTGAACCTCTCCCCATAGTCCCAGACCAATGTGTCCAGCTGCCCACTTCATGCCTCTACTCTTTTATTCTCTGAAATAGCTTATACACGTAACATGGCCAAAACAAAACTCCTAATATCCTGAATGAAAATTAATCCCACTACCAACTTCCACATCCCAGTTGACAGAGCTTCCTTCCCTTCAGCTGCTAAACCCAAACAGCTTGCAGTCATTCCTGACTTCTACCTTTTTTCCTCTCACCTTCAAAATCAGAGCAGATCTACTGAAAAAAACTGATCCAGAATCTAACCACTTCTAACACCTCCACAGCCCCCACATGGGTCCACATCATCAACACTCACCTGAACTATTGCCTGTTGCTCCTTCCTGGTCTTCCCACCACCTTCCTCACACCCCCAGTATGTTCTCCATGCTGCAGTCACAGGGAGCCTGAAGAGAGCTGGGTCAGATCACCTCCCTCCTCTGCTCAAAACCTCTCATTGTTCCCATCCTCCAGAAGAGACACCCAACTAACTGCTCAGGGAGCCATTCCAGGCCTCATTCTGGCCCCCTGCTCTCTCTTCCCATGAGAAAGAAAGGAGATTTGAGATTCCTTTAAACCAGTTCAGCCTCACCTCCAAGAGTCTGCACATACTGGTACCTATACCTGGGGCAACCTTCCTCCACACCTCATTCCATTGGTTGCCAGCAACAGGAACCACTCCATATGTCTGAGGACTCTGGGCTTAGGATTTGTTCAGGATCCTAAGGATCAAGGCCTGGAAGAGGGACAGGTGAAGAGTCCTAGGACACCACAATCCCAGAGATCATGAATAGGAGCAGGATCAGGAGCAGGAGGAGTAGGAACAGGAGGTTCTGGAACACCCTCCACTCACCCACTTTTGAGGGCTCCAGAAGTGCTTCTGTACTTGTGACAGTCTAGGTGAAGAGAGAAGTTCTGAGAGGCAGGTGACCATGGCAGGGCTCTATGGGCTCCCAGCTGCCCAGTTCCTCTGCCAGGCCCCGAAGCCAGGTGACCTGGATGACTGCATTATCTCTAGGTCTCAGTCCTCTGAGTTTTATCAGCTTTGTGACCTTGTACAAGGACTAAATCCCCCCCCCATGTCTCCTATTTTCATTCCCTTTCCAGTCTGCTCCTCTGAGCACCTTTCGTAAAACTTCTAAAAACCTAATTCAGGTGAGGCCTTTTCTGTTCACAACTCTCCATGGCTCCCAGTCTCCTGAAAATGGCAACCTACTATTGCAAGTGCGACTTGGCCTCATAGTCTGTTTCCTGAACAGACACAAGACAGACCTCCGGGTTCCCGACTCCTCCCGGCTCAGTCGCCCTCCAGGCCTTTCCCCGCCGGGCCCTCCCCTGGGACCCTCTCCCACACCCGTCACGCCGGCTCTCAGAAACAGGCCCCACGAGCGCCTCCCCGTCCCGGACACCGGGGCCTGGGCTGCAGGCCCGTGAGCGGCGCCCGCACTCGGGGCTCTAGGGCTGGGCTGGGCTGAGGGCGGGGAGGGCGCGGAGCACGAACTGACCTGAGCCGGCTCCCTCCGCGCGGCCGCCGCCATCGGACTCTGGGGGCGGGGCGGGGCCGGGAGCGGCGGGAACCCGGGGACAGCGGTCCCTGTCCCGGCCCTGGCGCGGGTTCCCCCGGGGCGGCGTCGCTGAGCCTTAGACCCGCCCTGAGCAGCGGGGACAGCGCCTCCTCTCGCGCCTCCTCGGTCCCGTCACCTCAGCACCGACACAGAGCTCCGGAGCCTGACGTAAAGCCGCCACGAGGAGGACGCCAGAAGTCCCGCCCCGACTCGCTTCGCACGCTCGCTTCGCACGCACGGAAATGCCCCTCTCCTGAGACTTGGCTGGCTCAACGCCCTGGCGCCCATGCAGCGTCATCTGGGTAACGTGGTTCTCACAGCTCCAGAGGCCCAGATGTGGACGTTGCTCAGTGAGACCTCTGGGGGAAGAGGCACCAGGAGAGAAGCTGGGATGTGGTATCTCCCGTCTCCAAGGGCGAGGTAGGATCTTTGCTACTTTTTAAGAGACTGTATTCTAATTTCTAAGGAGTGTTGTCTGCAACTGATCACCTAAGTGTTTAGGGACATTACTTCAGACTCCTTGAAGCTTGGCATGCTCCCAGAGTCTAACAGTATTATTTCACGTGCTCCCAATGACTACAAATCCAAAGAGGTATTTCAATCTATAGAGTCATTCAGACACATAATGTGTCTCCTCTTAGCTGGAACCTAATGAACATTATGTTCTTTTTCTTCAAGTGCCTGTTGCGTGAAACGTTGGAGTCAGCTTTGTGAGTTTCAGGATGTCGGGTTAGGAACAAGAGGAATAGATTCCACACAGGGACGGGACAGAGAAGATTAGAAAAGGGATGTTAGACTGCCCTGAAGCAGGAGGACAAAGCTGGAACTTTGTTTCTGGTTCCCACAGAAGATGTCTCTCCTGCCTGTGTAGTCAGTGATTGTGTCCAACTCAGTGAGGAACACTGGTGTATCTATATAATATTTCTTACTCCATAGCCTTAGATACATTCAAGTCCTTTTAGGAACCTGACAAGTATTTGAGAAGAGCCACTTACCAAATGTCATTTTGGAATAGGACAATATTTATAGTGTTCACAGTAGGAGCACATGTGCAAAGGGGACACCAGATCCCTGAGAGAAAGGTTTGGGACACTAAGATCTCATCTCTTTGATGGGAAGTGATTATCATTCCTACTGTATTGCAGGAAAAGTGTCCTCATGGGGAGTTGAGATTAGCTTAGCATAAGTTGTGAAATGAAAATCACTGAAAGCCATTAATAATGATTATGTAGTTATTCAAAGGTAGTGCAGGATACTCTGGGAAAACATCAGTAAAGGGTAAAAAAAGGTTAAAATCTCAAAGCAAATTGAACAGGATATGCTGAAGTCTTGGAAGAGATTGAGTTATTTGAGCAATAGCTATGCTGAACCTGGACACTCAAGATTTTGTCGTAGAAATTTCATTATTTTTTCATTCAGGAAAACATTGATCCCTGTCCCGGGATCCTTTTTTTCCCTTTTTTTGAATTAAACATGAGCTACAGATCTCCAACGATGGGATCCCTTATATCCTACTTGCTTGGGGAATGAATTGTGACAGCCTCAAAGCTAGCAACAACAAAAAGATCTGCCTCTGAAAGAATATGTTACCTTTGGTGCCATAGTTTCCCCTGAGGAGGGGGCCTCGACGCTTGTAGAAGGAAGATCCCTTGTGAAATGTGAAACAAAACCTCCCCAGGGACTGAGACATAGGCATCAGCCATTATTGTGACCTAGGACATGTGTGCTGACACAGACACTGGCAGACACCATTGGAATTATTCCCCTGGCCTGTTAGTGCAGGGGTTTGCCCTGCCCTCTAGAGCACTGATTTAATCCAGCTCAACCAGGGCAGGAAAGCCTGCCCTAGGGACAGGCTCCACCCACCAGCAAGCCCTCAGGCAACTTGTGGACCTGCTGGGGTGAGTGGGACCTCTGTGGTGGGGCAAGTTGGTCCTCTTCAGTGGGGCAGGGCATGTACATGGAGCAAGACTGCATGGACAGGGTGTGTGGGCCTGCAAGTGGTGGGGCTTGTCAGCTGCAGCAGACTTGTGCTTCTCAATCAGCCATATAGGGGATCTGCCCTGGCTTCCAATGCCTGAAACAATTGTGTGCTGCCATACTTGGGGCTGGCCCCACCCAGCTGCACTACTGAGAGAGCTGACAGTGGCATTGCAGGCCAAAAGCCTACAGCAATTGTGAACCCCCTGAGCCTAGCAACCAGCCATGCTGGAGGCCTACTCTCTTAACAGAAAAACTGCAGCAGGAATGTGCTATTAGACCTTTCAGCCAACTGTGCTGGGACTCCCCCTACCCAATAAAGTGACTGAAGGGACTGTATCAGCCACACTCATCTGAGCCTTACAACCAGCCAGCCAGGGGGACAGCCTAGCCTTCTTGTGCAACTGCAGTAAGAGCAAACCCACCACAAAAGAAGGACACACGTAGCTCACACAGGGGACAATCCTGGAACATTTGGAACTGGTGATGAAAAAGAAGCACATTGCTGGGCCTCGTAAGGCATCTTTTACATAAGGCCACTTCTCCAAGATCAAGAGAAGTAGCTGATCTACCTAAAACATACATATAAGCACAGAGAAATAGGGAAAATGAGGAGACAAAGGAATATGTTCCAAATAAGGGAATAGGACAAATCTTCAGAAAAAGAACTAAACAAAACAGAGATAAACAATTTACCTGCTGAAGAGTACAAACTAATAGTCATAAGGATGCTCACTGATCTTTGGAGAAGAATAGATGAATACAGTGAGAACTTCAACAAAGAACTGGAAAATATAAAAAAGAACCAATCAGAACTGAAGAATACAATAATGGAAATGAAAAATTCACTAGAGGGAATCAACAGCAGAGTAGATGATACAGAAGAACAGATCAGCAAGCTGAGCAAAAGATGAGAGGAAATCACCCAAGCAGAACAGAGAAAAGAAAAAAAGAATTAAAAAGAACAAGGACAGGGGCCAGCCCCATGGCCTAGTGGTTAAGTTCAGTGCACTCTGCCTCAGCAGCCCGGGTTCAGTTCCCAGGTATGAAACCACATCACTCGTCAGTGGCCATGCTGTGGCGGTGAGCTACATACAAAATAGAGGAAGATTGGCACAGATGTTAGCTCAGGGAGAATCTTCCTCAGCCAAAAAAAAAAAAAAAAAGAACAAGGACAGTCTAAGGGACCTCTGGGACAACATCAAGCACACTAACATCTGTATTATATGTGTCCCAGAAGGAGAAGAGAGAGACAAAGGGACAGAGAATCTATTTGAAGAAGTGATAGCTGAAAACTTTCCTAACCTAAGGAAGGAAACAGACATCCAGGTACAGGAAGCATAGAGAGCACCAAACAAGATGAACCCAAAGAGGCCCACACCAAGATACATTTTAAATAAAACATCAAGAGTTAAAGATAGAGAATCCTAAAAGCTGCAAGAGAAAGACAACAAACTACATACAAAGGAAACCCCATGAGACTATCAGCTGACTTCTCAGCAGAAATCTCACAGGCTAGAAGAGAGTGGCACAACATATATAAAGTGCTTAAAAGAAAAAACCTACAGCCAAGAATACTCTACCCAGCAAGGTTATCATTCAGAAAGGAAGGAGAGATAAAGAGTTTTGCAGAGAAGCAAAAACTAAAGGAGTTTATCACTAATAAACCAGCCTTACAAGAAATGCGAAAGGGACTTATTTAAGTGGAAAAGAAAGACCACAAGTAGGAATAAGAAAGTTATTTAAAAAAAAAAAAACACATCACTGGTAAAGGCAAATATATGGTAAAAGTAGGAGATCAACCACCTATGAAGCTAATATGAAGGTCAAAAGACAAAAGTACTATAATTATGTATTTCCAAGATAAGAAGTTAATGGATACACTCACACAAAAAAGAGGTTAAATATGATATCAAAAACATAAAATGTGGGAGGGGAGTAAAAGAGTAGAGATTTTAGCAAGAAGTCAAACTTAAGAGACCAACAACTTAATATAAATTGCTATATACATAGATTATTAAATATGAACCTGATGGTAATCACAAACCAGAAACCTATAATAAATACATAAAAAATTAAGAGAAAGGAACCCAAACATAATACTAAAGAAAGCCATCAAACCACAAGGGAAGAGAGCAAGAGAAGAAAGGAACAGAGAAGAACTACTAAAACACCCAGAGAAATGGCAACAAAATGGTAATAAGTACATACTTATCAATAGCTGCTTTAAATGTCAATGGACTGAGGGCTGGCCTGGTGGTGTAGTGGTTAAGTTTGCATTCTCCACTTTGGTGGCCCAGGGTTTGCAGGTTTGGATCCCAAGCACGGACCTGTGCACTGCTCATCAAGCCATGCTGTGGCAGCATCGCATATACAAAATAGAGGAAGATGGGCAAAGATGTTATCTCAGGGCTAATCTTCTTAGCAAAAAAGAGGAAGATTGGCAATGGATGTTAGCTCAAGGCCGATCTTCCTCACCAGAAAAAAAAAAAATGTCAATGGACCAAATGCTCCAATCAAAAGACATAGGGTGAGGGCTGGTAGCAGTTAAGTTCGCATGCTCCACTTTGGCGGCCTGGGGTTTGCGGGTTCGGACCCTGGGCACAGACCTACGCATTGCTCATCAAGCCATGCTATGGCAGGCATCCCACATATAAAGTAGAGGAAGATGGGCACAGATGTTAGCCCAGGGCCAATCTTCCTTAGCAAAAAGAGGAGAATTGGCAACAGCTGTTAGCTCAGGGCTACTCTACTTCACACACACACAAACCCAAAAAGGATATAAGGTGGCTGATTGGATTAAAAAAACAAGACCAGGGCCGGCCCTGTGGCTTGGCGGTTAAGTGCGCGCGCTGCGATGCTGGCGGCCCGGGTTCGGATCCTGGGTGCGCGAGGCACCACTTCTCCGTTCATCCTGAGGCCGAGTCCCACATACAGCAACTAGAAGGATGTGCAGCTACGACACACAACTATCCACTGGGGCTTTGGGGGGAAAAAATAAAATAAAATCTTAAAAAAAAAAAAAAAAAAACAAGACCAATATATATGCTACATACAAGAGATCCACTTCAGATCTAAAGACACTCACAAACTGAAAATGAAGGGATGGAAAAAGATATTCCATGCAAATGGTAATGAAAAGAAAGCTAAGGTAGCAATACTTATATCAGACAAAATAGACTTTAAAACAAAAACTGTAACAAGAGACAAAGAAAGACACTACATGATGATCAAGGGAACAATCCAACAAGAGGATTTAACACTTGTAAATATCTATGCACCCAACATAGGGGTACCTAAATATATAAAGTAATTATTTTATTTTATTTTATTTTATTTTTGTGAGGAAGATCAGCCCTGAGCTAACATCTGCCAATCCTCCTCTTTTCGCTGAGGAAGACTGGTCCTGGGCTAACACCTGTGCCCATCTTCCTCCACTTTATGTGGGATGCCACCACAGCATGGCTTGACAAGCGGTGCATCAGTCCGTGTCCGGGATCCAAACCTGCGAACCCTTGGGCTGCTGCAACAGAGCGTGTGCAAGTAACCGCAACGTCACCAGGCCGGCCCCTATATGAAGCAATTATTAACAGACATAGAAGAAGAAATAGACAGTAACACAATAATAGTAGGGGACTTTAACACTCCAATTACATCAATGGATAGATCATCCAAACAGAAGATCAAAAAGGAAACATTGGCCTTAAATGACACACTAGAACAGATGAACTTAGTAGATATATACAGAAGCTTCCAACCCAAAACCATAAAATAGACATTCTTTTAGAAGGCACATGGAACATTCTCCAGGACAGATCACATATTTGGCCACAAAACAAGTCTCAAATTTAAGAAGATTGAAATAATAGCAAGTATCTTTTCTGACCACAATGGTATGAAACTAGAAGTCAACTACAGGAAGAAAAATGGAAAAGCCCCAAATATGTGGCGATTAAACAAAATGCTATTGAACAACTATTGGGTCAATGAAAAAATCAAAGGAAAAATCAAAAAAATACCTGGAGACAAATGAAAACAGAACATGCCAAAATTTATGGGATACAGCAAAAGTGGTTCTAAGAGGGACATTTATAGCAATAAACTTCAACAAACAAGAAAAATATTGAATAAACAATCTAACACTGCACCTAAAGGAACTAGAAAAAGAACATATGAAGCCCAAAATCAGTAGAAGGAAGGAAATAATAAAAATCAGAGTGGAAATAAGTGTAATAGAGACTAAAAAAACAATGGAAAAAAATCCATGAAATGAAGAGCTGGTTCTTTGAAAAGATAAACAAAATTGACAAACCTTTAGCTAGACTCACCAAGAAAAAAAGAGAGAAGGCTCAAATAAATAAAATCAGAAACAAAAGAGGAGAAATTACAATGGACACCTCAGAAATACAAAAGATTGTAAGAGGGGCCAGCCCCGTGGCATAGCAGTTAAGCGCGTGGGCTCTGCTGCTGGCAGCCCAGGTTCGGATCCTGGGCGCACACCGACGCACTGCTTCTCAGGTCATGCTGTGGCAGTGTCCCACATAAAGTGGAGCAAGATAGACATGGATGTTACCTCAGGGCCAGTCTTCCTCAGCAAAAAGAGGAGGATTGGCATGGATGTTAACTCAGGGTGGATCTTCCTCACAGAAAAAAAAAAAAAGATTGGAAGAGAATACTATGAAAAGCTATACACCAACAAATTGGATAATATAGAAGAAATGGATAAATTCTTAGAATCATACAACCTTCCAAAACTGAATCAAGAATAAATAGAGAATTTGAATAGACAAATCACTAGTAAGGAGATTGAAACGGTAGTCAAAAACTTCCCAAAAAATAAAAGTCCAGGACCAGATGTCTTCCTTGGTGAATTCTACCAAACATTCAAAGAAGACTTAATACTTATTCTTCTCAAACTCTTCCAAAAAATTGAAGAGGAGGGGAAGCTTCCTAGAAGCTTCATTCTATGAAGCCAACATTACCCTGCTACCAAAACCAGACAAGGACAACACAAAAAAGGAAAATTACGGGCCAATATCACTGATGAACATCGATGGAAAAATCCTCAACAAAATCCTAGCAAATAGAATACAACAATCCCTTAAAAAGATCATACACCATGATCACGTGGGATTTATTCCAGGGATGCAGGGATGGTTCAACATTCGCAAATCAATCAACGTGATACACCACATTAAGAAAATGAAGAATAAAAATCACATGATCATCTCAATGGAGGCAGAGACAGCATTTGACAAGATACAGCATCCACTTATGATAAAAAAGTCTGAATAAAATCATATAGAAGGAAAGTACCTCAACATAATAAAGGCCATATATGACCAAGTCACAGCTAATATCATACTCCATGGAGGCGAACTGAAAACTATCCCTTAAGAACAGGAACCAGACAAGGATGCCCACTTTTGCCACTCTTATTTAACATAGTATTGCAAGTCCTAGCCAGAGCAATTAGGCAAGAAAAAGAAATAAAAGGGATCCAGATTGGAAAGAAAGAAGTAAACTGTCACTATTTGCAAATGACATGATTTTATACATAGAAAACCCTAAGGAATCCACCAAAAAACTTTTAGAAATAATAAATGAATACAGTAAAGTTGCAGGGTACAAAATGAACATACAAAAATCAGTTGTGTTTCTATACACTAACAATGAAGTAGCAGAAAGAGAAATTAAGAATACAATCCCATTTACAACTGCAACAAAAGAATAAAATACCTAGGAATAAATTTATCCAAAGAGGTGAAAGACCTGTACACCAAAAACTATAAAACATTGTTGAAAGAAACTGAAGAAGACAAATGGAATGGAAAGTTATTCCATGCCCTTGGATTGGAAGAATTAACAGTTAAAATGTGCAAACTTCCTAAAGCAATCTACAGATTCAATGCCACCCCTATCAAAATTCCAATGAAATTTTTCACAGAAATAAAAAACCTTAGGGGCTGGCCCCATGGCATAGCGGTTAAGTGTGTGTGCTCCGGTGCTGGCAGCCCGGGTTCGGATCCCGGGTGCACACCAATGCACCGCTTGTCAGGCCATGCTGTGGTGGCATCCCATATAGAGTAGAGGAAGATAGGCACAGATGTTAGCCCAGGGCCAGTCTTCCTCAGCAAAAAAAAGAGGAGGATTGGCATGGATGTTAGCTCAGGGCTAATCTTCCTCACACACAAAAAACCCCAAAATTTATGTGGAACAACAAAAGACCCCAAATAGCCAAAGGAATCCTGAGAAAAAAGAACAAAGCTGGATGTGTCACATTCCCTGATTTCAAAATGTACTACAAAGCTATAGTAATCAAAAACAGCATGGTACTGGCACAAAAACAGACACCTGTATCAATGGAACAGAACTGAGAGCCCAGAAATAAACCCACACATCTATGGACAGCCAATTTTCGACAAGGGAGCCAAGAACATACAGTGGAGAAAGGAAAGTCTCTTCAGTAAATGGTGTTGGGAAAACTGGACAGCCCCATGCAAAAGAATGAAAGTAGACAATTATGTTACACCATTCACAAAAATGAACTCAAAATGCATTAAAGACTTGAATGTAAGACTTGAAACCATAAAACTTCCAAAAGAAAACATAGACAGTATGCTCTTTGACATTGGTCTTAGCAGCATATTTTCAAATATCATGTCTAACCTGGCAAGGGAAACAAAAGAAAAAGTAACTAGTGGTACCACATTAAACTAAAAAGCTTCCACACAGCAAAGGAAACCATCAACAAAATGACAAGACAATCTAACAATTGGGAGAAGATATTTGCAAACCATTTATCTGATAAGGGGTTAATATCCACAGTATATAAAGAACTCATACGTCTCGGCAACAAAAAAACAACCCAGTTAAAAAATGGGCAAAAGATCTGAAGAGACATTTTTCCGAAGAACATATACAGATGGCCAAAAGGCACACAAAAAGATGTTCAATATCACTAATTATTAGGGAAATGCAAATCAAAACTACAATGAGATATCAATTCATGCCCACCAAAATGGCTATAATTAACAAGACAAGAAATGACAAGTGTTGGAGAGGATCTGGAGAAAAGGGTTCTCTCATACATTGCTAGTGGAAATGCAAACTGTGCAGCCACTATGGAGAACAGTATAGAGATTCCTCAAAAAATTAAGACTAGAACTACCATATGATCCAGCTATTCTACTGCTGAGTATTTATCCAAAGAATATGAAAACATTAATGCATAAAGATATATGCACCCCTATGTTCATTGTGGCATTATTCACAATAGCCAAGACTTGGAAACAACCTAAGTGCCCATCAAGGGACGAATGGATAAAGAAGACGTGGTATATATACACAATGGAATACTACTCAGCTATTAAAAAAGATGAAATCTGGCCATTTGTGATAACATAGATTGTCCTTGAGAGTATAATGCTAAGTGAAATAAGTCAGATGGAGAAAGTCAAATACCATATGATCTCACTTATAGATAGAAGATAAAAACAACAACAACCACAGACAAACACATAGATACAGAGATTAGATTGGTGGTTACCAGAGGGGAAGGAGGTAGGGAAGAGAGTGAAAGGGTTGACTGGGCACATGTGTATGGTGATGGATGGTAATTAGTGTTTGGGTGGTATTCTGCACAGAAATTGAAATAATGATGTACACCTGAAATTTAAATAATGTTATAAACCAATGTTACCTCAATAAATAATAATAATAAAAAGAAACTAACCCAAATGTTTTTTAAGTTAATGTGATATAAAATAATCTTTGGTAAATAAAAGCTTAAGTTTATTGGTTTAATTAAAATAGGCATGTCTTCAGAGTTATCAACATTGGATATAATGCAAACATGTAACTTATTCCACCTGGATTATTAAACAAATAAGCTCATGTTATCTCCGTTACAAAATTTGTCAGCAAAAAAAGAAGAAGAAAAAAAAACAAAAAGAAGATGATGGCTAACTGCTTTAAGGTCTCATGAAGTTTTCACAAATAATCTAAGTATGATTAAGAACAAATGAATCATATAGATGTTAATGCAATAAGAATTTTTAGGTGCAATAATTATGTTTTATGGTATGTGTACTTAAAAAAACTTCAAAACCTTTTGGTAACTTGAAACTTTAGAATTTTGTTAAGGATGGAAAATTCATTGAATATCTAGATCATTTGCAGATGAATCTAAAACCTAAAAGATGTTTGAGTCTATTAATGAACAAGTCTTGTGCCACATTAAAAAACTTATGCTATGAGAAAGTGTATGTTTTCAGTAAAAGAATGTGTAAAAGAAGGTGTTAGGAATGGAGATATTTTTGTTAAAAAAGTAAATTTGTCCTAAAGTAAAACTGGTTATGGGAAAGAAGAAAGGACAAATTCTGAAATTAAAAAAGAAAGTTATAGAAAGTGTGTGGAAGAGGAACCCTGAGCAAAGAATTTTATGCAAGCTGGCTAATATTGGAATGAATTTAATTACATAAATGAGTTTTAATATCAAAAGTAAGCTGGTGCAAATTAGAATTTGGTTTTCTGTTATAAGGGCAAGGTTTCTTAGGCTTTTAGTCTGCTCTTGATAAAGAGACTATGAAAGGTTTTTCTGTATCTTTGAGTAATCTGCCTAAAAGGCAGGGATTTTATGTTTTATCACAATAATCTCTTGTGCTTTATGTTAAAAGCTGAATTTTTTTCTACTAAAAAAAGCTAAGGTTTTGCAAGTAACTTTCTGAAATATTTTTGTCACTTTATTTAAATAGATAATTAAATATTCAGTTTTATAACAATCTGTGATTCTATTTAGGCAAACGTTTTAAGACCTTCTTTGACATTTTTGACAAACTTCCCAAAATCAGATTCTAAATGAAGTCTTTTTTGACCTCTTGCTAACTTTGGGATTTTTCAGAGGATCCCTGAAACATCTCAAAAGACTTGTTCTCTTTCCTCATAAAAAGAGGGATATTGAACTAATAAGGCTTATCTAATATGTTAAATTACATGGGAAGCATTGTCAAATAACAAATAACATTAGGGCTGGCTCAGTGGTGTAGCAACTAAGTTTGCACATTCCTCTTCAGTGGCCTGGGGTTTGCCGGTTCAGATCCTGGGCATGGACCTACTCACCGCTCATCAAGCCATGCTGAGGCGTTGTCCCACATAGAAGAACTAGAAGGACCTACAAATAGGATATACAACTATGTACTGGGGCTTTGGAGAAAAAAGACAAAGAGGAAGATTGGCAACAGATGTTAGCTCAGGACCAATCTTCCTCAAAACAAAAACAAAAACCCCATGCATTCATTTAAAAAATAAATAACATTGTCTTCTTTATGTATGTCTTTATAAGCATATGTTACAAAATTTCCAGAAATTATGTGAAATTCTGCAAACATACAGGAAACATCCTGTCCCCAGAAGCCTCAGAACGCTTCCCTCTGGATCCTTTGAGCACCTGCAGCTGGATTTCATTCAACTGCTACTTAGTATGGCTTATCAACATGTTCTTATTATTGTATGTTCTCTGGCTATGTTCCAGGAAAAAATGCCTGGAAATCTAATGTGTCGTGATATAAAATGTTGTGTCATTAAAATTGAGGATCACAGTAAGAGGATGGAACATAATATCAGAAAAGCACCTTAGCTGATTTCCATATAAAGGCATCAACAACAGAATCTATAAAGATTGGCATGTGTGGATGAAGTCCATTCTGCCTCTTCAAAGAGCAGCCCCTTGTTGCCAGACTTTTGCCGTCCTGATGCCCTTGTAACATGGCAACAGTCTGCTCCTGAATCGGAGAAATTAAAATGGGTAAACAATGGCTGTAAAATAAACAGTCAGGGCTATGGGAAGTCCAAGACGGCCTCTTGGCTCTTCCCAGCTCCCTGGCAAATCCTATTTTTCATCTTTACATTCCTTCACCCACCATAATGCATTAACAAAAACTATTTCTGTCCCCAGAAGCCTCAGAACGCTTCCCTCCGGATCCTTTGAGCACCTGCAGCTGGATTTCATTCAACTGCTACTTAGTATGGCTTATCAATATGTTCTTGTTATTGTATGTTCTCTGGATGGGTTAAAGCCCTCCCTTGCCACAAAGCTGATGCCCTCACAGAGGCAAAGAAACTGTTAGAAAATGTTTTCCACTTAGAGTATACCTTCCACATTCTGCAGTGATCGAGGCAGCCACTTAACTGGGCAACTCATATGAGCCTTAATGAAAACCTTTCAAACTTCCTGGAATTATCACTGTCCTTGTTGCCCTCAATCATCAGGCAAAGTCGAGAAAACTAATGGAAAAACTGGATCCAAGCAGAACAAGTATTAATTACGTGGGACTACATGAACTGAGGAGGATGCTCCAATGTTTTCTTTTTCCAGATTCAAAGAAATCTTTTCTCTTAAGCAATCAACAATTTCATAAGACATACCTTTGTGAATAAAGATGAAATATTTTCTTTTTCTCCACACCTGATCCCTCCAGAATTCAGAAACTGAGTATTCTTATTTTCAATTATGTAAATAATCAGGCCAAATTTTTAATATAATTAGTTTTACTGTGATGATCTTTGGTAAAAAAAAAGAGGGTAATTGTAGAGAGAAAAATTACATTTGCACTTTTGTAGAAATTAGATTCTAGTCCTGTTAATTGTCTTTCAGCTTTGTTATATACCTATAGACTGGACTCCCCTGGAGTAAGGTATTGTCTTTGGTCATACTGTTCATAGTACCCTCTTTGGAAAACATAAACTAACTCCACAAGAGATAGTCACCAGCAGATCAGTGTCTGTTAATACACAACACAAGGGATTCTGCTGATCCCTTGTCATCTTTTACTAGTATGACCAGACTACTGTAAGTCTCTAATGTCATATACTCAAGCCTATCATCAACAGGTTAAAGCAGCTTTCCCAGATCCCAACTTAAAGGATCCTGGTGGTCAGTCTAGAGCCTGGTGACTGAGCATTCTGGAAGTGTCATCAGAGACAGTCCTCAAGCCCCATTGGAAAGGACCTTACCAGGTGCTCCTGATCACTGAAATTGATGCAGAACTACAAGGCATTGCATACTGTGTGCCCCTCCTGGGTACACCTTTATGTGCGATTACTATGGAGAACCATGTGCTTATAAATGCTAGACAGCTGGCATATGGCAGGACAATGCCTTTAATTATATTCCATTTCAAGTTCTTGTTAAAGAAAAATACCCAACTGCTATCTCACAGGGCTAGTTGAGACTTGGCAACCCAGTTTTTACACCCCATCTACTCTCCATTGACTACCATTGCCAAAGGCTTTGTCCCTCGATGTCCATAATGACCTGTTGATAAAAAAAAAAACTTATCCCTAACCATAGCTGAACTGGCAAATTCTGCCAATCAAGCCATACCTCATTAAAATGATCCCTGGATTCCTTCGCAAGGGTTATATTAGATAATTGTATGGCACTCGATTAACTCCTTGCAGAACAGGGTGGCATCTGTGCCATAGCCAACACTTCCTGATGTACCTGGATCAGCTCCTCTGGTGAAGTTGAATTAGAACTCGGAAAAATTATAAAACTAGCACAGGATCTCTCCAGTCCTACATCAGGTATGTCAGGTATCCCCAGGATGTGCCGAGTGTCAGTATCACACAGGGTCCCCTGATCTGAATATGTGTCCCCAAACTGCACTGCAGTGCCATCACCACACATCCATCCCACCCAACACCTGAATGTGTTTCCAGGTTGTGCCACTGTCACACACCTGTCTGCAGGACCAGACCTCACTCATTCATCTTATCAATATCTAGTGCACAAGAAATTGGGGGGAAGGGTCAGTGTGTTAATAGTATGAGAGATGCAGTGAGCCAAATATAGAATGCAGCAAATTATAATGGACATGTGGCTCAGCACTTCAACAAGAAAATAATAAGAGGTGAGCAATGCCTATAGGTTAAGACTCCTAAGATACACACTGTGTATCCCAATTGCAATTGGTCTGTCTTAAAGAACACATACATTTTTGAGAAAATTGATAAAATACAGCACTAACAACACATTTATCATATTTTAAAATATTTTTATTTTGTGAGAAAGTTATTGGCATTATGAAAAAGCTCTTACATTTTAGAAAAGCATTCTCAAGAAGTTATGCATTAAATGACATGATGTCTGGGTTTATAAGTAAAACAACTCACTAATGAGCATGAGGAGAAATGAAACAAGAATGATCATAATGATGGAAGATTGGGGATTCATCAGTCTTTTCCACTTTTGGATATATTTGAAAATAGTCATTACAAAAAGAAGACTATGTCATTGTATCAGTACTTTTATATTTTGAGAAGGATGAATTTAAAAAGGGCATGAGGAAACTTTTTTTTGTATCACAATATCAAAATATACTTTAAATATGTGCATTTAGATGAATTATACATCAATTAAACTGTTTAAGTTAAAGATACTCAAACATTGTCACTCCCTAATCATTTTACTCTGTTTTGTTATTCTTGAGGTTGTTTGTGGCTACTGGATCAGTATGGTGGAAATAGAATGGTGTGCTACCGGCAACTCTCTCCAACTCCATGTTCAGTGACATCATGTTGGCAGTTTAAAACTGGCCAAGGTGGGGAGTATTTACACCAAGAAAATTGGCAAACACTACAAACTACGGCTTGACTTATGGTATTGTTAAATACAATATACTGAATGTCTACACTTAGAAGAGTGATAAAGAGTATGTCAATAATGCTGATGTAACTTAGTGTTTTGTACAGGTGGCCATGACATTGTGCATACTGAAAAAAAAAAAAAATTAGGAAAAACTGACAAAAAACTCCTCTAGTATTCAAAAACAATTACTCCATGCAGCAAAGAAGTCACTGACATTCATTAAGAATGAGTAAAATTCCAACATATGTCTTTGTTGTCTCACTGTCTTATTTGTTACTAAAAGGCACACAGGCAAAATTCATTAAGATAGAAAATAGGCCAAAGATAAGAATAGGCATTTTACTAAAGAAGATATACAGGTAGCAAACACACAAAATAATGATCAACACAATAAATCCTTACAGAAATGCAATTAAAGCCAGTGACACACCACTACACACTTACTTTAAAACAGTAAAATTAGAAAATGACCTTACCAAGTATTGACAAGGGTGTGAAGGAATTGGAACTGTCACACACTGCCAGTGGGAATGCAAAAAAACACAACCATTTTAGGTCACAGTTTGGCAATTTTGTAAAAAGTTAAATATTCACCTACCCCAAGACTCTGGCATTGTACTCTGAGTTATTAATACAAGAAAATGAAACACGTACCTATAAAAAGGAGAGTAAACAAATGCTCATATCAGCTTTTATTTGCAATTGCTAAATACTAGAAATAACCCAAATATCCATAAACAGGTGAATGGATAGACATAGTCAATTATACATGGAAAAAACGCTATTTAGAAACAAGAATGAAATGTGCATATAAGCACCATTAATGAATCTCAAAGTAATTATGCAGCATCGATGAAACCAGAAAAAAAGAGTAAACACTTTACAATCAATCATAAAATTCCAGAAAATGCAATCTATTGTAGAGGAATGGAAATCAGTGGTTGCCTGGAGGGCCAGGCAAAACAGGGAGAGAGTATAAAAGGGCATGAGGAAAATATGCAGGTGACAGATATGCTCGCTATCAAGATAATGAGGACAGTTTCATGAGTTTATACAAAAGTCAAAACTTACCAAATTGTACACTTTAAATATGTACAATTTATTCTATGTCTACTATACCTTAATACAGCTTTAAAATGTGGTTCCTATTTTAGATTTTGATTTTCCATCTTGATTTTCCATAGAGTGGAAATCTAAATCTTCCAGTCTTTAGAAAATCAGGTTTGACAACTCTGTATTGACTCCACTATCTCACTCCTCATGCCTTGAAGGACAGCCTTTCCTCAGTGGCAGGAAATACTGGCAAACAATGAAGACCATTTCCACCTGAGTCAAAAGGATCCCTGGCTGCATCACAATAGCCACATCCCTGGACTATAGGATCTCCCTTCTCCCCATCCTTCTGTTGTCTATATAGCAATGACCTTGAGGTAAGCGGCTCAGAGAGGCTAGAGGAATCCACAAAATATTTTTTCTGCCAATGAGTTCAGCTACGCAGATAAACATACCTGGAGGTTCCATGATTTCTGTACATACTCATTGCACAGTCATTGTCATTAGAACAATTGTGGATGCATCTTTAGCAGAGGCACATTCCATCTAGTTTGCTGCAGTCTCCTCCACTCTCTATTAATCCAGTGTTTCTGTACCAATTACTGTCTCCCCTGCCCCTGTAGTCTTACAACTAGAGACACCAGCCTACTGAATTCTGGATGAGGACATATGGCTCCTCTGTAGGACCTGGGGTTAAGATTCCCCTCGGCAGTCCTGGGCATTATGTGCTATCCCCTGTGAGCAAGGCAAAAATACATGTTGACTCTAGAAGCACTGGAGGTGTCACAAATGCCCCTTCCTCAGTGTGACCTCTGAACTCACAGATCTCTGGCATTCAGGTATAAAATTAGGACCACAAAGCAGTCTTTCCTAGAAAGCCTTGGCAGCAACGCAAAGTAGGCCAAAACTGGAAAGCACCATATTCAACCATCATACTGTCCCACCTGAGGCACCCCAAGTTTGGATCCTCACAAAAGTTGTTTACCCTTCAAGTTGGAAGGAGCTTAAAAAAAAAAAAAAAAAAAGGCTTTATTACTGTACAAACCAGATCAATGTGCAACAGGCATTTTCTGGCTTGGTGGATTGGAAGCCAGAAAACTTCATCACAAGCACTACCTGAGACCAACTGTGTCCCTAAGAAAGCTAGACTTTCTCTGCAAGCCGTCAGCAGAACTCAGATAGCGTTCTCTGGGACAACACAGGGTCAGGTCCACACCCTAACTTGTCCTAGAATAGGGAATGAAGACCCCATAAGGGCTAGGATACTCATGATTTCCTCCAACAAATGGGAGAGAAAACATGTCAGCTTCACTGAGCATAGTAGGGTGGTAACTGATGCACACACTGTGGACCTGCCAGATGGTAGAGGTGAAATGGCTTCTGGCAAAGAAACTGGCAATGACATAAATCTGACACAAACCCTGGGCAGGATACACATGCTTTCCACATAACTGAACTTATGGGAAATCTCTAGTCTGTGGATGTCTGGATATATGAGATTCAATTCAGGCAGATGACTCCTCACAGAGCCTTTCCTCCAACACTGTTCTTCTAACTAAGCAAAGAGCACATTTACCTGAGGCTTTTCTCCAGAGTGAACTCTTTGGTGTTGGCTGAGGTCAGACTTGCAAGTGAATGATTTCTCACATCACTACATGTGAGCTCTCCTATGTCGAAGGAGGCCAGAGCTCTGGCTAAAGGATTTCCCACATTCATTGCACTCATAAGGCCTTGCTCCAGTGTGAACTGTCCGGTGTCGGATGAGGTGGGTTTTGCGGCTAAAGGATTTCCCACATTCACTGCACTCATAAGGCCTTTCTCCAGTGTGAACTCTTTGGTGTTGAATGAGGACAGATTTCTGGCTAAAGTATTTCCCACATTCAGCACACTCATAAGGCCTTTCTCCAGTGTGAACTCTTTGGTGTTGAATGAGGACAGATTTCTCACTAAAAGATTTCCCACACTCAATGCACTCATAAGGTCTTATTCCAGTGTGAACTCTCCAGTGTCGAATGAGGTGAGTTTTACAGCTAAACGATTTCCCACATTCAGTGCATTCATATGGCCTTGTTCTCGTGTGAGCTCTCTTGTGTCGAAGGAGGCCAGAACTTTGGCTAAATGATTTCCCACAGTCACTGCATTTATAAGGTCTTTCATTAGTGTGAACTCTCTGGTGTTTAATGAGGATGGACTTCTGGATAAAGGATTTCCCACATTCACTGCACTCATAAGGTCTTTCACCAGTGTGAACTCTTTGGTGTTGAATGAGGTCAGATTTCTGGCTAAAAGATCTCCCACATTCAATGCATTCATAAGGTTTTGCTCCAGTGTGAACTCTCCAGTGTCGAATGAGGTGGGTTTTGCGGCTAAACAATTTCCCACATTCAGCACACTCATAAGGCCGTTCTCTAATATGAATTTGCTGGTGCTGAACAAGTCTGTATTTGCAGCTGAAGGCTTTCCCACATTTGCTACACTTATCAAGACCTTCTCCAGTGCAGACTCTGTGGTGATGAAGTGTGTCTGTGTTGCTGAAAACTTCCCTGCATTCAATCCACTTGTCATGACTTTTTCCACTGTTAACGGGCTCCCTACATTCAATGCTACTATGTGGCTTCTCACTGTTGGGAGTGTCCTGGTGTTCGAGAAGGCCTGAGGTAGGTACAAAGTCCTTTCCACCCACCCCAGAGGTGAAGGGCTTCCCTGACACATGGAATCTGCAGCTCGTCACAAACGAGGCGAGGTCCATGCCCATTTTGAAGATTTTCTCTCCACTGTCATGTTTTTGGTTTTGGTGAAAGTTTGCACGGATCCAGAAACCTCTGGATGCCCCATCCAAGTATAGTTTCTGCCCAGGATATGTTGTTTGGAGCTCAGTGAGGTGCAAAATGTCTTTCAACACTGGGACACACTTTTCACAGGGGTGAGTCATCTGAGCCAATGAACCTGCCTTAGAAGTCCTGACCTGTGACACTCCTTGTACAGAAATATTTTCCTCAGAAAGCACCTCCTCATCCTCTGCTCCACACCAACAATCTGAAAGCAGAGAAACGATAAAGTGCATGTTAACTTAGGTGAGAGATGGAAGTCTCATCAAAAGTGTGTCATACATACACATTCAAACCAAAGAATGAATTCATAGGAGTGTTTTCAGCGAAAGGGGGCAATCTGAAGGGAGGGCTGCTTTGCAGTACTGAGCCTCTAAAGGTCAGAGAATGAGGAATACCTTACAGAACAAAGGGCACAATGATGGGCTGCCATACAGGGAGGAGAGGCAGGATCACTGACTTACTCCTCTGCCAACAGCCTTCTGCAGGACCTTGTCATGGGGACATGTCCATGCTATGCAAAGGATGGTTGTGTCCAGGCCCAGAGGAATACAACTGGAACTGAGTATCTGGTGTTCAAAGACTGTTTAAGGATATGTGCATACCTCTCAACACATTATGCGTGGGTCACTGTGGGAGAACTGTAGACTGTGCAGTGGAGAGGAACAAGTGATGCATGGAGGTCAGAAAGCATGGGGGCAGTAGGGATTGGAAGTCACAGATAAAATGACAAATCAGAAAAGTGTCAAGTATGTGGAAGAAAGTATAGAAATGATTTGTGTCCAGTGGCACTTGCACCACAACACTGGTTAATACAGGGCAGGTTCCTGGTATGATCTGAACACAGCCATGATGTCACGTCCTCCCCTAGTTGCCACTCACCAGGGCCAGGCCTCCTCGGAGACCATCAGGCCATGTCCATCTTGTGAGACAACCAAGGTTCTCCCTGTATTCCCAGTTGTTTAACTACATGAGACCTGAATGAAGCAAGTCTTTAGGGAAAGACAGTTCACATGAGCGGTGAGTACTGGCCCAGAGCAACTCAGGAAACAAGAGACCACAGAAAAAAAATATTACAACAAAATCTCAAAAGAGGGTCTTTCAAGAAAAGCCTATGTTGGGCCGACCCCATGGCTTAGCAGTTAAGTGCATGCGCTCCACTGCTGGCGGCCCGGGTTCGGATCCCGGGCCTGCACCGACGCACCACTTCTCCGGCCATGCTGAGGCCGCGTCCCACATACAGCAACTAGAAGGATGTGCAGCTATGACATGCAACTATCTACTGGGGCTTTGGGGGGAAAAAATAAATAAATAAATAAAAATTAAAAAAAAAAAAAAAAAAGAATCTATATTAAAGAAAAAAAAAGAAAAGCCTATGAACCACTTCAGTAGTGACCGTGACAATGCCTGCAATTCCTGATATAGGCAGTAATGAGGAAATCTTAAGCATTCTCATCACAAGAAAAAAAATGTTTGCAACTCTGTATGATGATGAATGTTAACTGGACATGCTGTGCTGAGTATTTTGCAATACATACATATACTGAACCACTATGTTGTACACCTGAAACTAATATGGTATATGACAATTATATCCCAAAAAAAGGAAAAAGCAAAAGGGGTTACAATCTGGGACACAAGGTGACATGGATCTGGGCAGTCATACAGCCAGGGAGAGGGCAAGCAAGGGGAGATCCATTATGCTGACTGCAAGACTGCTGACTCCCAGACTTCACCCGGCACACCTTGGGGTAGCAGGCATTAGGGTTGCATGGGGAGTGCATTTCTTGAAGTAGTGCACACAGTTTAGTGCTGGCACCCACAGTACATATGCCAAGGAAGTGAGGAAGCTATCAGGGCCAATGGTCTGGCTGTGGAAAGGACAGAGCTGCCTCTGGGACAGGGGGAAAGACAGACCAGCTAAGGACACTGGGAGGAATATGAAGGCCTTACCCAGGGATGTTGTAAGTGCAAAGTTCTCCAGCATCACATCATGGTACAGGAACCTCTGTGCCTCATCAAGGAGCCTCCACTCCTCCTGGGAGAAGTAAATGGCCACATCTTCAAAGGTCACACAGCCCTGTCATGATGAGGACAGTCAGCTCCTCTCCTAGTGGAAGTATATCCACCCACTCTTCTATCCACTGCTCACCTTCCTCCCCATTTCCGCCATCTCAGAGGAGATACCAGGCCCTGGTGTGACTGATGCACACTCTCTCTTCATGGTCTCTTTGATCCCTGTGTCCACCCACACAGGATGTGGGTGGGTAGGTAGACAACACCTAAGCTCAGGGCCTGGCATTGAAGGAAGCACTCCTTTTTGTCAGGCAATTCTCCTAGGATCTCCCAGACCATGCCTCCCAGATATAACAAAGGGTGTGGGCTCATTTCACCCTTATGTCTTCAATGCAAGGCCCTTGGGCCATCAGCTCACACTCTCTTCTCCACATGGACATCACTATTTCTACTACATCTCTCTCTAACCATCACTATGTTTTCCCTGCCCTGCACCATAGAAATCTCCCTTTCCTTCCTACATGTTATTCAACACACGGCATATAGAGAGTGCTTATCAAATTGAAACAGGACGCAATACCACCCCTGACCTCCAATGGTCCCCATTGCCATTGACAGCCCAGAATCCTGTTCTAAAAGTCTCCCCTTATAAAATAGATAAATCACAGGCATGTAATACATAGCATAGTGAATACAGTAATAATATTGTGGTAAAACTGTATGGTGACAGACGGTAACTAGATTTACGGTGACAATCATTTAGTAACGTATGAAAATATCAAATCACTATGTTGTGCATGTGTGTTACACCAGAAACTAAGATAACATTGTATGTCAATTATGCTTCAATACACACACTTCTCTCTACCTGCCTCTGTTCCTTGCTTCAAACTCAGCCACTCAGAACCACCTGTGGATTTCATATACCCATGGCCCTCATCCACTTGTCTGCACTTGATGTGCTCTCACCAGTCACAGACTTCCTCTCTCCTCCTCTCATTCAAAACCTCATTCCAGAGGCTTTCCACCCGGGGTCCACTGACTCTCCCAAATGATCAAAGTGCCCCTATACTAATCCACCCACCTGACTGAAACTCCCCAGACACACCAAGATCACAACAAAACCCTGGAGAGCCCATAAAGCAGTGAATAAGCCGTAGCCCTGGCCTCACTGTCATCTGGCCTCAATTACTCCTATGCCTCTGCCTCCATCTCACCTGCACTCAGAAGCCTGGGCCACCTGCCAGATCATCCTCTCTCCAATACTGTTCCCACAGCCACCTCTCTCCTTCACCTGTTTTTGCACCGTCTATGATCTCTAACCTAGGTGTTCAAGTATGAGACCCAGACCTCACACTCCATCCTCCCCTTCTTGGTCTCTTGTCAGCTGCGTGACCTTTTACAAGGACTAAATCCTTCTGTGTCTCCCATTATCACTCCCTTTCCAGTCTGTTCCTCTGAGCAGCTTTTGTAAAACTTCTAAAAGCCTAATTCAGGCGAGGTCTTTTCTGTTCACAACTCTCCATGCTCCCAACCTCCTGAAAATGGCAGCCTGCTATTGCAAGAGCGACTTGGCCTCACAGTCTCTGGTTCCTGAACACACACAAGACAGACCTCAGGGTTCCCGACTCCCCCCGGCTCAAACGCCCTCCAGGCCTCTCCCCCGCCGGGCCCTCCGCCTGGGACCCTCTCCCACACCCGTCACCCCGGCTCTCAGAAACAGGCCCCACGAGCGCCTCCCCGTCCCGGACACCGGGGCCTGGGCTGCAGGCCCGTGAGCGGCGCACGCACTCGGGGCTCTAGGGCTGGGCTGGGCTGAGGACGGGGAGGGCGCGGAGCACGAGCACTGACCTGAGCCGGCTCCCTCCGCGCGGCCGCCGCCATCGGACTCTGGGGGCGGGGCGGGGCCGGGAGCGGCGGGAACCCGGGGACAGCGGTCCCTGTCCCGGCCCTGGCGCGGGTCCCCCGGGTGGCGTCGCCGAGCCTCAGACCCGCCCTGTGCAGCGGGGACGGCGCCTCCTCTCGCGCCTCCTCGGTCCCGTCACCTCAGCCCCGAAACAGCGCTTCCGAGACTGTTGCCAGGAGAACCGCCCCAAGAAAAGCCAAAACGACCGCCACGAGGAGGCCGCCGGAAGTCCCGCCCCCACTCGATGCGCACACACGGAAATGCTCCTCTCCTGAGCCTTCATTGGCTCAACGCCGATGGCGCCCGGCGCAGTGTCTTCTGGGTAATGTAGTTCTCACAGCTCCAAAGGCCCAGGCGCTAGACGGTGCTCATTGGGACCTCCAGGGGAAGGGGCCCCGGGAGAGATACCGGGAAATGGTACCTCCAGCCCCCTAGAGCGAGGGAAGATCTTTGCTCTTTCTTTAAGGAGCTGTATTCAGATTTCTAGAGAATGTTGTCTGCAACTGATTATCTCAGCTGATTATCTAAGTGTTTAGAGACATTATTTCAGTCTCCTTGAAGCTTAGCATGCTCGCGGAGTCTGAAAGTATTATTTCAGGTGCTCTCAATGACTACAAATCCAAAGGGATATTTCATTCCATAGAGTCATTCAGACCCATAATGTGTCTACTCTTAGCCGGAACTTAATAAAATTATCTTCTTTCTCTTCAAGTGCCTGTTGCCTGAAACTTTAGAGTCAGCTGGTGAGTTTCAGGATGTCTGGTTAGGAGCGAGAGGAAAAGCCTCCACCTAGGGAGGGGACAGAGAAGATAGAAAAGGGATGTTAGACTGCGTTGAAGCAGGAGGTCAAAGCTGGAACTCTGTTTCTGGTTCCCACAGAAAATGTCTCTTCTGCCTGAAGAGTCATGAGGAACACTGGTGTATCTATATAATATTTCTTACTCCATAGCCTTGGATATATTCAATTCTTTTTAGGAACCTGACAAGTATTTGAGAAGACTCACTTACCAAATGTCATTTTGGAATAGGACAATGTCTATAGTGTTCACAGTAGGAGCACGTGTGCAAAGGGGACACTAGATCCTTGAGATAAAAGTTTGGGACACCAATATCTCATCTCTTTGATTGGTGGTGATTATCATTCCTACTGTTATTGCAGGAAAGGTGTCCTCATGGGGAGTTGAGATTAGCTCAGATAAAGTTGTGAAATGAAAATCACTGAAAGCCATTAATAATGACTATTTAGGGGCCAGCCCCATGGAGTAGTGGTTATGTTCAGCATGTTCTGCTTTGGCAGCCCGGGTTCGCAGGTTCAGATCCTGGGCACAGACATGCGCCACTTATCACCCATGCTGTGGTGGCGACCCACATATAAAGTGGAGGAAGATTGGCACAGGTGTTAGCTAAGGGCTAATCTTCCTCAAGCAAAAAAAAAAAAAAAGCCTATTTAGTTACTCAAAGACAGTGGCTGGGTAGCTCTGGAAAACATCAGTAAGAGGGTTAAAAAAAAAAGTTAAAATCTCAGAGAAAATTAAACAGGACAAACTGGAGTCTGGGTAGAGATAGAGTTATCCTAGCAGTAACCATACTGAAACTTTGGCCACTCAGGATTTTGTCTTGAAAATTTGAAAATAAAATGAAAATTATTTTTTCATTTATGAAAACATTGGTTAATACTTAGAAGTGTAGTTAAAAAGGACTTTTAAAATATCCTCAGGATACTCTGGTGCAAATGAAGAATATATTCCCTGTTCTCTGTGTAGGAATATAGGACTTTTTAGTTTTTTGGAGACATTAACTAGGATCCAGGAATCTGTTCTGGGCTTTGTCAACACAATCCATAATCAATCTATAAATCAAAGTTGGGGAGAGTTTATTATATGAGCCAGTTTTGAGGACTATAGCCCAGGTGCAGGCCTCCACCAAGGAAGGAAGCTCTCTGAGGAAGTGGGGAGTACGCAGTGGTTATATACCATCTCGGAACAAGGAACAGATATTAAATATGACAGGAATATCCCTTTTACTATAGTCATGAGACACTTTGCTAGGACAGCAGCTCGGTGGTCAAGAGGTCAGTGGTCAAGAGATGAGCACAGTAGGTTAGTAATTAATCCTTAGTGTCTGGGAAGGAATGCTAATCTTTAAAGAAATGCTGCTGGGGCCAGCCTGGTGGCATAGAGGTTGAGTTTGTGTGCTCCTCTTCAGCTGCCTGAGGTTCACGGGTTCAGATCCCACGTGTGGACCTACACACTGCTCATCAGGCCATGCTGTGGTGGCGTCCCACATACAAAAAAATAGAGGAAGATGGACACAAATGTTAGCTCAGGAACAATCTTTCTCAACCAAAAAAGAGGAAGATTGGCAACAGATGTTACCTCAGGGGCAATCTTCCTCACCATAAAAAAAAAAAAGAAATGCTGCTATGGGGGGTGGGGAGGCAACATCCCTATCTTTAAGGGCATCATTCTCTGCTTTAGGACATTGTAAATGTTTAAAGCAGATGTACAATGCATGCTCAACAGGCCACTTCAGGCCTTTCTTGAAAAACAAGGTCAGGCAGAATTAGTTTTAAACCACATGTCTTCCTCATATACTCCAATATATGCTTTTCATTTATTCATCAGCTTAACTGGATATAAATAAAACTTCCTATTGTAATAAATAAATTAATAAATTATAAAAATATTTATATGATTAGCCCTCTTCTTCCATCATGTCTTAAGTATTCGTGGCCATAGGTTTACTTTTAATTTTGGTTTTCAAATAAGCTTTTCAATTCCCACAGAAATAAAACTTTTTGGAATATCGATTGTAATTTCATTAACTCCAAAGAGATATTAAAATAACTATCAACAGTTGTTCTTTTCTGGGTCTTAATTTATAAAGGTGACTGAATGATGATATGGAGGACAATGCCATTAAAAGAAAAGTTTCATGCCAATCACATTTCCCCCAGAAATGAGAGGTTTGGAAGGAACACCAGGTTTTGGTCAGAAAGCAGAAGCAGGAACAAGGGGAGAGCCTAGGCCAGAAGCCTTTATTGGGGTTTCAGAGGGAAAGGCAAGGCAGGGCAGGGTCAACAGTTTAGCATTGGCTAGTTTGAATAATTTTGGTGGGTTTTGGACTATAAGGATGGTCCATACTTGCCTGGTAGACTGGCCTTACAGTGATTAAGGCAGAGCAAAATTGCCTCTTGGGGTTCATGGGCCAGATGGAGGAGGCCTGGCTCTGCATGAGTTAGTTTGCATATCAAAGGCGTGCTCCTGGCTGTGCCCTTTGCTGTCTCTAAGAATTGGCTAGCCCCAGGAGGGACAGTCTCTCCTCAGCCAGAAAGATTTTTTGAGAAATCAAAACATCATAATGTATAAAAATAAAAAATATGATAAATACAACTGATTCTCTGATGTTTTGTCATCATGTTAAGGAAACTTTGGAGTGATGATAATGAAGACTTTTAGGTAGAAGTGATACTGGCTCAAGACAAGCTTGACATGAGGGAAGCCATTGTAGAAAAGAAACCCTATTGTAACTTTCAATGACCTCTGACAAACTAACCCAGCTGGCTATGCACCCTCCAGGAGATCTAATGGCTTTGTAGATTTTACGACCCCTTCTTGTGCACCTACCTCCCAGCTGCGATAAGATGATGACTTTGTTCTTTTGAGTTCCTTAGGAATGTAATGACTCCCGAACATAGAATCTATGCTGATAGCCATCATCAATGAAAACTGAAAGATCTGGTGTGGTGACTCCCAGTCTGTAACACCTGAGGGTCAACATTCCTAACCCCCTCTCCTATAACCCAATGACCTATATAACTGCTGTAAGATTTTGTGCCCCCTTAAGATGGTTCTTTGAGATGTTAGTCGGCCATCTTCCCTCTTGCTAGCAAGCTGTAATAAACTGCCCTTTCTTTTCCACCATCTTGCCTCTTGATGATTGGCTTTTGTCTTGCAGTGAGCAGATTGTGCCCTTTGTGCGGTAACAGAAGGGTGTAAATTGACCCAAAGTAGAAGAAAACATTTTACTATGATAATAGAAAGGAGGAAGACCAGTAGAGGTATAAGGAGTCCTTGTAGGCCAGCCCAAAACTAAATTTTCTATTTATTTGGCATTAGCCATGAAAATAGATCTGAAATTTTTGAGATCTCTAACAATATCTTGGTGGACTTTTAAAGTGTGTTAGTAATATGCTTAGGTCAAGGTGGCAGGTTTGGCAGTTATGTCACCAGAGGGTATGAACTGATAAGTTAGTAAAGTATATGTAAAGATTAGTGGTATTAGGAGCTGGCCTGGTGGTGCAGCAGTTAAGTTTGCACCTTCTGCTTTGGCAGCCTGGGGTTTGCCAGTTTGGATCCTGGGTGCAGACCCAGTCACCACTCATCAAGCTGTGCTGAGGCAGCGTCCAACATAGAGGAACTAGAAGGACCTACAACTAGGATATGCAACTATATATTGGGGCTTTGGGAAGAAAAAAAGAAAAAGAGGAAGATTGGCAACAGATGTTAGCTCAGGGCCAATCTTCCTCAAAACAAACAAATAAACAAACAAACAAGCAGATTAGTAGTATTTGTGTGTAATTAAAAGGAAGAAGTGATTGTCGTGGTAATGGTTAGAGATGCAAGACAGGAGACTGTAGTGGAAAACTGGAGGGGCATATTAGGAGAAGCACTGGGGAGTGGGTGGTCCTCTACTCAGGGGGTCAAGGAGTTGATTAACATGAGGCAAGTGCCTCCTGGATAAGCACTAACCTCCATTAATTTTTGGAACAGCACAGGTAGTAGTAACCTCTACTAGATTGCCCTTTAGGCATGGAGTGCAGGTGTGTACACTTTAGCAAAGAGCAAAGGATCATGAGCTAAGCAGGGAGAGAGCTCAGATAAGATAATAGGATTGATGATGTCAAAGTAAGAGATGCAGTAAATGTCTTGTGTCCAATTTGTGCCTTAGGATAGGCAGCCCATGGGCATTGTTGGGGCAAAAGCTTTGGTGTAAGGGGTGAAGTCATCTCCAACTTTGAGCTCTTGGGTTGGGGTGATATTGTCTGAAGTGATGTCATCTGAGGTGATATCACCTCCTACAGTGAGCTCCTGGGCCAAGACGATATCATCGGTGATGTGGGATTAGGGTATCCTTTCCAAGTGGGTACCCAGCTGAGTTGATATAAGTCTCAGCTTTGCTATGTTAGGTTGAAACAATGGCTTACTTGGAGAGATTGGGCCTCCTGATTGTAAATTAATAAAAGTACTCAGACCAGTAGTAATAAGATCAACAGTCACAAGAATGGTGTGCAACTGAACTTGACAGGTTTTTGTTTTTCAATGGAAGTTTAGTTTCAAATGAGTCCTATATGAGCAGCTCCCTGGTCTGTGGGACAATCTACGGTTAATGGGTTCTAGGAGAGTATGTACCCTCTTTCTGTCCTCCAGCTCTCATAGGATGGGGCAAGATCGAAACCTGATAAAGATAGGTTAAAGCCCAGCGCAATATAGAGACTGATTTAAGGGGTTTATTCAGACTGGAATTTGAAAAGGAGTTGTTTGAGGAAACCATTATGTCTCTCAGTTAAACTGGCTATTTGGGACCTATTAGGGACATGAAAGTTCTATTCAGTTCTTCTTTCAAGAGCTCACATCGTATATTTTGAGAAGTAAAATGTGTGACTTGTTGCTATTAATGTTTATAACTCTGAAGGGAATAAGGAGTATCCTGGCAAGGCCTTGTATTGTGGCCTCAGTACACATAGAGGCAAGTGTGATTTTGTGTTATATTTGGGGCCTCCATGAATCAAGAGATTCCTAGAGTTTTTTATCCTGAAGGAGACAATTTTTAGGTAATGGCCCAATAGTTTATCATAAATGTGAAGGTGGGTTCATTTGTTTGCCAGGGCATATGGCACCAAGATGACTATCTGAAGTTTGGTCAAGTGTGTAATTTCTTGGGTCTCCTCCTTTACCAGGGACATTCTAAGGTATGGAAAGCAGCAACATTCCACTGAGCTCTATCATGTGTGAAGGTTGGCAGTACCATTCACATTGCTCATTAAACAGGCATTCTGAGACCAATTCTAGTGTGTGTGTGTGTGTGTGTGTGTGTGTGTGTGTGTGTGTGTGTGTGTTGGGGGGGTGGTTCCCATACATACACCCAAGCATTTCTTGGACACCAGCAGAGTGTCGAAGAAGTCAACTCAACTCTGACGTTATCTACCCTTAGATAGCATCATTTCCATATGTTAGGATTCAGTCTTAAAAGACTTCCCCCCCAACCTCAGAAGCCAGTTGCAAGCCCAGGTTGTTACTTGTGCTTCTGACCGACTGGCTATAATTCAGAGGTTCCCAAGACCTCCTCCTAAGGTTTTATTAATTTGCTAGAGCAGTTCCTGAGGAATCCTCCTTCAGGATGAACACTTGAACTCATTAAATGCATGAAATCCATCTGCAAGTGTTCACATTACAGAGCTATGGGCTCGTTCTACTTGCTGCAAGACTAGCCAAAAAGTCGCAGGCAAGTCGGTGGAATAGAAAGGGTTTATTCATTTTTGCCAGCAGAGACAGAAGATGGTGGACTAACGTCCTCAAAGCCCATGTTCCCAGAACAAAGACTACAGGCCAGTTATGGGGAGGAACATGCAGGCATGCATGGAACTATTTTTGGAATGCGGTTTCTTCAGACATCTAGCCTCTGCATGGGCCTCCAAGGCCTGGTTTCAGTTCCCGATAATCTTCTGTTTGTCCTCCCTTGTGACTGATGTTCCTGTTTTCCCAGAGACTGGACATGCATCAGAGACCCAGCAAGCTATGGGGCCTGCTCAGGGCCCATAGCCTAGTCCCAGCAAGCTCATGGGGCCTGCTCAGGGCTACTCCCTGTTGAAAAGAGAAATTAGTAACATTTAGGGCAGCATTAGAGATTCAGCACTATACCAAGACTTTCTCCTGAAAGCAAACAGAAGGGAAAGAAAAGGGGAAAAGTCTTCTCAGGCTGTTCACTCATGCCATTTGATGACATGTCTGTGAGCCCTCTAAGATCATCTCTTGTACCACTGGAGCACTGTGGCCCAGGCCATCAGTAAACAAGGATGACTGTGAAGGCACCGGGGGCCTCTGTACTGAGATTGCATTGTTCTCTTCTGCCCCCACCTGCACTGTCAAATCTGCAGTAACAGAGGGGGAGGAGCTATCATTTCTAAACCAGGCTGCCCCTGCCTCATCACACTTTTCCCAGGCAATTGTACAATTGTGTGCCCAACACACCAGGCTTTAGAGTATCTCTGTTACGTGACTGTCCCAAAAGTCTCTGTGGAGTATTTGTGCATTTGTGCACCCATACCTGCTATGATGTATCAATACCTCACTTCCCTGGTGTGTTTTACTTGTACCGGTTGTGTGTACCTCAAGTCTGTCACACATCTTTTGTGTTGTGGATGTGGTGTACACATGTGTGCCCATGCTGGGTTGACAGTATCAGCATCCCACATCTGTTACATGTTCCTGGGGGTATGTCAGGTATCCCCAAGATGTGCTAAGGAGTGTCAGTATCACACACCTGTAACACAGGGTCCCAGATCTGTGTCCCCAGGCTGCACTGCAGTGCCATCACCACACATCCATCCCACCCAACACCTGAATGTGTTGCCAGGTTGTGCCACTGTCACACACCTGTGTGCTAGGACCAGACCTCACTCATTCATCTTATATCTAGTGTACAAGAAATTTGGGGGAAGGGTCAGCATGTTCATAGTATGAGAGATACAATGAGCCATATCTAGAATGCAGCAAATTATAATGGACACATGGCTCATCACTTCAACAAGGACACAATAAGAACAAAAAAGAGGCGAGCAGTGCCTATAGGTTAAGACTCCCAAGATACACATTGTGTATCCTGATTAGTGTACCTTAAAGAACAAACAGATTTTTGAGAAAGTTGATAAAATTTAGCACTGACAACATGTATTTTAAAATATCTTTATTTTGTATGACAAAGTTATTGGCATTATGAAAATGTTCTTACATTTAAGAAAAGCAATCTCAAGAAGTTGTGCATTAAATGACATGATGTCTGTGTTTATAAGTAAAATAATCCACTAATGTGCAGGAGGAGAATTCAAACAAGAATGATCACAATGAGGGAAGATTGGGGATTCATTAGACAGTCTTTTCCACTTTTGTACATATTTGAAATTAGCCATTACAAAAGGTAGAATATGTCATTGTAACAATAATTTTATATGTTGAAGATGAATTTAAAAAGGGCAGGACAAGAGGCCAGCACTGTGGCATAGTGGTTAACTCCAGCATGTTCCACTTTGGCCACCCAGGTTCACAAGTTCAGATCTCGGGTGTGGACCTACCATTCGTCAGCCATGCTGAGGCAGCGACCCACACACAAAATAGACGAAGATTGGCACAGATGTTAGCTCAGGGCTAATCTTCCTCAAGCAAAAAAGGAGGAAGATAGGCAACACATGTTAGCTCAGGGTGAATCTTCCTCACCAAAAAAAAAAAAAGGCACAAGGAAACTTGACAATATACCCTTCCAGTATTCAAAAACAATTATTCCATACAGCAAAGAAATTGCTCGCATCACTGAAGAATGAGTAACATTCCAACATGTCTTTGTTGTCTCATTGTCTTATTTGTTACCTAAAAGCACATAGCCAAAATTCATAAAACAGAAAATAGGCCAAAGATAAGAATAGGCATTTTACTAAAGATATGCAGGTAGCAAACACACAAAATAATGCTCAACACCCTTAGGGAAATAAATCCTTAGGGCAATGTAATTAAAAGCAGTGAGACATCACTACACACTTATTTTAAAAGGGAAAAATTAAAAAATAACCTTACCAGGTATTGATAAGGGTGTGAAGGAATTGGAACTCTCAAACACCTCCAGTAGGAATGCAAAAAGACACAACCATTATAGATCACGGTTTGGCAATTTTGTAAAAAGTTAAATATTCACTGACCCCATGACTCAGGCATTGCAAGCTGAGTTACTAATACAAGAAAATGAAACATATATCCATATACAAAATTTAAACAAAAGTTCCTATCAGCTTTTATTTGCAATTAGTAAACACTGGAAATAACCCAAATATCCATTAAGACAATAGATAATCACAGTCAATTATACATGGAAGAGAAAGCTACTTAGAAACAAGAATGAAATGTGCAGGTAAGCACCACTAATGAATCTCAAAGTAATTATATGGCATTAATGAAACAAACAAAAAAAAATGAGTAAACACTTTATGATCAACCATAAAATTCTAGAAAATGCAATCAATTGTAAAGGAATGTAAATCAATGGTTGCCTGGAGAGCCAGGGAGAGCAGGGAGTATAAAAGGGCATGAGGAAAATATGCAGGTGACAGATATGGTTGCTATCATGATAATAATGGTTTCATAGCTTTATACACGTCAAAACTTATCAAACTGTACACTTTAAATATATACAATTTATTCTATTATACCTTAATACAGCTTTAAAATATGGTTCATAATAAAAATCTAAATCTTGCACTCTTTAGAAAATCAGGTTTGGCGACTCCGTATTGACTCCACTATCTCACTCCTCATGCCTTGAAGGACAGCCTTTCCTCAGTGGCAGGAAATACTGGCAAACAATGAAGGCCATTTCCACCTGAGTCAAGAGGATCTCTGGCTGCATCACAAATGCCACATCCCCGGACTATAGGATCTCCCTTCTCCCTTTCCTTCTTTTGTTGCCTGTATAGCAACAGCCTTGAGGTGAACAGCTGAGAGAGGCTACAGGAATCCACAAAACTATTAGATTGTCTGCCAATGAGTTCAGCTACACAAGATAAACATACCTGGAGGTTCTGAGATTTCTGTACACACTCATCCCACAGTCATTGTCACTAAAACAATCGTGAATGCAGCTTTCGAAGAGGCACATTCCATATAGTTTGTTGCAGTCTCCTCCACTCTCTATTAATCCAGTGTTTCTGTACCAATTACAGTCTCCCCTGCCCCTGTAGTCTTAAAAATAGTGACAGCAGCTTTCTGAATTGTGGATATGAGGGCATAGGGCTCCTTTGTGGGAGCTAGGGATAAGATACTCCTCAGCAGGTTTGGGCACTAAGTGATTTCCCCTGTGAGCAACAAAAAATTCATGTTGTCTCCAGAAGCACTGGAGGTGTCACAACTACCCCTTCCTCAAGGTGACCTCTTAACCCACAGACATCTGTGTCTGTGAAAAAGCTAGTCCTTCTCTGAAAGTTGCCAATAGAACTCAGCATTTGCTGAGCCAACACTGGGCCAGGTCCACACCCTAAATTGTCAGTGAAAAGGGAATAAAGACCCCATAAGAGTGCAGGATACTTATGATTTCCTCCAACAAACGGGAGACCCCAGAGGCCAGCTTCACTGAGCATACTAGGGTGGTTACTAATGCACACTGTGTGGACCTGCCAGGTGATTGAGGTGAAATGGCTTCTGCCAGAGGTGAAACTGGCAGTGATACAAATCTGACAAGAACCCCAGGCAGGTTACACATGCTTCCCACACAACTGAAACTTATATGGAGTCTCCAGTCTGTGGATATCTGGATATACAAGATTCATTTCAGGCAGATGGCTCCTCACAGAGCCTTTCCTCTAACACCGTTATTCTAACTAAGGAAAGAGCATATTCTCTACATAGCTAAAGCCTTTTCCCAGTGTGAACTTAGGTGTTGAGTGAGGTCAGATTTGCAGCAAAGGATTTCAAACATTCAGTGCACATGAGCTCTCCTATGCCGAACAAGGCCAGATCTCTGGCTGAAGGATTTCCCACACTCATTGCACTCATGAGGCCTTGCTCCAGTGTGAACTGTTCGATGTTGAATAAGCTGGGCTTTGCGGCTAAAGGATTTCCAACATTCACTGCAATCATAAGGCCTTTCTCCAGTGTGAATTCTTTGGTGTTGAATGAGGACAGATTTCTGACTAAAGGATTTCCCGCATTCACTGCACTCATAAGGTCTTTCTCCAGTGTGAACTCTTTGGTGTTGAATGAGGACAAATTTCACACTAAAAGATTTGCCACATTCAATGCACTCATAAGGCCTTACTCCAGTGTGAACTCTCTGGTGCTGAACAAGTTTGGATTTACATCCAAAAGCTTTCCCACACTCAGTGCACTCATAAAGCCTTGCTCTAGTGTGAGCTCTTTTGTGTAGAAGGAGGCCTGAGCTTTGGCTAAAGGATTTCCCACATTCACTGCATTCATAAGGCCTTTCTCCAGTGTGAACTCTTTGATGTTGAATGAAGACAGATTTCGCACTAAAAGATTTGCCACATTCAATGCACTCGTAAGGCCCTCCTTCAGTGTGAACTCTCTGATGATCACGGAGCCTGAAGCTAAAGGTAAAAGCTTTCCCACATTCACTGCACTCATAAGGCCTTTCTCCAGTGTGAACCCTCTGATGATAACGGAGCCTGGAGCTAAAGGTAAAAGCTTTCCCACATTCACTGCACTCATAAGGCCTTTCTCCGGTGTGAACTCTTTGGTGATGAACAAGGGCAGATTTCTGGCTAAAGTATTTCCCACATGCACTGCAGTCATAAGGCCTTTCTCCAGTGTGAACTCTTTGGTGTTGAATGAGGATAGATTTCTGGCTAAAGGATTTCCCACATTCAATGCACTCATAAGGCCTTACTCCTGTGTGAACTCTCTGGTGTCGAATCAGGTGGGATTTATAGGTAAATGATTTTCTACATTCAGTGCACTCATAAGGCCTCTCTCCTGTGTGAACTCTCTGATGATGATGGAGGGTGGAGCTAGTGGTAAAATATTTCCCACATTCACCACACTCATAATACCTTTCCCCAGTGTGAATTTGCTGGTGCTGAACAAGTGTGTATTTGCAGCTGAAGGATTTCCCACATTTGTTACATGTGTTAAGACCTTCAGTGCAGACTCTCTGGTGGGGAAGTGTATCCATGTTGTTGAAAACTTTCCTGCATTCAATCCACTTGTCATGACTTTTTCCACTGTTGAAGGGCTCCCCATGCTCAAGGTTCCCATGTGGCTTCTCACCATCAGGAATGGCCTGCTGCTGGAGAAGGTCTGAGGTAGCTAGAAAGTTCTTTCCACCCTCCCCAGAGGTAAAGGGCTTCCCTAACATGTGGAATCTGCAGCTTATCACAAACGAGGCCTGCTCCATGTCCATTTTGAAGATTTTCTCTCTACTGTCATGCTTTTGGTGCTGCTGAAGGTTTGCACTAAACCAGAAGCCTCTGGATGCCCCACCCAAATATGGTTTCTGCCCAGAATATGTTGCTTGGAGCTCAGTGAGGTGCAAAATGTCTTTCAACACTGGCACACACTTTTCACAGGGGTGAATCTTCTGGGTCGATGGACCTGCCTTAGAAGTCCTGACCTGTGACACTCCTTCTACAGAAATGCTCTGCTCAGAAAGTACCTCCTCATCCTCAGCTCCATACCAACAATCTGAAAGCAGAGAAATACTGATAAAATGTATGGTAACTTAGGTGGGAGAGGCAAGTCCCATAAAAAATGTGTGTCATAACATACACACATGCTCGGCTAGCCATATGCAACACGATACTGTCTTGTGATGCTGGGCAGCAGCAGCAAGCTACAGCTCCTACACAGCCACAGGATCACAAGGGTAAACAACCAGTACACTTACAACCATTCTGTAAACATACAACCAGGGCCGGCCCCGTGGCTTAGCGGTTAAGTGTGCACGCTCCACTGCTGGCGGCCTGGGTTCAGATCCCGGGCGCGCACCGATGCACCGCTTATCCGGCCATGCTGAGGCCGCGTCCCACATACAGCAACTAGAAGGATGTGCAACTATGACATACAACTATCTACTGGGGCTTTGGGGGAAAAATAAATAAATAAAATTAAACATACAACCATTCTGTTTTTCACCTTCAGTATTCAATAAATTACACGAGATATTCCATACTTTATTATAAAATAGCTGTTGTGTTAGATAATTTTTGACATATATTTTCAACTTATAATTGGTTTATCAGGACGTAATCCCATCATAAGTCGAGGAAGAGCTGTACATTCAAACCAAAGAATGAATCCATGGCAACGTTTTCAGGATGAGGGAGCACACAGCCATTTGAAAAAAGGGCAGGCTGCTTTGTGGTACTGGGCCTCTAAAGAACACAGAATGGGGAAGACCTCAAGGGACAAATGGCACAAATATACAGTACAGGGAGAGGAGGCAGGATCACTAACCCACTCCTATCCCAACACCCTTCAGCAAGACCTCATCATGGGGACATGTCCATGCAATGTAGAAGGATGGGTGAGTCTAGGCCCAGGGAAATACAATTGGAACTATTTGGTGTTTAAGGACTATTTAAAGATATGTGCACACTTCACAATTATTACAGTAACCCACATTATATGTGGGTTACTGTAGATGAACTGTGTCATGCAGTGGAGAGAACAAATGACTCATGGAAGTCAGAAAGCAGGGGACAGCAGGGACTGGAGTCACAGATGAAATGACAAATCAGAAAAGTGCCAAGTGTGTGGAAGAAAATGTATAAATTATTTGTATCTATTGGCATTTATACTATAACACTGGTGGACACAGGGCAGGTTCCTGGTATGATCTGAACACAGCCCTGATATCATGCCCTCCCCTAGTTGCCTCTCAACAGTGTAAGGCTTCCTCTGAGTCCATCTTACCATGTCCACACTGTGAAACAACCAGGGTTCTCCATGCCCCCTCAGCTGCATAACTACATGGGACCTAAATGAAGCAAGTCTTTAGGGAAAGACAGGACATCTGAGCAGTCAGCACTGGCCCAGAGCAATTCAGGAAACAAAAGACGACAGGAAAGGAAAGAATAGTATAATAAAATCTCAAAGGAGGGTCTTTCAAGAAAAGCCTATCGACCACAGAAGTAGTGACCGTAATAAGCCTGTAATTTCTGATAGAGGCAGTCACAAGGAAATCTTAAGGGTTCTCATCACAAGAAAAAAAAAATTAACTCTGTATGATGATGAATGTCAACTGGATTTACTGTTCTGAGCATTTTGTAATATATACACATACTGAATTATTATGTTGTACACCTGAAACTAATGTTATATGACAACTATATCTCAATTAAAAAAAAAAAAACCAAAACAAAATGAAAGGGGTTAGAACCTGGGCCACGAGGTGCCACAGATCTGCACACAGTCATCCAGAGACGGAGAGGGTGAGAAAGGTGAGCTCAATTAGGCTGACTGCACAACTCTGGAGTCTCAGACCCATCCCCGTACACGTTGGGATAGGAAGTGTTAGGACTGCATTGCGCAACTGCATTCCTTGGGGTAGTGCATATAGCTTACTGCTGGCACCCACAGTACATATGCCAAGGAAGTGGGGAAGCTAGCAGGGCTCATGGTCTGCCTGTGGAAAGGACAGAGCTGCCTCCAGGACAGAGAGAAAGATAGACTAACTAAGGACACTGAGAGGAATATGAAGGCCTTACCCAAGGATGTTGTAAGTACAAAGTTCTCCAGCATCACATCATGGTACAAGATCCTCTGAGCCTCATCAAGGAGCCTCCACTCCTCCTGGGAGAAGTAAATGGCCACATCTTCAAAGGTCACACAGCCCTGCCATGATGGAGACCATTCATTTCATGAACAGCTTCTCTCTTAGAAGTCCATCCACCCACTCAATCATCCCCTGCTCACCCTCCTCCCCAATTCTCCCTCTCAGAGGAGATACCAGGCCCTGGTGCCACTGATGCACACTCTCTCCTCATGGTCCCTTTAATCCCTGTGTCCACCCACAGCAACAACAGGCAGGTGGGCAGACAGACAACACCTAAGCTCTGGGCCTGGCATGCAGGGAAGCACTCCCTCTTGTCAGGCAATTCTCCTAGGATCACCAAGACCATGTGTCCCAGACACAGCCAAGGGTGTGGGTTCACATTTCACCCTTATGTCTTCAATGTAAGGCCCTTGAGTCACCAGTTCGCACTCCTCTCCACTTGGACATCATTCTTTCTACTACATCTCTCTCTAACAATCACCACCTTTTCCCTGCCCTGCACTATAGGCATCTCCCTTGTCCTTCCTACAAGTTATTCAACACATGGCATATAGAGAGGGCTTGGCGAATTCAAATAGGATGCAGTATTACCCCTGATCTCCAATGGTCCCCACTGCCATCAGCAGCCCAGAATCTTGTTCTACAAGTCTCCCCTTATAAAATAAATAAGTCACAGGGAGGTAATATATAACATAGTGAACACAGTAATAATACTGTAACATAACGTTGTATGGTGACAGAAGGTAACTAGATTTAGCATGATGATCATTTAGTAATGCATAAAAATATCAAGTCACTATGTTGTACACCAGAAACTAAAATAGTAGTATACGTCAATTACACTTCAATAAATATGTATATACTAAATGTGACCCACAGTGTTATAGACTGAATGTATGCATCCTCCCAAAATTCATATGTTGAAGCCCTAACCCACAATGTGATGGTATTTGGAGGTGGTGCATTTGACAAGTAATCAGGTTTAGATTAGGTCACAAGGATGGGACCCTTATAAGAGGAAGACAGATTCCTTGTTCTCTCTACAAGTTTGCACTAAAGAAAGGCTATGATGTGAGGATACAGGGAGAAGGCAGCCATCTGCAAAACAGGAAGAGAGCCCCTCACCAGGAATAGAATCTGTCAGCAATTCAATTTTAGAATTGCCAGCTTCTAGAACCATGAGAAATGTAGGTATTTTGTTTTAGATGTCCAAGCTAAGACACACAGCTCCACCCTGGTCCATATACTATCTAGCATCTTTTGCAGATGTCTCCCTCCTGAAAGCCTCCCCACAGTCCCACTTAATACTTCCACCCATTTGTTCTCTGCAATATCTCATACATTTAACACGTCCAAAACAAAACTCCTAATATCCTGAATGAAAATTAATCCCACTACCAACTTCCACATCCCAGTTGATGGAGCTTCCTTCCCTTCAGCTGCTAAACCCAAACAGCTTGCAGTCATTCCTGACTTCTACCTTTTTTTCTCTCACCTTCAAAATCAGAAAATCAAAGCAGACCTATTGAAAAAAACTGATTCAGAATCCAACCATTTCAACCAACTCCACGGCCACCACACGGGTCCACATCATCAACACTCACCTGAACTATTGCTGTTGCTCCTTCCTGGTCTTCCCACCACCTTCCTCACACCCCCAGTCTATTCTCCATGCTGCAGTCACAGAGCTGGGTCAGATCACTTGCCCCCTCTGCTCAAAACCTCTCATCGTTCCCATCCTCCAGAAGAGACACCCAACTTCACAGGGAGCCATTCCAGGCCTCACTCCTGTTCCCTTGCTCTCTACTCCCACGAGAAAGAAAGAAGACTTCAAGTTCCCTTAAACCAGTTCAGCCTCACGTCCAAGAGTCTGCAGATACTGGCACTTATACCTGGGGCAACCTTCCTCCACACCTCATTCCACTGGTTGCCAGCAACAGGAACCACTCCATGTAACACCCAGCCGGGTCTGAGGGCCCTGGGCTTAGGATTTGTTCAGGCTCCCCAGGATCAAGGCCTGGAAGAGGGACAGGTGAAGAGTCCTAGGACACCACAATCCCAGAGATCAAGAGTAGGAGCAGGATCAGTGAGGTTCTGGAACACCCTCCACTCACCCACTTTTGAGGGCTCCAGAAGTGCTTCTGTACTTGTGACAGTCTAGGTGAAGAGAGAGGTTCTGAGAGGCAGGTGACCATGGCAGGGCTCCATGGGCTCTCCACTGCCCAGTTCCCCTGCCCGGCCCCGAAGCCAGGTGACCTGGATGACTGCATTATCTCTGGGTCTCAGTCCTCACTGCTGACTCTTATCAGCTTGTGTGACCTTGTACAAGGACTAAATCCACCCCACCCCCACCCCCGTCTCCTATTTTCATTCCCTTTCCAGTCTGTTCCTCTGAGCAGCTTTTGTAAAACTTCTAAAAAGATAATTCAGGTGAGGCCTTTTCTGTTCACAACTCTCCATGCTCCCAGCCTCCTGAAAATGGCAACCTACTATTGCAACCGCGACTTTGCCTCACAGTCTGTTTCCTAAACAGACACAAGACAGACCTCGGGGTTCCTGACTCCTCCCGGCTCAGTCACCCTCCACGCCTCTCCCCCGCGGGCCCTCCCCTGGGACCCTCTCCCACACCCGTCACCCCGGCTCTCAGAAACAGGCCCCACGAGCGCCTCCCCGTCCCGGACACCGGGGCCTGGGCTGCAGGCCCGTGAGCGGCGCCCGCACTCGGGGCTCTAGGGCTGGGCTGGGCTGAGGACGGGGAGGACGCGGAGCACGAGCACTGACCTGAGTCGGCTCCCTCCGCGCGGCCGCCGCCATCGGACTCTGGGGGCGGAGCGGGGCCGGGAGCGGCAGGAGAGGAGGGGACCCGGGCACGGCGGACCCTGTCCCGGCCCTGGCGCGGGCCCCCCGGGCGGCGTCGCCGAGGCTCAGACCCGCCCTGTGCAGCGGGGACAGCGCCTCCTCTCGCGCCTCCTCGGTGTTGTCACCTCAGCCCCGACCCAGCGCTCCAAAGCCTGACGTAAACCCAGCAGGCAGTGGCCAAAATGACCGCCAAGAGGAGGACACCGGAAGCCCGCAGGCACGGAAATGCCCCTCGCCTGAGCTTTCATTGGCTCAACGCCAAAGGAGCCTGGAGCATATTCCTCTGGGTAACGTAGTTCTCACATCTTCAAAGGCCCAGGGGTCTTTGTGTGCTGGTCACTGTGGCTTCCATGGGGACGTGGCACCAGGAGAGATACTGAGAATTGGTGTCTCCAGCCTTCTAGGGCAAGGGAAGATCTTTGCTCTTTCTTTAAGGGGCTGTATTCAGATTTCTGGGGAGTGTTGTCTGCATCTGATCACTAAGTGTTTACAGATATTATTTCAGACTCCTTGAAGCTTGCATGCTCCCCGAGTCTAAAAGTATTATTTCAGGTGCTCTCAATGACTACAAATCCAAAGGGATATTTCATTCCATAGAGTCATTCAGACACATAATATGGCTACTCTTACTGGAACCTAATGAACATTATCTTGTTTTTCAAGTGCCTGTTGCCTGAAACGTTGGAGTCAGCTTGGTGAGTTTCAGTATGTCGGGTCAGGAGCAAGAGAAAAAGCCTCCGCATAGGGTCAAGACAGAGAAGACAGAAAAGGGATGGTAGACTTCCCTGAAGCAGAAGGACAAAGGTGGAACTCTGTTTTGGGTTCCCCCAGAAAATGTCTCTCTTGCCTGTATAGCCAGTGATTGTGTCAACTCAATGAGGAACGCTGGTATATCTATAGAATATTTCTTACTCCATAGCCTTAGATATATTCAGTTCCTTTTAGGAACCTGACAGGTATTTGAGAAGAACCACTTACCAAATGCCATTTCTGAGGGCTGTTGGTAAGTTCCTTTTGGTTTGAGCTCCACTTTTTTCATCTGAGCTCCCTACCTAATTGGCTTTTCAGTTATGAGCTTAGTGGATCAGCTTGGAGGCAGCAGACCGTCCTATCCAGAACCAGAAGTCCCTAGCCCACAATTCCGCGTTGGAATCCCTACCCCGGTTCCAGTCGGTAGTCCTCGTTTACTGGGGTTTACTGGTTTAGTCCTTTCCCCAGTTCGAGTCCACAGTCTCCACTTACTAGAGCTAGCTGGTTTAGCTTGTGCAGTGAGTTACTGGTGGTACCAGACACAGTTTAACTGGGTCCAACTTAAACACCAGACTGGATCTGGGATTGGACTGGGTCCAATTTAGTCAGCAGTATTGTCTAATCACTAGTATTGTCTAATCACTGGTTTTCTCCCTGCATTCCACATTGGGAACTGCTGGTGGCAGTTGCAGTTCTCCATTTGTTTGGAATCAATCTGCTGTCCCCATTCTTTGAAGTGTGCTGGTTCAATCCTGTCCCCAGTCCCTAGTTTGTTGCTTACTGCTAGTGTCCACGGTTCTGTTTCCTCAGTTACTCTTAGTTTCTCTTAATGTGCACATGAGGTAAAGGCTATTGGTAAAAGAGAATCTCAGAAGCCAAATAGCTTAGGTATTGATGTGGCTTTGAAGAAACCCAAAGGGCTACCTAAAAGAAATGGGATCTTTTATATCCAGAGAGTTGAGCGCACCACCTTCTGGCACACCTGCTTATTTTATGTTCAACAACTATAGTCCTGGAAGTTGCAGGTACCTAATAAGATGGCAAGATTTTACTAAAAACGGCCTAGAATTACAATGGCCATTATGGGGAATGTTCCAATTAGACAGAATTGCTCATTTAGGAAATGTACTTGCGAGTGTAGGGGAAGAAGACTTATCCTCTACCCACTCTGGGTCCTTTCTGGCTGGACTACGAATTAAATTGACATGAGACAGAATAACAGGAGAAAATCAAACAAAACTTTATAACATATATACATGGGAGAGACCCAGAAAAAACTGGGAAACTCGACAAAATGGCAGAGGTTCTCATCTTAAATACTATCTTCAGGTAAAGACAAAGGAGGATGTTGGAGGGGATTCGCTATGGGAGATTACCAGAAAATCACAGTAAACAAGAGTAAGGTTAATATGCAGATTTAAGTCCTTGCCTTCCACACTGATAAGAGTTTCTAGAGATAAGGTCATCCCCCCCTTTTTCTTGGTACAGAGAGGGCGATACCTTTACAAATGGAGATTTCCCTTATAAATGTATATGTCTCTTACAAAGGATAACTTCTACTTTTACTTGGTTTTCAGAGCTTTGATAAGAATAGGCTTAGCAAAGACTCTCCCAGTCTATCAATTCCCAGATTTATCTATGGTAATGGCCTGTCCTGGGGACAGGCCTTCTATCTTAAATTCTTTTAGGCAGTTAGTGGTGGTGGTGGGAGTCAAAGTTTCTTTCTGAGTCTTCTGAGCCTTTATTGTCTTCAGCTTGAAATAATCTGCATACCAGAGTGGCAAATCTTGGGGCAGCCTGCCCTGAACCCCATCATGAGAAGGGATCCCAAATTGGGTGGGCAAAATAGAAGGCCTACTTTGTTACACAGCAGCTTACAAATGCTTCAAGATTCCAAAATAGCTTCATTGAAAGACTCTTTACAAAAGGCTAATGAAAAATGAAAGAGACAAAAGGTACCTAACACAAAAGACAATAGGAAGGATGTGACTATGGACGTGAATCCTACAGCCCTCCTCTCCCTTCCTTTTTCACCTGAGTACTCAGGATTTACCAATTCTCTGTATGGAAACTTTTTTTTTTCGGTGAGAAATACTAGCCCTGAGCTAACATCTGTTGCCAATCCTCCTCTTTTTCCTGAGGAAGATTGGCCCTGGGCTGACATCCGTGCTCATCTTCCTCTACTTTATATGTTGGACACCTGCCACAGCATGGCTTGATAAGCCATGCATAGATCCGCACCTGGGATCTGAACCTGTGAACCCCAGGCTGCTGAAGCAGAGCCCGCAAACTTAACCGCTATGCCACCGGGCAGGCCCCAGCATAGGAACTTTTTGGAGGCCTACTCCCCTAAGTTAAAATGAAACTGTGTACCCAGAGAGAAAGAAACATTTCAACAATAAGTGGATGGGTGTGTAAATCCATTTTGCCAATCCCCAAACCTCCCATATTATATTGTAAAAGATCATGACATTAGATATAGAATTGTCCTGCACACAAAGAGAAGATAAATTTAAATAATAATTACTCAAGGTACTAAGAGCCATTCTTTGAAATGCAAACTTTAGGGAGAAGTTTCTCATCAGAAGGAAAAAAAAGTGAGAGAGAGAAGAGGTATTTGGAAATTGAGCTAATGAAAAATCTCAGGTGTCCTCTCCACAAATATTAGTAACTATAAGGTCTCTGTTTATGCCTGTCTATATGATTCTGTGTGTGTCTATGTAGATGTGTTATGTTTTTCTACCTCTGGATGGTATTGCCAAAATTATTTTGTAAAAGAGCTGTGTTTAATTGGGTTGAAAGTCAAGTACTTGTAAGGATTTGGCATTCTAAAGTTCTCAGGAATATAAAAATTAACCCAAATGTTCTTTCAAGTTCTCATGTGCTAAAATAATGTTTAGTAAATAAAAGCTAGCTTAAGTTCATTGGTTTAATTAAAACAGACATGCCTTTAGAGTTATCAGCATTAAATATAATACTTTTATTTTACCTAGGCTTACAAATTTGTCAGCAAGAAAAATAACTCGATGTGATGATATTTTCATAAGTATTCTAAACATAATTTTTTAAGAACAAGTAAATTAAATAAATGTAAGTAAAATAAAAGATTTTTAGGTGAATTTTTCAACTATGTTTCCCAAATCTTTTTGGGAACCTGCAACTTTTTAGAGTTTTGCTAAATTAAATTAAATTATAGAAACTTATTGAATATCTAGATCATTCCCTAACGAGATCAAATATTGAATATTAGTTACTGAATATATGTTTTTCTACTTTGAGCTTCCTATTGTAGAGAAACTAAAGATAAAATTGGATCTATTAGTAAGCATGTGTTGTGTCTCACCAAGAAAATTTCCATGAAAAAGCATATTTCTAGAAATTATAAAAAGTATTTACAGTCATGAGCCACATAACAATGTTTTGGTCAATAATGGACCACGTATATGACAGTGGTCCCATAAGATTAGTATCATATATCCCAGGTGTGTGGTAGGCTATACCATCTACGTTTGTGTGAGTACATTCTATGACATTCACACAATGAGAAAATTGCCTAATGACACATTTCTCAGAATGTATCCCTGTCTTTAAGAGATGTATGTCTATATATGTCTGCCAGTCCACAGAATGCTAATGTAAAGGACAGTTCGTAATTGCTTACTTCTTAGTTTACACTAGAAATTAAAGGTTTCTAAGGGTTGAAAATCCTGATATATGTAATTAGAACTACTGGAAATAGTAAAGGAAAGGAATTTTATGTATGGTCAGGGCTGGCCAAGTTTGGAATAAGTTTAATCAAATAAGTGAATTTTAATACCAGAAGTAAGTTGGTACAAAAGTAAAATTTGGTTTTCTTTCTGTTAAGAAAGAAAAAGTTTTCTTAGACTATTGGTCTACTCCTGATAAGAGATTATGAAAGGAAAACAAAGATTTTTATGTTGTATCAAAAAAATTTTCTGTGCTTTATCAAGGCTGTCTTCTTTATGCTGTGTCTGTATTGGCATATAAGTGTTCTAGAAATTGTATGAAATTCCTAAAATCCTGATATGTCCCGGTATAATGTTCAGTTATAATTTTAGTTATTATCTTAAAATGTTGTATGTCACAGAAATGACCAAATTTCTTTGTCAATTGCATTATAACAAACCATTTTTTATTCTTTTGTCATTTATAGTTACTCTGATGCTTTTGCAAAGATGCCTCATCTTCGAGAAGATTCATAGAAAGGAAGCTCATGAAACTGAGTTGGGTCTCTGTCATCAAAATTGAAACTCACACTAAAAGGACTAAATCTGGGGGCCGGCCTGGTGGTGCAAGTGGTTAAGTGTGCACACTCCACTGCGGCGGCCTGGGGTTCGCCAGTTCGGAGCGCCCGGCATGCACCGACGCACCGCTTGTCAAGCCATGCTGTGGCCGCGCCCCATATAAAGTGGAGGAAGATGGGCGCTGATGTTAGTCCAGGGCCAGTCTTCCTTAGCAAAAACAGAAGGATTAGCAGATGTTAGCTCAGGGCTGATCTTCCTCACACACACACAAAAAAAGGACTAAATCTGTGTATCAGGAAAATACTCTACCTGACTTGCATGCAAAGGCAGCAGCAACAGACTCTAAAAATTTGTGGCACATATGCATAACGTCCATTCTGCTTCTGCAAAATAAAAGACCCTTCATTGCCAGACATTTGCTATCCTGATGTCCTTGTAACATGGCAACACTCTGCTCCTGAATCAGAAAAATTAGTATGGGTAGACAATGGCTATAAAATAAACAGTTGGTGCTATAGGAAACCCAAGATGGCTGCTTGGGTCTTCCTGGCTCCCTAGCAAACCCTATTTTTTGAGTTTTGCAGTCCTCCACACACCATAGTGCATTTAAGGTGACTCAAATTATGAATCAACGTTGGTGGGGAGACTTCTACAAAATTGCAAAAACAGTCTACCAGCAATGTCTGACCTGCCAGGTACACAATCCTGAAAAAACTATTCTTGTTCCCAGAGATCTTAGACCTCCACCCTCTGGACCATTTGAACACCTGCAACTGGACTTCATTCAACTGTCACTTAGCATGGTTTATCAATACATACTTGTTATTGTATGTATGTTTTCTGGAAGGGTTGAAGCCTTCCTCTGTTGCAAGGCTGATACCCTCAAGGTGGCAAAAAACCATTAGAGAATGTATTTCCCACTTTGGGTATACCTTCCACAGTGTCTAGTGACAGAGGCACCCACCTCACTGGGCATATTATATGAACCTTAACAAAAACCTTGCAAACTTCTTGGAATTATCACGTACTGTTAACTAACCTTTGTGCCACCAAACTCCAGGGAGTGGACACTTGGATTCACTTGTTGCACCTAAAGAAGGCAACAACCCCCGACTGGACCTGCATACTGTCCAGTGACCTGAAATTGAAGATTTCCAGGAATTGAAGCAGATGGCATCTGAAGGAGACAGCTTTCCCAAGATGACTGGGCCAGGCCTGTACACCCTTTTCTCACTGTTGCTTCTTCGTTTTCTCCCTCTCTTTTTTTGGAAGATAAGTGCCTTTGTTTGCATTTCCCAATCTATTGTGAAAGGGGGAAAGCTCTCTGATTGTTGGATTTGTCATCAGAAGCCTCAATTTGTCCAAGAGAGCAATGGCCCCTTAGTTCACCCTGTAAGTAACTTCGCTGGAACTCTAAATGCCACTGCATGAATAAATTGTTATGCAAGTCCCTTTTACATAGTTAGAGTACTAAGCCCACATAACCTCATTCCTTGCTTCAATTTAGCTCAACCCTAGGATGGAAAAACAAGATCTCTTGACTATATATGAGACACTGCAGACACTGCAGAGTAGCCAATATAAATTGGGCATTTTGTAAGCTTGCTATCCATGTTTAGGTAGTCTTCAAATATGTAATAATACAGTATCTGAGCCTTGGTTGAGTGATGCTAACACCTCAATACCAATGAATGGGTCCCTGGATGTTATCACAACACAGGAGCCTTATGCACACCTCCTAGCTACATCTTAATATGTGGAGGTTTTGGTAATGGCCTTTATGACTGGGCAACTAATTGCTTTGACAGCTGGAGAATAAAAGGACGGTGTGCCCTTGCTGTATTCACTGTTCTATTCTCTCTCTATAATAAAACAGAAGCATCCCGTTGGTTTGTCCCATTAAAGCTCTATAACCACCTCTTCCGCCACATGCCCAGTTGGATAAGCAATGTGGGATTGGTTGCTGAGATACTGAAGAAAAGACCTGAAGACAGCGAACAAGGCATATGGGTTTATTTTTACTTACAGGGAAGGTCCAGTGGTGGCCAGCTAGATGGAAGCGTACGTCACTACTGCCCCTTGAGAGGAGCTTGCTTAAGTAGGCAGAGGAACAAAGGCTGCATGCTTACCAAGGGGGATTGTCCCTGTCTGACCTGCATTCCAAGGACCAGAGCCCCTCCCCACCAGAGGGCTTCCATGTTCCCTCAGACTGTGAGGGTCTTTGTGCTAACTCTCCCATGAGAAACAGCTGGGTTGGCCAAGCCCAGGACTGTTATCATTGTAAGTGCTGGCATGTAGCCCAGACAAGGACCCTCAAGGACACATGGCTTAAAGGGCACATAGGGTAGTGCCCCTACACCACCTTAAACAAGAACTTCCAGGAGGTGTATGTGATTCTGGGTGCCTCTGCAGGGAGAGATTTCTTACTGTGGATTGGAGTAAGTGCCAATAAAAAAACATTAGGAGACTCGGTTGATTCCACAGCCAAAGCAGTTTCAGCTCAGCAACAATTGCTTGACTCATTGGCTAAAATAGTTTTGGATAATCGTGTAACCCTTGATTATCTACTTGCTCAGCAAGAAGGTGTCTGTGTGATAGCAAATACCTCCTGTTACACATGGATAAATGCCTCTGAAGAGGTAGAAACCCAATTGCATAAAATTAGGGAACAAGCACATTGGCTACAACAAATTTCACCTGAAGATTCATAGTCTTTTGATCTATTTTGCTGATTACCTTCAAGTCTGGGCTTCCGGTTTAGAACCATAAAACAAACTCAGTTTGTTATGTTGTTTTTATTTTTTATTATTATTTTTTTAAATTATTTATTTATTTATTTATTTTTCCCCCAAAGCCCCAGTAGATAGTTGTGTCATAGCTGCACATCCTTCTAGTTTCTGTATGTGGGACACGGCCTCAGCATGGCCAGAGAAGCGGTGCGTCAGTGCGGGCCAGGGATCCGAACCCGGGACGCCAGCAGCGGAGCTCATGCACTTAACCGCTAAGCCACGGGGCCGGCCCTGTTATGTTGTTTTTAATTTTGTGTGTGTGTGTGTGAGGAAGATCAGCCCTGAGCTAACATCCATGCCAATCCTCCTCCTTTTTGTTGCTGAGGAAGATCGGCCCTGAGCTAACACCCATGCCCATCTTCCTCTACTTTATATGAGGTGCTGCCACGGCATGGCTTGACAAGTGGTGCGTCCGTGCACGCCCGGGATCCGAACCTTTGAACCCCAGGTCGCCACAGTAGAGTGCATGCACTTAACCGCTGCACCACTGGGCTGGGCCCATGTTGCTTTTAATTTTTAAAATTAATTTGTTTTTTAAAATTATTTTATTGAGATCACATTGGTTCCTAACATTATTTATTTTCAGGTGTATATCGTTATATTTTGGCTTCTGTATAGACTACATCGTGTTCACCACCAATAGTCTAATTTCTATCCATCACCATACATATGTGCCCTTTTACCCCTTTCACCCTCCCCCCACCCCCTGCCACTCTGGTAACCACCAATCGGTACTCATTATCTATATTTTTTTGTTTATCTTCCACATATGAGTGAAATCGTACAATATTTGTTTTTCTCTGACTTATTTCAGTAAGCATAATACCCTCAAGGTCCATCCATATTGTTGCAAATGACACAATTTTGTTTTTTTTATGGCTGAGTAGTATTCCATTGTATATATATACACCATATATTCATTATCCATTCATTCGTTGGTGGACACTTAGGTTGCTTCCAAATCTTGGCTACTGTGAATAATGCTGCAATGAACATAGGGGTGCATATATCTTTTCAAATTAGTGTTTTCATGTTCTGTGGATAAATACCCAGAAGTGGAATAGCTGGATCATATGGTATTCCTATTTTTAATCTTTTGAGAAATGTCCATACTTTTTCCATAGTGGCTGCACAAGTTTGCATTCCCACCACCAGTGTATAAGGTTTTCCTTTTCTCCACATCCTCTCCAACACTTATTTCTTGTCTTTTTAATAATATCCACTCTGATGGGTGTGAGGTGATATCTCATTGTACTTTTGATTTGCATTTCCCTAATAACTAGTGATGTTGAACAGCTTTTCATGTGCCTTTTGGCCATGTGTAAATCTTTGGAAAAAATATCACATCATATCCTCTGTCCATTTGTTGATCAGGTTCTTCATGTATTTTGTTGTTGAGTGGTATGAGTTCTTTATATATTTTGGAAATTAACCCCTTTTTGGATATACGATTTGCAAATATTTTCTCCCAGTTGGTGGATTGTTTTTTGGTTTTGTTGATGGTTTCCTTTCCTGTGCAGAAAGTTTTTAGTTTGATGTAGTCCCATTTGTTTATTTTTTCTTTTGTTTCCCTTGCCTGAGGAGACATGGTATTCAAAAAGATACGGCTATGACCATGTCAACGAGTGTACTGCCTATGTTTTCTTCTTGGAGTTTTATGGTTTTAGGTCTCAGAGTCAAGCCTTTAATCCATTTTGAGTTAGTTTTTCTGGATGGCGTATGATAATGGTCTACTTTCATTCTTTTGCATGCGGTTGTCCAGCTTTCCCCACACCATTTATTGTAGAGACTTTCCTTTCTCCATTGTAAGTTCTTGGCTCCTTTGTCAAAGATTAGCTATCCATAGATGTGTGGTTTTATTTCTGGGCTCTAAATTCTGTTCCATTAATCTGTATTATGTTGTTTTTAATTCTGCTCTGTATATTTGTTAAGTTCTATTGCTTATACCTATTGCTTGTCACACCTTTGTAAAAATTGACATGCCTAATATGATGATGCTAACTCAGCACTTTGAGTTGATCTCCAATGCTTACAACCTTGACAAAATATAGACTTTGAATAAGAAATGCCTGAGAGTTCTCCCTACTACTTTTCCTTGTTATTCAAATGTGGCTCAAGTGGTTTCTAGTCCATGCACTTTCCCTCCAACATGGACACAACACCCAGAAAAGGCCCTTCTTGATACCAATAGATGAAGGCTACTGAATTTGGCAAACCTGACTCTTGATCAGTGATGCTTTTGGAGAAAGATATTGATCAAAAAAGGGGAACTATGAAAATTAATAAAGGAAACCTCAACTAAAATTGGAGTTGGGAAGGCTTGTAGATGGAACTCTCATGGCCTACCACTCCTTGTCAATTACCCCAAACAGAAAGTTGTCAATTACAGACCCCAACAGGAAGAAGATTCAATTACAGACCTCAACGGAAAGAGATGTACCTTGCATCCCCAAATAGGAAGTACAACTACTTTACTACTCCAGTAGGAGGATGGAAGAGTTTCTTCTTGCCCAGCAACAAGCCCAGCCAATGGAAACACCACAGCTCAGCCAATGAGAAGCTCTCATCACCTGAACTCTTTACTACAATGAACTTTCATTTCCTTGCTGACTGACTTCTTTTGAATAACTTTCAATCTCTTGCTGATGACTTCTTTGACCCACCCTCCTTTCTATAAAAGCCTTCCATTTTGTATAACTCCTCCAAGTGTCTCTCTGCTTGCAAAATGAGATGCTGCCTGATTTATGAATTGTTTAATAAAGCCAACTAGATCTTCAAATTTACTTAGTTAAATTTTGTTTTCTAACATGTTTATCCAATTCTTTAATAAATATTTAATGAGCATCTACTAAGTATCAGGCACTATTGTAGGTGCATGAGACAAGTCAGGAACAAGAAAGACAAACTGCCCTTGGGAGTCTTAGACTATTTATGGAAAACAGACAGGAAACATGAAAGAAGAGGTACTAATTTAAAAGTACATTAGATTATAGTAGGCACAATACAAGAGAAAAGAAGATGAGGATGCCCTCTATGGCCTTAGGATTCAGCTAAGTCTGGGTCACCATGGTTGGGGCAGCATTCAGACATGGGAGTCCAGGAGTTCTTGGTGATGGTTACTGTCTTCTGGCTGCTTCCTGCTGTCTCAGGCTGGTCCCGAGATTGTCCTGGCATGTGTGCAGTAAAGGGGTCAGCAACAGTCCCCACTAGGGTCCAGGGTTCATGCAGGTGCTCAACCCACACGTAGGGAACCCTCTGCAGGTTGAGATGACCAGGAAAAGTTGAGTCTACATCCCAGGTGCAACAGGTGGTAATTGGGGCAAAGCTTAACAGCCTGGAAGCCACTCAGGAGGCAGGTGGTACTGAGGGAAACCCCTCTGCCCACTCTTTGTAAATAGAAGAACTTTATATCCAAAATCATCCAGGCAATATTACAATCCAGAAGCTGCTATTGTCTGAGGGATTCCTTTGGAGAGAAGCACCAAGGAGTTGGCTATGACCAGGTGACTGAGAATCAAGTCAGTGGGTCCAAGAATGGATGCAGTCACCAAAGCGAATTTATTAAGATAAAGGAGTGAGAAATTTGCAAGGATCCCAGTGCCAGTCTGAGTGAGGAAATTAATACTCAAATTTAGATTAGTAAAAACCATTATTATTATTATTATCATCATTATTTTTGCTGAGGAAGATTGGACCTGAGCTAACATCTGTTGCCAATCTTCCTCTTTTTTTGCTGAGGAAGATTGGCCCTGAGCTAACATCTGTGCCAATCTTCCTCTATTTTGTATGCAGGTCACTGCCACAGCATGGCTGACAAGTGGTGTAGGTCTGCACCTAGGATTAAAACCTGTGAACCCGGGCTGCCAAAGGGGAGAGTGCTGAATTTAACCGATACGCCATAGGGCCAGCCCCCAAGATTAGTAAAAATCATTACTTTTAAATTTAAAGGGAAAGTTGGAGTTTGATTTTATTGCAATCAGAGGACTCTAGAGAATATAATAGAATATTGAGTACCCCTCATTAGAGCCGGGAAATTTGTTTGCTATCCTAACAATTATTCCAATTTAATATGAATATTAAAAGCAGATTTTTTTCATAAGCACAAAACTATTTTTGCAGCATTTCTGGTAATAACCAAGATTGAAACCCACCCAACATCAATTAATAGGACATGGATGAATAAACCAGGGTGCAACCTCCTAAGAGAGCAGCTGGAAGCCATGGATGGGAGGAGTAAGTTCTTTCAACCATGCAGACCTAAATTGCCAGTAAACATTGGGATACTATGTGCAATTAGCTTAATTTTTCCAAGAAAGAGAGAATGACTCATATAGTTTATGAATTTCTATATGTTTATAATGAAAAAATAAATAAAAAGTGTATACAAGTGAGCACCTATAGGGTGGGGAAAGGAAAGAAGACAGAGGAGAAAGGACAAAACTACATCGCTCAGAATGTATCTTGTTTTGTTTTTGTTTTAGAATTATGTAATTATAGTGCCTGAATGTATATGATAACAAAATAGTTTAAAATATAATCATAGAAATGAAAGCAAAACTAAAGAAATAAATGAGTGTACCAAATTTTAGATTTAACCAAAAAAGAGGCATTATTTCCAATGAAAACGAAAGTCAGCATGACTATGTTCTCCATCAATAAATAAGAGACTATAATAAATATAAAACAGTTCAATAATAATATTTTGAGTAAAATCATGAATATTCAAAATTTTATGTTACATATATGTTGTTTCTAAAAACATCTTAAAAGAAATGGCACATGGGCAGATGTGCAAAAAGGAAAAGGCAAGAACTTCATGGGCTCTTGTTTCTTAGTTTTGACCAAAGTTTTACCGTGTTACCAGGTCATCCAATCCAGATTGCTATCCCCAGTTTTTTTTAACTAAAAGAGTTTCAATTAAAATATTCTGTGGGGAGTGACAGCAGCATAATGGGGGACTAGTGAGCTCCAAGCCCTCTTTCCTCTATAGAGATTAAAGAAGAACCAAAACTGTCACCTGAGAATTCTATACCTGGCAGATCTGTTCTTTAAAAAATGAGGGATAGGGGCTGGCCCAGTGGCACAAGCGATTAAGTGTGTGCGCTCCACTGCGGCAGCCTGGGGTTCGCTGGTTTGGATCCCGGGCGCACACCCCGCTTGTCAAGCCATGCTGCGGTGGTGTCCCATATAAAGTGGAGGAAGATGGGCATGGATGTTAGCCCAGGGCCAGTCTTCCTCAGCCAAAAAAAAAAAAAAGAGGAGGATTGGCAGATGTTAGCTCAGGGCTGATCTTCCTCACCAAAAAAAAAAAAAAAAAAAGTGAGGGATAAATAAAGACATTACCAGATAAACAAAAGCTGAGGGGGTTCAGGACTACTAGTCAGGTAGGGATTTTTGTCTATTTTGTACCCTGCTGTAGTCCCAGCATTTAACACATACCTGGCATTTGATGGCCACTCATGACATTTTGGTCATGTTTAAATAAATATTCCAGGTGGAGAGGGTGAGGGCTAAGTGGAGGCAGCAGTGGTGCAGAGAGAAGAAGTACAACAGACCACAGAAGAATTGGGGGAGTAGAAACCTCAAGATGGCTTCAGCGCCCAGCCAAGATGACCCTCTAATAACCTTTACAACTAAACAGAAAGAAAGAGAAAATGATCAGTAGAACAGTAATACAAAGAAATTATACCGATGAAGCAAAATAAAACGAGGATTATAAGGAAAGAAACCGAACTACTGTTAAGAGAAATTAGGAAATAAATTCAAGTTAAAAACAGTTAGACCATCTTAGAGTGAGAATGAACAAGGCTTGTATGAGAGACAAGAGGGGCTTGTAAATCCAAAATTTGCTCTTCTTACTGACCACAGCTAATGCTTAAGAATGGCAGTCACTCAAGATCAAATAAAAGCTCTTAAGCTTCCTCTGATTAAGAAGATTCTGCAGGAGCATAATTGGGGCTTAATTAAGAAAATAACTAAGAAAGGGATATGAAGATGCTTAGCACAGAGTGTTTCTCATCTGAATATTGGTTAAACCAAACCATTTAAGGTCTTCTAAATGGTACACTAAGAACCAAAAAGTATCTGAGATATTTATACTGAGAGAGGTGAGATGTTAATGGAATTAACATGTTAAGTACATACATAACTTGCTTCTATATCACAGTAACATTTATATCTGGAGATTTTTCACCTCCCTGGCTGTTCTTACCATTTGAAACTTGCAAACATTCAGTCACATTTTTCTTATGTGACTCTTTCAGTTCACTAATTGGGAAAGGTGATCATCTCTTGCACTGATGAAAGAAATTTTGGAGAAATACTCCTACCAACTTCCACTAGCAAATTATGCTTTGAAAAGACAAAAAAAAAAAAAATATGTATCTGCCAACAATGACTAAAGGAACACTCAGTAGCTGTGAGTTAAACACATTCTCTTCCTGATCTTCACTTCATGTGTGGTGAGGGCTTTAGAGCGGATGCTGTGGGAGTCAATGAATTTGTCAGAAATGAAAGATGGATTCACACAAGCTATCAGAGAGAACACGGAGAAGAAATCAGGCAGCCCTAAACCAAGTAGACAACAGGGACCTATGTCTCTGGGTCTCTTGAAAACCTTCCCCCTGCCTTTCTGTCAGCATTTACGTCCAACTCAACCAAGCAGAACTGATTTTCAAGGTAGTATTTCTTTCTGATTTCCATAATGTGTTCTATTCTTTCCCATAGTCTGACACTTATCTGGGAATAGTAGTTACTTATCAAATTGTCATTTGCTGCCAGGATGGTGGCTGTCATGGAAGCATCCATGCGTGTACAGAAAATGAACATCTGAGCCCTGAGATAAAGGCTTGTGTATCCATGATCTCCTCTCTTTCCGGGGAGTGATTATCATTCACTTCTAATTGCTGAGATCGCATCTACATGAGGAGTCGAGATGATCTCTGGAAAAAGTTTGTGAAATGTACAAAGCCTTGAATCTATTAATAATGTTATCAATAAAAAGTGGCAGAAATACCAGGGAGAAAGCATCTTTAATTACTGAGATAAATATCAAGAGCAGGTGAGCAAAGGACTGGGAAGTAAGTTCTGTGAAATAAGGTAACTAAGTAACCAGACTGCATTCTGGGTTCCTGGCTATCCTGAGGGTTTCTCTTCCAAATGTGATGTTTTAAAATCCCCATGGACACTTAAAAATACCAGATTTGAGGGAAATGTAGAGCAAGAGGAGAATTAAGAAAACATTTCCGGTGTAGTAAAGATTAACAGCATAGCAGTAGTGTCACATTTTTTGATCATTTCAATAAACTTTTATTGAGCATATGTGGTGTGTTAGCCTTTTTATCAGGTGTGTATAATGTGTCAGTAAACAAAAGAGGCAACAAACTCTATCTCATGGTGCTTATAATTACATAAGGATATTCATCAGGATAATAAAAATGAATGTAAATGATACAATATCTATTAAGGGGACTGGTGCTTTGAAATAGAAAAGACAAAAGAATGACAATGATGAGAAGTGCAGGAGATTGCAGATAGACTGTGATATTAAGGAGGACTTGTCCATTAGACCTCAACAAAGCCGGGGAAATAAAGAGGGTTGCTTGGGACCCTCCACTGATAAAACAATATTTAAGGAAAGACTTGGAGAATGTGGAGTGAGTCTTGTGTGTATCTTCTGTAGAGCCTGTATTCCAAAGAGAGGAAACAACTAGAACAAATGCCATGGGCCAGTGCAGACCTTTCATGTTGCAGTGAAAGTATGAAAGCTAATGCAACAGAAAGCATCTGAGTGGGAAGAGCATGGTAAAGCTCAAGTTGGATCCCAAAAAGCACTGTGGGCCACTAGAAGAATTTTTCATTTTAGCCAAATTGATAGAGGAGTCATGACAGGGACTGGAACATCATGCTAAGTGCTTGAATAAGAAATGTAGACTGGGGGTGGGGCGGTCCCCTGGCATAGCGGTTAAGTGTGCGCCCTCTGCTGCTGGCGACCCGGTGTTCGGATCACAGGCACGCACCGATGCACCGCTTGTCGGGCCATGCTGTGGCAGCATTCCATATAAAACATTAAAGAACCAGTAATGTTTCAAACGAAAAAAATTCATAAAAATTTATTAAAAAAAATAAAAGAGAAATGTAGAGGGGCTGGCCCCGTGGAGAAGCGGCTAAGTGCGCGAGCTCCGCTTAGGTAGCCCAGGGTTCACAGGTTTGGATCTTGGGCACACACCGACGCACCGCTTGTCAAGCCATGCTGTGGTGGTGTCCCATATAACGTAGAGGAAGATGGGCACAGATGTTAGCCCAGGGTCCATCTTCCTCAGCAAAAAGAGGAGGATTGGCAACGGATGTTAGCTCAGGGCTAATCTTCCTCACACACACACACAAAAAAGATATGTAGAGAAGGCGGGCTTAGTAATGGAAGAAAGATAAGGTTAGAAGCACATGGAAGACTAGCTGGATGACTTAGTGCAGATATCCAGGTGAGAGAAAATGAGCTCTGCAATCACAGTGGTAGCAGTACTGGAAACAACATCATTAGATTCTTGATATATCCTGAAGTTATGTCTTTCAGTCCCTAAAGGATTTTCAGTGGATTGGATGTAGGGTGTGAGAGAAAGAGAGAAGCTTGAAAAGCTCTGCTGAGTGGGAAAACCAGTTTGGCCACAAATGGAAAATTACCCTCAAAAGAACAGTGAAATCAAAACAGTATCATCAAATCCCAGCAAGCTTATATTGCCTGCTGAGACCTGTGAGTCTGAAGCTATTCCTTCATAGAAAAGTGAAAGTGGCCACAGTTAGGGTGACATCAATTGCATGGAACTGAACCAAGACTTCCTCTTGAAAACATTCTGGAGGGAAAGAGAAGGGAAAAAGGATTGGCTCTCTCAGGGTGTCCACCTATGCCACTTGAGGATGTGTCTGGGCAACCTCCAAAATCATCTCCTGGACCAGCAGAGGTCCCAGGCCTCAGCAAACAAGGTACCATTGTGCTAGCACCAGGCACCTTCTCATGGAGATTGTGTTGTTCAGGAAGATACCAGGGAAGGCTGCCTGACTCAGCCTCTTCTCTGAGGGCTGTCTATCACTCATGACTCTGCCAATAGGATGGTGGGGACAATTGGCCCAACCAGGCTGGATCCATCATGTTATTGCCTATGGAATCTGGAATAAGGACCTCAGACTGAGTCCAGAATATGCTGAGAACTGGAATGAGGGTTTGTGTTTAGAAGGACTAATGATCCCTGATGCAGACACAGGAAGACCAGACAAAAGGATGCGAGACCAGAACACAACACAAACAGGGGCCATGGGTAGAGGGCCAAAGACCTGAACCAAAGGGTGGAATCATGGAGGAAGCCTCAGTTCTGCCCATAGAGGACAGAGGTGTGGCCTTACCTAGCAAGACCAGGAGCCCACAGTTCCCAGCATCACATTTTGGTACAGGGTCCCCATGGGCCAGGTCGAAATGTCCACATTTCTCCCAGGTAAAGGTCACAGTCACATCCTGGAAGGTCACCCATGCCTGGAAAGTCAGAGGCAGCAAGCAGGCCTTCCGGTGTTGGATGAGATCAGAACCTATTGCTTGGTCACTGCAAAGGGTATAGAGAGACCTAGGCCCAAACCACTGATGAATTTTGACGGCAGAGTTCTGTGACAGCCTCAAGGGGGAGGCGGATGCTGCCTATGGACATAACGTAATTGTGACTGAGAGAAAAGATTCCCATGTAGAGAGTCCCTCTTGAGTCAAGGCTTCCACTACAGGGGCTCTGGTTGATTATATTCCCCCTTGTGTCCTTGGGCACTCGCATCCAATGACTCAACCTGTGAGCCTTCAGGTTGTGCCATGTTGTGCACCTGCTCCCTGTTCTGACCCTCATTAGTGCATCAAGCTAGCAGGATGATGAGAAGGGTTGTTCTGTCCAAGACAGGTTATGCATGCCTTGTCACACTTAGTGTATGGAGATCATGTGGTTGTCTATGTGTTGTGGATAATAAACCAAGACACAGCGAGTCACTGGAAGATTTGTGGATGCACTTTTACTAGAGACACATCCCATCTAGCTTGCTGCAGGCTTCTCCTCTACCTATTAATCATACTCAGTTCTGTACCAATTATGGTTCACACTTGGCTCCCATAATCTTACAAGAGACACCAGTCTATGGAATTATGGACATCAGGGTGCATGGCTTTTGGTAGAACCTGGTGAAAAACTTCCCCTCAACAGTGCTGGGCATTATGTGATATCCTCTGCCAACAATGGAATAAATTCCTGATATTCCCAGAAGCACTGGAGCTTGTCATAACAACTGACTCCTCCTCAAGGTGACCTCTGTTCTCATGAAAAAATAAAGGAACCCAGAACGGTCACCAATTAGGACTACAACATCCTGCATTGGTACCTAGGAGGTCTTGGGCAGCAATGAAAATTGGGCCAAAACTGGAATGAGAACTACTCTCTGCCATTACAGTGTCCCTGCTGAGGCACACATAGTTGGGGCCCCCTTTAAAAAAGCCGTCCATCCCTTCACACAAACCCAGCCCATTTCCATTTTCCACTCAGCCTGAATAAAACTCCCAGGATTACAGGTAGATTAAACAATAAGGCCTTTATTAGTGCACAAACCAGACCAATAATTTCTATGAAGAAGGTAAGCCTTATCCCCAAGCCTCTACCAAAATCCAGACTGGGTTGTCTTAACCAAAACTGGAGCAAATTCATGCCTTAATCAGTCAGGAAAGGAAATGAATTCCCCCTAAGGGCTCACACTACTTAACATTTCCTCCATGGACTATGAGAAAGCGCAGACACGTGTGTTGCCTTAGGTACATCAGGGTGACCCGATGAATGGGTACAGGGTGATAGAGGTGAGATGGCTTCTACCAGAGATCCTGGCAGTAATATAAATCTGGAAGAGCCCCAGGAACTTTAGAATGTCGAATATAGTTCCTGAAAGCTTCACACATGCCTGGAATGTATGCAGAATTTCACCCCTCTGGATGTTTGGAAGAATGAGTTTCAATCAGGCAGATGGCTCTCAGAAAAGCTCTCTATTGTCCTTATAGCAAACCAAGAGACAACACATTCCCTGCACTCTAAGGCTTTTCTCAAGTGTGGACTTTCAGGTGTTAAAAAATGTTAGACCTTGAGGTGATCATTTCCCACATTTGCTTTATGGGGCCTGTCCTTGGTGTAACATTTGCGATGGAAAATGAGGCTACAGTGTTTTCTAAAGAATTTCCCACATTTCTTGCCTTCATAAAGCCTTGCTCCAGTGTGAATTCTCTGGTGTTCAACAAAGCTGAAGCTTTGTCAAAAGAATTTCCCACATTAGCCACATTCATGAGGCCTTTCTCCACTGTGAGTTTTCTGATGCTGAACAAGTTTATATCTGTACACAAAGGCTTTCCCACATTCCTCACACTCATAAGGCCATTCTCCATGAATTCTGCAGCGTTCAAGAAGATGGGAGCATTGACTAAAGGATTTCACACATTTGCCACACTTACATGGCCTTTCTCCAGTGTGAACTCTCTTATGTACCATGAAGGAGGTTCTTTGATTAAAGGATTTAGCACATTTACCACACTCATAAGGCTTTTCTCCTTTTCTCCAGTGTGAGTTCTGCAGTGTGTAGTAAGGTGGGAGATTTGACTAAAGGATTTCCCACATTTGTCACACTTATAAGGCCTTTCTCCAGTGTGAACTCTCTCATGTACCACACAGGTGGCTTTTTTACTAAAGGATTTCCCACATTCACCACATGTATAAGGCCTTACTCCAGTGTGAAGTCTCTGGTGTTGAATGAGGTTAGAACTCTGGCTAAAGGATTTTCCACATTCATTGCACTAGTAAGGCTGTTCGCCAGTGTGGACGGCCTGGTGCTGAACAAGTGAGTACTTGCTGCCAAAAGCTTTCCTACATTTGCTAGATTCATAAAGCCTTTTTCCAGTGCAGACTCTCAGATGGTGACCAAGAGTGTCTTTGGGGCTGGAAGCTTTCTCACATTCTCCTGACATGTAATGACTTTTTCCACTGTAAAAAGCCTCCCCACACTCAGTGAGTTTGTTGGGCTTCTCACCTCTGGGCATGGCCTCAGGCCAGAGAAGGCCCAATGTGGCCAGGAAGTCCTTCTCAACTTCCCCCCAGGTAAAGGACTTCCTTGACATATGGAATCTGCTGCTTTTCACACGTGAGGCCCTGTCCACATCCCTTTTTGAGAGTTTCTCTGCACTGGAATGCTTCTGAAGCTGGTGTAGGTTTGCACATGCACCAACCAAGTACGGTTTCTGCTCAGGAAGATCAGCCAGGTACAAAATGTCTTTCAGAATTGGGACACATTTCTCAGGTGGATGAGTCTTTTGGGTGGATGGACCTGGCTTTGATGTCTTGACTTGGGACAAAGCTTCTACAGAAACACTTTGCTCAGAAGGTGTCTCTTCATTCTCCATTCCACACCAGCAATCTGAAAGCAAGGAAATGCTAATGAAATACACGCTGACTAGGCAGGTGTGCATTAATCATTTTTTAAAAACTTTCTGTATTAATGACGTTTTGACATCTAAAAAGTCTTGCTGGCCTGGGAGAGACTGCCCCTCCCAGGACCAGCCAATGTTTAGAGATAGCAAAGGGCTCACACAGGAGCACGCTACTTTTATGCAAACTAGTCAGTCCAGGGCCCATACTCCAAACTGCTTTTTCTCCCTAGCTTGGACACACCAGGAGGCAATATTCCTCAATCCCAATTATCCTGGGGCCAGGGACCAGACAACTAAGGCCACTCCAGATGCCCCACAACCCACTGAAATTATCCGAACTAGCCAATCCCAAGCTGTACAGCCTGCCCTGCTCTCTCTTTTCTGCAGAAACCCCAATAAAGGCTGTGGACTCATGTTTCCTCCTCTGGCCTGCTTTGGCCCCCTGACCACTGGGTACTTCCCCAGGTGGCTCTGCATGGTGTGGCTTTCCCCTTCTCTTGCAACTGTAAGTAATAAATTCTTCTTTCAATGACATTAACCTCTCTGTGTCAGCACTCAGTCATCTCCATAAATTGAAATCCTGTGGGGACAGTTTCAAAGGAGGGGTGAGCCCCATCACACACACACCAGGAATGAGTCCATAGGATTGTTCTGAAGATGAGGGTAGAGAAAGGGGCTGCTTGGCCGTGCTGGGCCTCCAAAGACTGCAGAATGAGGGAGGCCTCACTGATGAAGGACACAAAGATAAGGTGCAGCACAGGGAAAGGCAGCATCTCCAACTCGCTTCTTTGCAAACAAGCTTGAGCTACTGGCATTTTATGGTGGTCATATAGTTATCTCTGAGCAGCTCCTGAATCCTCAGAATTCACCACACACCTTCAGCAGGACCTTGTCTGCTGGTGACATGTGTGTGCTGTGTAGAAGGTTGGAGGTGTTCAGGCCCAGGGAAATCCAATTGGATCTGAGGAGCTGGTGTTCAAGGACTATGTAAGGATATGTGCACACTTCACGTTACATGTGGGTCAATGGTGGAAAACCTGCAGAGGGGGCAGTGAGAGGAACAGTTGAGCCACGGAGGCCAGAAAGGTGGGGCAGCCAGGGGCTGGACATCACAGAAGAAATAACAAATCAGCAAAGTGTCAACTATGGGGAAGAAAGTGTTGAAATGATTTGTGACCAGTGGCATTTGTACCAAAACACTGGTAGACACATGGAGGTTCCTGGTATGATATGAACACAGCCCTGATGTCATGTCATGTCCCTTAGGTGCCATTCACCAGGGCCAGGCCTCCCCTGAGACCATTTTGCCATGTCCACCCTGTGAGACAACCAGAGCTCTCCCTGCAGCCCCAATTGTGTAACTACATGGGACTTGAAAAAAGCAAGTCCTTAGGGAAAGACAGGGCAGGTGAGTGGCCAGCACAGGCCCAGAGCAACTCAGTAGATGAGATGACAGCAAAGAAAAGTAATATCACAAAAAAACCCTGAAGGAGGTTCTGGCAAGAACATCCAATGGCCCATATAAGTATTGATCATGAAGTTGACTGCAATTCCTGAAATAGACAGCCACGAGGAAATGCCAGCTAGAAGAAGAGAGCAGAACTTGAGACCTATGGTGCCTGGATCTGGACATAGACACCTGACAGGCAGAGAGCAAGCCAGGTGAGATGCAGAAGACTGACTCCAAGACTCCTGGCTCCTAGACTCTCCCCTACACCCTCTGGAGCAGCAGGAGTTAGGGCTGCCTGGGGGGTGCACACAGCTCTGACTAATGCACACAGCTCAGTGATGGCACCCACAGCACACATGCCAAGAAAGTAGGGAAGTTACCAGAGCCACAGTCCAGCTGTGGAAGGGGCAGCATTGCCTCTGGGGGAAAAGAGGACAGATGGAGACCAGGACACTGGGATAGCTGTGAGGGCCTTACCCAGTGAGGCTATAAGTGCAAAGTTCTCCAGTATCACAGCGTGGTGCAGGCATCTTTGACTCTCATCAAGGAGGCCCCACTCCTCCTGCGAGAAGTAAATGGCCACATCCTCAAAGGTCACACACACCTGCCAAGACAGGGACAGTCACTCCATGATCAGCTTCTCTCATAGGACCCCAAGTTCCTCCACCCACACATCCACCCCGTGACCCTAGTCCCATCGCCCCACTTCAAAGGAGATACCAAGCACTGGTGCCCCAATGCCCACTCTCTCCTTAAGGCATCATGACCACTGTGACTGCCCACAGCAACAGGCAGGAGGGCAGGGAGAAGACATCTAAATTCTGGCCTGATTGTAGGGCATATCACCTCTTCTAGGCCATTCCATTGGGTTCCCCAGATCATGCCTCCCAGACCCAGCCAAACATGGGCTCATCCTTTACCCTCATATCCTCAGTTCCAAGGCCCTGGGGCCATCAGTTCACACTCCCTGTCTCACACAGTCTCATTCCCGCTGCCACTACCTTGTCCCTACCCTCCATACATGTTACTTGGAACATGGCATCCAGAGAGTGCTTGGCTAATTCAAACAGGATGCAGGCCTACCCAGACCTCCAATGGTCCCTGCTACCATCAGTAGCTCAGAATCCTGCTCTAAAGGTCTCTCTGCCAGACTCTGTTCCTTGCTTCAACCTCAGCCACCCAGAACCACCTGCAGATCTGATACCCATAGCTCTCTTCCACACGTGCTGCACTTTATGTCCTCTCACTAGTCACAGCCTTTTTCTCTTCATTTAACCCTCATTCCAAGGCCAGTCCCAGTGGCCCTCCTCCCCAGGCCCAGTGACTCTCCTAGATGGACACTTATGCCTCTAAACTTATGCACCCATTGGATTAAAACTCCTCAAACACACCAAGGGTGACAATAAAATTCTGATGAGTCAAAGCGTGGTGAATAAGCACTAGTCTTGGCCTCATTGTCGTCTTGTATCAATTACTCCTATGCCTTCACAGCAGTCTCATGTCCATTCATCACTTAGAAGCCTTGGCCACCTGCCATATCACCCATTCTCTCACACCCTTAACATGGCCACTTTGCTCCCACACCTGTTTGTGATGCCCACCATGAGCAGCCGGGTGCCCAAGTGTGAGACCCAGTCATGGCCCCAGCCTCCCCTACCTGGGTTACTAATACCATTACTATCAAGATGAGGATTCTCCCTTCCAATTATGAACCACAGCTAGACCCAGAGAAGAACTGGCCACTACCTTATGGATATCTCCATCTTGAAACCTTCCCCTGAGTTTCAGACCTGTGAGGCCATCTACCCACTTGATGACTCCACTAATTGTCTTTGAAACATCTCAGACTCTTTTCTGGATGTCTTTTAAGGACACCCAAACAAAACTCCTGATACCCCCAATGATAATTACTCTGCTACCAACTTTACCATCCTAGTTAATGGAGCGTCTATCCTTTCAGGTGCTAAACCTTGCAGTCACCCCTGATTTCTACGTTTCTCTTTCACTCTTAAAATCTGAAAATCCAGGCAGCCCTACTTTAAAAAGCAATCCAGAATTCAAACATTTTTCCATTTCTACGGCCTCCACAATGGTCCAACCATAATCAACACCCACCTGAACTATTGCAGTAACCTACTCCCCAGACTTCCTACTATCTCCCTATACAGGAAGCTTGACGACACCCGGGTCAGATCACTGCTCTCCACTACTCCAAACCCTCCCATCATTCCCATCATCTCCACAATAGACACCACACATCTCAGGGAGCCATTCCAGGTAAAAATCCTACACCCCAGTTCTCAGTTTCCATGACAAAAAAAGGAACTATGTGGTTCCCCAAATGAGCTCAGCATTACCTCCAAGAATTTCCACATTGTGGTACCTCTGCCTGGGTCAACCTTCCACCCACCACTGCATTGGTTGCCAACAAGAGGGATCACTTCACATAACTGCTAGCATGGACTTATGAACCTGGGCTGGGGGCTTGTTCAGGGTCCCCAGGCTCAAGGCCTGGAAGAGGGACAGAAGAGCCCCAGAAAACAAGCCCAGAGATAAAGGGTGGGGCCATCATCAGTAGGGCCTGAAACACTCTCCACTCACCTGTGTGGACTCCACCAGTTCTTCTGTAGCTATGGGAATGTGTGTGAAGACAGAGGTTGTGAGAGGCAGTTGACTATGGCAGGGCACCATGGGCTCAGGCCTACTTGTACCCCTGCCCAGGCAAGGAGCCAGGTGACTTTGAGATGACTGGATTATCACTGGGCCTCACTCCTCAGTGCTGTTGATGGAAATAATGAGTCTAGGTAAAGGTTAAATGAAGCAGTTTATTTGATAATGCAAGCAAGGAACTTGAGTCTCTGGAAACAGCCCAAGAGTATTCTGAGGAACTGCTTCGAGGTCTACAGGTTTCAGTGTAGTTTATACACATTTTAACAAAGCAGTGTACATGCAGGAGAGGGCTTACACACCTAATAGTCAGATACTTCAAAGATAACAAGAGCTTTTGGGTTATACGTCAAACAAAGCTTGTAATGTGGGTTATTATCTATGTGTTGAGGGAGGCAAAGACCATGGTTGTTATTTTTTCCCTCAACTTCTAAGAAATGCAGCTGGGAAATGTGAGAGCAAGGTACTTTTTATCTCTTCCTGTTGCTGATTCATCCTGCTGGACTCTTCAGTCATGACACGAGGGGTTGCACAGTCATTTAGACACAGGCTTATGAGGCCTGCATGGCTGCTTCACAGGACACCATGGATTTTTATTGTACTGACTTTAAGCCTAAGCAGCTTGCTTGTTAGATTCGCCTGTTAGACCAGGAAGAGGGGTCCCGGTTTCGTTCACATAACTCTTACCAGACGTGTGACTTTTCACAAGGACTCAAACTTCCTGCGCATCAGTGTTTAGCCCCTTGCCAGTCTGTTCTAACTCTGAGCAGTTTTTGGAAAACTTTGAAAAACTTAACTCAGATTCTGTGCCTCTTCTATTCCCAATCCTCCATGGGGTCCTGAGAATCAAGGTAAAACTCCTCACCTTGGCGTTCCAGGTGTGAATGGTTCTGGATCAATCGCCCCTCCAAGACTTTACACAGAGCAGTCCCTCTGCCTGTAACACTCCCACACCTCATCACAAAGGCTTTCAGGTACGGGGACCCCACCCACAGGCTCCCCACTGTTCTGGATACAAGGATCTGGACAGTAGTGACATGATCAGGCGCCCCGCACTCGGGGCTTTAGGACGTGAGTGGGGTAAGATTGGGTGAGGATTCAGACGACGCAGCTTTTATTTGAGCCAGGCCCCTCAACGCAGCCGCCGCCATCGGAGTTGTGGGTGGACGAGGTCGTAAGCGGCGGGCGACAAGGATGGGGACCCGGGCACAGCCATCATCCACCGCCACTGACCTACAAACAAGTCGCTGTGCAGTAGGGACAACCTCTGCACTCGAGTCTTCCCGCTTTTGTCACCTTGGGCGCGACCCCGCACTCCTGAAGCTGTGATGACATGAACAGACCCAAGAGCAGCCAAAATAACCGCCGCCTGAGCGACGACGGAAGTCCCGCCCCGAGCCTACGGTCCAAACGTCACTCGGGAGCGTTCATTGGCTTTCCCCTCGGCCGAAGGCATTCTGGGTAGTTCCCACAGTACCTTAGGCCTCAGCGAAGAGCGCTCTACACCAGAGTCGTAGGGAGCAAAGGTCACACCGAACAAAGGTCAAATTGCCCCTTGAGGGACACTGGGAAGTGGCGCCACCATCTTGAGAGAGCACAGGGTGTTTTCTCCTTCGTAAATGGGCCGAACGCCGATTTCTGGACGTCTTGTCTGCAGATGATCACCCAAGTATTTAGAAACATCATTTCAGTCTCCATGATGCTCAGATGCTCCCAGAAGCTAAAGATATTATTTCACCTGCTCCCAAAGCACATCATTCCACAGTCACTCAGTGGCAACATGCCTCCACAATAGGTGGAAGCAAATAAATGTTATCTGATTGCTCCTCGCTGCCCGTTGCCTGAAGCGTTTGCCAGTCCCGGGGCTTCAGAGGGTTGGGTCAGGACAGGAGAGGACAGACTCCAGGTCGGGTTCCACCCCGGTGCCCCACACACCAGAAGGCCGCAGCAAGGGCTGCATTGTCCTGGCCTCTTCCCGACCTCCGGCAGATCCTGAGATCCTCCCGGGAGGGGTAAAGGAGAGGGGCTGACGAGGGTCCCTCCCGGAGTCCAGAGTTCGCAAGGGGGCTCGACTCCCACATGGGGACCCCTCCGCCGGCACCGACGCCTGGGGTTTTGGCGAACAACGTGGGAGGTCGTCGTGGGGCGCGCACCAGCTCGTGAGTTGGGCCCTGGAGGCCGAAGCCTTCGGCAAAATGTTCTGAGTCCGCTCAAGAGTCTGGGAGCCGCGCCCGCCGCTCTCCGACCCCCGGCCCGAGAACGCGCTCGAGAAATGCGAGTCCGGGTCTCAGCCATTAGCTGGGCCTGGAGTCCCGGCGGGTTGTGAGCGCCTCCTAGGGTCGAGTGGAAAGGTCGGGATATGGCTTCGGAGGCGAAAAGCTGAGACTCTGCCCCGAGCGCGTCAAGTGGGGACTCGGCCTCCGGAGGGCAGTGTGGACTCCTCGCTGGCGGCCCGGGTCTGCGCCCCACCTCCGGGCGGGGGTGAGGACTTTCGCCCCGGGACGGCGGCGGGGACTTGGCGCCGGGAGCCCAGAGGGCTGGGGAAGCCCTGCCGGGAGGAGCCTGAGACACAGGAACCTCCGAGGGGTTGGAGGCCCCTCCGCGTGCCCGCAGCTCCCGCGCTCTTACCGGGAAGGCGCCAGGGCAGCTCGCGGCCCGCCACTCTTCCAGACCCGCGGGCGCCGCGTGTGAAAGTCGGCATTCGGGCCACTGAGTGAAAAGGGGCAGCTCGGACTCTGGGGCCAGAGATGGAGGCTCAGCCCCGACGGGAGTGCCCTTAAGGGCCTCCGCGGAGGTGCCTGCACCCTTTGGAGTCTCCGCCGGCCCCGCGCTCCCCTGCTCCCCACATGAACCAGCGTCAGCCCTGGGCACCGTGGGGTCTGGACTTCCAGCTCGTCCCTCCTGCCACCCACACTGTGACCAGCCAGCGCTGTTCCCTGTCAGATGCGTCCTCAGATCACATATGGCTCCACTGCCTTGGAGCTGAAGCCGGGTATCTGAGAGGTACTGTAGATATTAAACCAATTTGCTGTTTTTCCTGTTTAACTTGTGAGGTGTCTCAGAGGTCTAGAGGATTTGTGAGCTTGTTTTGCAGGAGAAAGAGAATGCCTTTGAGGAGGTTGTGATCACCGAATGGCCGATCACCAGATAGCCGGCCCTCAGCAGCTGTTGAAGCCCAGAAGTCAGGTTGCCCAGAGGCTTATCAGGAGTGACCCCTTTCTTTCCCTGAAGCCCCTCCTGCCAAGCCCCTTAGCTCTATAAAACCCCCTGCTTTCTGTTCTAGGGGAGGTGGATTTGAGCGAATCCAGCCTCCCACCTACTCGTTTTGGCCGATTCCAATAACTCTCTCTCATCTCCAAGCACCGATATCTCGGTGTTTGGCTTGCTGGGCATCAGGCACAGAAACGAGATTAAGAGGTTGGGTATCAGAGCAAGTCTGTTCTCAGAGAAAAAAATAACCACAGTCCCTCAGGAGAATGGGAGCATGGAGAGCCCTGCGCTTTATTCAAATTAAAGGATTATCTGATACAAAAAATAAATATTAGGGCACCTTATTACTACTAAGGTGAGGCCTTTCTGGGGTCTCCACTGACCACCCAGGGTGTTCAGGGAGGTATCTCCCCTCTGGCCGATCAGGAGTCTAATATTATCCACACTGTGCAGCCTATGCAACCTCCTGCCACTTTTCCGCCCCAGCAGGATTTCTCTGTCCATCCTTGTGAAGTCTCACCTTGCACATGCACAGCTTAGTTACTCCCTGGTTACCCCATGCAGATTGTGAAGTCTCACCTTGCACATGCACAGCTTAGTTACTCCCTGGTTACTCCATGCAGATTTCTGAGATTTCAGTGCCCATATCCCACTTTCTGTCAGGCCCACACAGGAATTCCAGCCTCCTCCTCAGCTCTGCGCTCTGAATACATGAAATCCCCAGAGTACAGCATGAAACTTTCAACTTGCTTAAAGGTCAGAAGAAGTAGGAGCCCCTTCTAGAAAAAGACTTACTTGATAGGAAAATTATTTTGTGAATCGAATAAGGGGAGAGGAAAATCCCAAAGTGACAGGCTCAAGCCATATTATACACTACCTCTATTTCTCATATGAGGTGTCAATTTCCTGTTGAAGAACTATTTTGCTATGTGCAGTTTACTCACTGGAAGAAAGATGGGTTTCCCTGACTTCCTTTGGAAATGGAGGAGAGACTGTGGAGGAAGGAATTTGACATGTGGACTGCAAGCCCAACTGGAATGGGCAGTGGGGAAGAGGAGCCAGGAAGCCTCAGGAAATGGAATAGATAGAGCTTTAAGGAGGTGGTGGAGGCAAAAAATTTCTTTTCAATGAAGTAGGTATCAGTCCATGTTTGTACATTGATGGGAGCTCAGAAGAGAGGGGAAAATAGATGAGGAAAAGGATCATGGAAAACAGGAGGAAAAAATTACTTGAGATGTCAACATTATTGGTCACTAGGGAAATTCTTTTCAAAACCACAATGAGATACCAATCTACATCAATGAGATGACTATGGAAAAAAACAAAAGGAAAATAAGTATTGACAAGGTTGTGGAAAAACTGGAATCCTCATACATTGCTGATGTGAATGTAAAATGCTGCAATGTGAAAAACAGTTTAGCAGCTCCTCAAAAACATAATATAGAAATGCCATCAGACCCTGCAATTCCAGTCCTGGGTATACACCCGAAAGAATTGAAAGGAGGGACTCAAACACGTATTTGTACACCAGTGTTCATAGCAGCATTATTCACAATAGCCAAAAGATGGAAACAACCCAAGTGTCCATCAACACATGAATGGATTAAAAAATGTGGTACATTCATACAATGGAATATTATTCAGTCATAAGAAGGAATAAAGTTCTGCTACATGTCGCAACATGGATGAACCTTGAAAACATTATGCTAAGTGATTAAAACCAGACACAAAAGGATAAATCTTATATGATTCTCTTTATAAGAGATATCTACGGGGCTGGCCTAGTGGCATAGTGGGTAGGTTCACTCTTTCTTCTTCAGCAGCCCAGGGTTTGCAGGTTTGGATGCTGGGCGTGGACCTGCACACCGCTTATCAAGCTTATCAAGTGGCAGGCTTCCCACATATACAGTAGAGGAAGATGGGCATGAATCTTAGCCCAGGGTCAATCTTCCTCAGCAAAAAGAGGAGGGTTGGCAACAGACGTTAGCAAAGGGTTAATTTTCCTCACCAAAAAAAAAAAAAAAAAGAGAGAGAGAGAGACATATCTAGAATGGGGGAGCTCATAGAGACTGGAAGTAGAGATTACCAGGGGCTGGATGTAGGGGGGAATGGGGAGTTATTGCTTCATGGGTACACATTATCTGTTTGATTTTTAAAAAAGTTTTGTAAACTGATAGTGGTGGTAGATGCAAAACATTGCAGATATATTTAAGGCCACTGAATTGTATCCTTGAAAATGATATAAATGACAAATTTCATGCCACATATAATTTACCACTATATATATACACACCATATATATACACACCAAACAGCCACAGAGTGAGTTTGTCCAAATCCCCAAACTCAAAAATTTTCTTCTGCTATACTATTTCAAAATTCTTGAACATTTTTTATTGATGGAGCTAAAACAGTTAGTTTGAGTAATATTTGTATAAATAACATACATAATATTCATGGTAGACATCTTACAGGAATATGAGTTCCAGGACCTAATTGTTCCAGTCAACATAGAATGATACTTTCCTATCAAGAATCTGAAAATTATCAGTCACCTAAATATTAGCAGATGAGCAAAAGATTGATTGAATTTCCTGTAGAGAATAAAGTCATTTGGTCTCAACCAAATTAGCAAAAAGTGTTTTCCCTGCCTGGTGATGAAACAGAACTGTTTTAGCAGTGACACGAGTATCACTGCAAATGAGCAGAAAGGGGCTGAATGTTGGGAAACATAAAGACAAGAATATAGAAATATCCAGCAGCCACTGGCCTGGAATAACAAATAGAGTCATCCAAAGAGACAAAAAAGAGGACAGTGAGTAAGTGGAGAAAAAGGAGCTCACAAGGATCAAGATGGTGCGTGTGGCTCTGGCCTCGGGGGAAGCTCTGGGAGAATGGCTGTGGCTGCGAATGTGTTGGACTCTCTGCTTGTGCCTGTGCAGGACAAGGACCATGGAGCCACTAGCCCAGACCATGAGACCCACAAATATGAGGTCTACTGTGGAGAATATGACTACAACTAGAAACTTTATAAATCGGTCTGGCTTCAGAGAGGAACAGTATCCATAATTTGCTTGCACACTAAAGTTTTCACTGTGCATTGGACCAGTAATTCTGAAAGGAGTAAAGGTATTTACCAAAAGATGCAAAATCCAGCAGAGGAGACAATAGAAGCCAATGCACTTCGGGGATCTCATTCTGAGCTCCATCCACCTAGAGAAATTGGGGCAAAGCCTAATGGCTTGGAAGCCACTGAGGAGGGAGGTAGTGCTGAGGCAAACTCCTCTGGCCACCCTGTACAAATAGAAGAAAAATTTGCATCCAGCCTCATTCAGGAAATATTTTGATCCAAAAGCTGCTACCGTATGAGGGATCCCTCTGGAGAAAAGCACCACGGAGTTGGCTAAGACCAGTTGACTGAGAATCATGTGTATGCATGTCACCTTGTGTCCAGTGAGCAAAGTGAAGTTATAAAGACAAAAGAGGGAGGAGTTTCCAAGGATTCCCACTCCCATCTGAACAACTAAGATAATCCCCGTTTCCCACTTGGCAGAAGCCATCACATCAATATCTATGGGACATTAGTTTAGTTGGAGCCAGAGGAATGGTCAGTTCAACAAACAAATAGGAGTATGCTGCCATCACCATCATGTCCAGTAACCTCCTATAGTAAGCCTAATGCATACTTTGTCAATTTAAATGAGCATTCAGTACATTTGCTTATGGGTGCAGAGGCTCTTCCTGAAGGTTGTACTTGGAAACAATTGAAATGTCTATTTACAGGTGGCTGCATTATGGCCCAACTGCACAACAGAGTTGTCTAAGCCTGTAAAGTGAGTAAGGAGGATCTCTACACTGATCTACAGTTATGAATTGGATGCATTCTGCAGTGAGAAGCCAGGTACAAGACTGCGTGTAGAGTATGCTAGAGTTTTCCCAAGTAATGGAGGAATGAAAATATAGGCACACAACAAACATGCGATGGTGCAGAATTTAAAACTAGACTTTTACAGGGAAACACTTGTTGTAGTTTTTTTTGTACAAATGTATGTTTCATATAATTATTAAACAATATTAAAGCAAAGTAAATGGTTTAAAAACACTAAATTCAAAGGTTAAAAAAATTGATTGAATATCCAGTTGGTGGTGTCTATATGTAATGGAAATACTTCAAGTGAGTTGAAAGTACAGAATTTTGTATTTCCCTAAGGGAGCTGTATGAAGGCAAAACTACCTGCAAAGAAATCTTCAATTTTGCCTATATATTTTGCTATAATGTATTGGTTAGATATTTTCAAAACAAGTATGTTAATATAAATGGGAAACAGTCTTTATATTAAGACAAAATAAACTCAAATATAAAACCAAAGAATTTGAATACTAGTCTAAAACCTACATTTGAGAGGAACAATCAATACTCACTTATGTGGTATTTGATTTTAAACTTACGTGTTTTTCATTTCTCTTTCCACTGAAAAAGATCTAGAAATGACGGACAACCCTACAACAATGCCTAATTCCAGCACCCAGTTTATGGACTCTTAATACAGTTTCTCAATGTAAGGGAAGCATAGTGTCTTGAGGGGAACAATCTTATTCTAGGTGTAGGGCAGGAACTACCCAATATCATCTTGAAACCACTTGTCAAATAAAGGAATCAAGGAAACAGTCAGAATGCTGACGTTACTTCAAGAGGTCACAGGATTCCACCTGAAGAAGCTGCCCCTGCACAATTTTGGTACAATAGTTACTCCAAAGGATTGACAAGCATGAGCCAAACCCATATGGTGTAAGTGAAAGAAAATAACTGCAAAGGTTAGTACTGAAAGATGTTCGGGATACAGCTCGTTGTTCTGAAAACTGATAAAGGATTAATATAAACCATTTCTCCTGCCATAGTAGTACAGACTGTATTTCACATTGAGAAATCTTTGTGTGGGCACACAAAACTGGTCTGTTTTGTATGAGACCTGTGGGTGTCACCTAAAAACAATTTCCATCATGGGAAAAGATACAGAGATACAAAAGTAAATCATAAGAAAGTAAATTCAACAACATTTTAGGGGAGACTTCCTCATGAGAACAACTCCTTCCAGATGCACTGATGTGTTAGAATTGGATGAAGAAGTATGAGGACATTTTCATATGTGAAGACACAAAACCAGCACTCTGGACAGCACCTTGTTGAGTCACCATCTTCCTGGTGTGGTCATTTCTATTTGGCAATAATAATAGGTGTGAGATGTATTTCAGTTTCCATGATTGAAAACTGAAACAGCCATACACTTGAGAAATAAAGGAATTGTTATTAGGATCAAAAATATAATTTAGAATAGTCACAAATAAAGGGAGTCAAAATTTTCCCTGTGTATAGACAATTGGTCCTTAAATGTATAAGCAAAAATACGTTAGTGAAACACAAGTGAAATTTTGGAAAACAATATTAGAATAATGTGGGAGTAACATTGAATTAAAACCAAAAAGTGTATTGAAATCATAGGATTCATTTTAAGTAACAGCAGAGAAAACAGTTGTCCTACATGGAAATTTGTCTAATGTTAATAATTCAGTTCACACTAAGTATGTTACTGAGTAAAATTTCATTGAAAATTCCTGAAGTTCCTCTACTAATATCAGAAGTACACACATTTTAAAATCAGGTCAATGAAAGAACTTGCTTTAAAGTTTAAAGTATAATAATAACTACAGGTTGCTACTGGAAAAAAACAGAAATGGGGTAGAACAAAGGAGCTCACAAATTATCTGTGTTTGCAGGTATTTATAGGATAGGTTTATAGAAGTTTATATATGATAAAAATTAATGATGAGGGCTGGCCCCATGGCTTAGCGGTTGAGTGCTCGCGCTCCGATGCTGGCGGCCTGGGTTCGGATCCCGGGCGCGCACCGACGCACCGCTTCTCCGGCCATGCTGAGGCCGCGTCCCACATACAGCAACTAGAAGGATGTGCAACTATGACATACAACTATCTACTGGGGCTTTGGGGGAACAATAAATAAATAAAATTACAAAAGAAGGTCACATTGTTTAAAAAAAAAATTAGTGATGAATTGGTTTGTAGAAATGGCTTAATATATGGTATTAAAATATTTGGAGATTTAATAAAGACATTAGAGGTATATTTCCAGCCTTAATCTTAGAGAACATAAATACTAGATCTAAACACAAGGAATGTCTAATCTCTTAGCTAAAAATATTGCAGTATATTTTCATAATTTTGCCTGAAAAAGTATTACTAAGCATGTGCCCAACCTGAGGACTTAAAACATTTTTAGCATGTTTGTATTTATAAAACTTAAAAATTTTTTCACTGTTATGCTATCTTTTACTGAAAGATTCCTAAAACAAATAGAAAAATAAAACTCAAAGAAAACACTTAACTATGTAGAATAACAAGAGGCAGTTACAGTCTCAGTGCTTCTTTTGGAAATGCATATGAACAGGCAACTCTTAGAAAAAAATAGTATATTATAAAATATAATTTTATCATAAACATCAGAAAAAGCCCAATTACACTGAAAATGACATTGAATGTTTCACATATAGACATACTATTGCTGAAATTGTATTTTAGGGTCAGTTTACTCTAATAGAAAAATTGCATCTTCTTGCTATGAAAAACAATGGTCAAATACAATTTAAATTTTGGGGTTTTTAAAAAACTGGCCTGCTATATTGTTAATTTTTAAACTTCATATTTTCCTGCTGCCTCAACATTTTCACAAACAGGGTGTGACCATCCCAGCCAGGTGACCAGGTGCAGCAGTGTGTAGGCTGGCCCCTGCCACAAGTGCCACTTCTTGCCCTCCCCTGACTGTGACAAGCGACCTTCGAACTTTCCAATGAAATCTCCTTTCACCCTTTGCTTGTGTACTCCACTCTGACCCTCAGTAAAGGCATTACTACAGATTATCTCTCTCTCTCTCTTTTAATCTCTCTCTCTTCCCCACCTGTTTGGTTGAGCCCACTCTCTTAGTGCTCCCCTCATGGTCCCCTTGTGCCATGGGTGATTCTGTCTCTCTAGGACCCATGAGTATAATGCACTTTGTTTCCTGGGCCTCTACTGTGTCCCCTCTTGTGGCCACAGCTGACAGACCATATCATGAAAGGATACAAAACATCTGCTAATTTAAAATTTTTTGAAAACCAGTTAGAGTGCTGAATACATAAAGTTTCATATGATAACTTTTCTAATCTTGTTTTCCAGAATGATTGTGCAATTTAAGATTAAGTAAAATAAACCCTTTGTAAAATATATTTAAATCATATTTCAGTAACTGAACCAAAGAGAACAGTTTGTATTTAAGTGTGGGGGAGACGCCTCACTCTTGGTAACTGAGAATCCGGGTGTGAGAAGGGGGGGAACAGATCTCACTAGTGATGTCCACTCACAGCCTTTGGACATGGATTGGTATGTTTCCTAAGAGAATGTGGAAGGTGAATTCTCTCAGCTGTAAATCAGCAGATGTGACTGAAGAGAGATCTTAGTGACTGCATGTAAAGTGGTCTAGAAGGATCCTCACCAAGTGAAGCAGGGTTACCTGTCTGTGGTGAGAGGGTGGAGAGGGGCAGAGTAGGGGGTGTCAGAGTGAATGCCTGCCTTAAATTTATACATACATTGATTTGCTTAAAAGTTCACAGTGAAATTTATACTTTTTATATTTAAACGTAAAATTTTATAATTTTTTTTGAGGAAGATTGGCCCTGAGCCAGCATCTGTTGCCAATCTTCTTCCTTTTTCCCTTTTTTCCTCCCCAAAGCCCCAGTAGATAGTTGTATGTCATAGTTGTAGATCCTTCTAGTTGCTGTATGTGGGACGCTGCCTCAGCACGAGCGGTGAGTATGTCCGCACCCAGGATCTGAACTGGCGAACCATGGGCTGCTGAAACGAATCGTGCAAACTTAACTGCTATGCCATCGAGACAGCCCCCTACAATTTTATAATTTTAAAAACACCATTTAAGATTGGAAAGAGAGATTTGGGGGATAACTAATGGAATAAAAAATATGTAAGAGCATTAGGACACTGAAGTAAACTACTAGAAAGGGAGACAGACAGGAATCCTTTGTAAGAGATATTATAAAATTCATTTAAATCTAAAACACCTAGTTAAAGAGACATGGTATGTGAGTTAATAAAATTTGTTTAAATAGAAAGCCTGCATCAGGATCCTGTAAATCCAGAAATTGCTGTGGTTAGTGATCCTTGCAGCCCTTAAAACTTCAGAAATACAAAGGCAATAAAGGATCATGATATTCCCCTAATCATAGGGTTTAGGGCAACAAAGGGAGGATCTAAATGAAGTGAGTCCTGCTCTAAGAAAAAGGGATGTGAACCTCCCCATCAAACAAGTTCTCCAATCAGAATTTTATTTTATTGTTTTTATTCTTTTTATCTTTTAGATTGATAAATACACATCTTAGAGAGTAGAGAGAGCAAGAGCTGAATCACAGAATGCGAATAGCAAGGCCATTTTTAACATCTGGCTACATTACCTGCAGGGTAATGTTACTATCTTAAGAAGAAAGTCTCTAATTATTCCTTTTTTTTCCAAACCCCACAATCGTTAGGCATCATGTTCTTTAAATAAGCATTTGATTTCCTTAAATGGAGAATGATTAGACTTTCAATTCTCTAAATGGAAGATAGATGTTAATGCTCTTCTACTGATAACAGAAGTTTTAGACCCATGTCATTACAGACACCATTTCACACAACAGGCTCACAGAAAATAGAGCAAAACGAAATGCACATGCCAGCACCTGTCAGTGAGACCTCAGGTGACTACTCAGAGCTGGAAGCTCAGTGTCGTTATCTACTTGCCGGACACATGTCTGCAGTGTGGAGTCTTTAGAGTGGATGCTATGAGGTTCAGCATCTTTCATCAGAGAAAAATGAAGGAAGATTTCAGAGAAGCTGTAACTGTGAGGAAAGAGGAGAGATGGCAGGCAGCCCTGAAGCAGGTGGGCAGAGGGGCGGTATGCATCTGATGTTCTCAGGAAGCATCACTTCTCACTATATACAAAAACATACTTGTGTTCCAATCCCAGAAAACATATGAGACAGAAAGAGAGAGATTTATGTTTGTGTGTTTTATTGGATTTTCTGGGATATAATTCTCCTATGACTCTGACAGTTATCTAAAAGAAATAGACACTTACCAGGTAACATTTGCAGTCAGGGTTCTGGGTTCCCAGGCACGTCTGTGCAGGTGTGGAAAGGGGCCTCTGAACCTGAGATAAAGGTTTGGGACACCATGATGTCATCTCCTTGTTGGGAAGTGATTATCATGTCACCTGTAATTTCAGTGACAATATCTGCATAGGGAGTTGGAATGATCTTTGAAAAACATCTGCAAATTGTACAAATTACTGAAAGCTATTAATATTGAATTATAAAGTTTTCTACTGGAAATTGCAGAAATATCTGGGGAACAATTTACCTGTGAAACACTTAAAAAAATAAATCTCATGGGACACTGAGCTGGCCAGAAAGCACTGGGATCTACTAAGTGAGAGAATGCAATGAGCATCTCGTTATCTGGGGTTATTAATCACTTTGAAAGTTTGTCTCAGAATATGATGCCCTTCCATTCCTGAGTTCACCGAGTGTACTGAAAGTGAAAGTAGAGCAGCAAATGAGTAGAGATAGAAAGAACAGCTGGATGGTTCAAGTGAACAGAAATCTGTGATGTCATCTCATTAAGTGTTCTCCAAGATATTTATTGAAGTTCTTACAATGGTTGGGCACTTTGGTATATACACTGGATCATCATTCTACAAAATAAGGAACCTAACTTCTAATGGAGAGAAACAGATGGCATTAAATAAAACCAACTTATTAAATTCTTTAGTTTATTAGAGGGTATTATGTTCTATGGTAAATAGAGAAAAAGAGCAGAGCATGGATGATGAAAAGTTCAGTGGACAAGGAAGGGTTGCGACCCTAAGTAGAATATTCATAGCAGGACTCATAGGGAAGATGATTCTGAAGCTAATATATATATATTTTTAATTTTTTGTTTATTGCAGTAACATTGGTTTATGACATTGTAAAAATTTCAGGTGTACATCATTGTACTTCTATTTCTGCATAGATTACATCATGTTCACCACCAAAATACTAATTACAACCCATCACCACACACATGTGCTGAATTATCCCTTTCACTCTCCTCCCTCCCCCCTTCCCCTCTGGTAACCACCAATCCAATCTCTGTCCCTATGTGTTTGTTTATTGTTGTTATTATCTACTACTTAATGAAGGAAATCATACGGTATTTGACCTTCTCCCTCTGACTTATTTCACTTTGCATTATACCCTCAATGTCCAAGCTAATATTTTAAAGAAGTTAAGGGGTAGGTTTGATTCTTCCTTTTAAATCTTTGAATGTTCATATTTTTCCTGGCATTAGTACAATAGATAGGACTACAACTAGAGCGTAGTGCTGAAGAGTAGTGGAAAGGATGAGAATCTGTCTTTTGTTGCCGCACACAAGGAAACTATTTTAATATTGGAGCAGTGGGTATAATACTGGTGTAGGTTTGGTAGATACTGTTGACTTTTTGACAGTCTTTTCCTCGCAGTTTTCTTCATGATGAGGTCCAATTATATTAAATTATGTTTAAACCTCTGTTGAAATTTTTATATGATATTTCTATTTCTTTCAGCTAAAGTGACCATATGCATGGATTGATATTTCTAACTTTTTATTGTGATGCAATTTTAAGCTTACAGAAAAGATGCAGATAAAGGAAAGAGAGTTTCTATACTCTCTAACCAGGTTCCCTGCCTCCTACTCCTGCTCTTTCCTCTCATTTTACTTCCCTCACCTTTTTTTCCAACTTTATTGAGATTTAATTGACATATAACATTGTGTAAATTTAAGATGCAAAATGTGATCATTTGATATGTGTATACATTCGGAAAGGATGATCAAAATGGGTTTAGTTACCATCTCCATCACCTCACCTCATTATCTTTTGTGTATGTGTGTGGTGAGAACAGTTAAGATCTCCTTTCTTAGCAACATTCAAGTATACAATACAGTATTGTTAACTAGAGTCACCATGCCGTACATTAGATCCCCACAACTTATTCACCTTATAGCTGGAAGTTTGTACCCTTTGATCGACATCTCCCCATTTCCCCCATCCCTCAACCCCTGGCAACCACCATTTTTCTCTCTTTTCTATGAGTTCAGCACTTTTAGATTCCACATGTGGGTGAGATCATACAGTATTTGTCTTTCTGTGTCTGACATTTCACTTAGCATAATACCCTCGAGGTTCCTCCATGTTGTTGCAAATGGCAAGGTTTCTTTCTTTCTCATGACTGAATAGTTTTCCATTATATACATATGTAACTCACATCTTCTTTATCCATTCATCTGTAGGCAGACACTTAGGTTCTTGGCTATTGTGAATAATGCTGCAATGAAAAAATGAGTGCAGACATTTCTTTGAGCTCCTAATTTTATTTCCTTTGGATATATACCCAGAAGTGGGATTGATGTATCCTATGGTAGTTCTATCTTAAATTTTTTGAGGAGCCTCCATACTGTTTTCCATAGCAGCTGTACCAATTTCCCACTAACAGTGTGTAAGTGTTCTTTTTCTTTCTTCTGCTTTACCCATTCTGCTGATGGTGGTCTGAGTTGCAGTTTTCATTTCTTTCATTGTATTCTTCAGCTCAAGAATTTCTGTTTGGTTCTTTCTTTAGGATTTCCATCTCCTTGTTAAACTTCTCATTTTGTTCATGTATTGTTTTCCTGGTTTTGTAGAATTGTCTTTCTGTGTTTTCTTGTAGCTCATTAAGCTTCCTTAAAACAGCTATTTTTGAATTCTTTATTAGGTAAATCACAGATCTCCATGCCTTTAAGGTCAGTTACTGGAAAATTATTGTGTTCCTTTGGTGGTGTCATGTTTCCTAGATTTTTCATATTTCTTGAAGTCTTGCATTGTTCTCTTCTCATTTGAAGTAGCAGTTACCTCTTCCAGTCTTTACTGACTGACTTTGGGAGAGAAATACCTTCTGTCAGCCCTGCTAGGGATTCTGAGGCTTTCTCAAGCCTTCTATGGATATGCCTGCTCTGCACTTCTTGCTCCCTCTTGTGGCAGAATTCTTATATTTGTGTTCTCTCCAGCCTCCCCAGCCAGGCCAATGTGCTGACAGCCTTTCTTTTGCTTTTCCAACAGTGTGTTAATGTTCAAGTTTGTGTTTTCTCCCAGGCCCACAGATCCTGGTTGGCTTCCTGCACGCACTCATTGGCCATCTGTGAAAGCTCACTCTTGCTGCCATTGGGAGTGTGCACAGGAACCTGACTGCAGGGTGGTCCATAGGTGCAGGCTGGGTGAGAGAATACAGCAAGTGGAGACGATGGCTTTTGCGGCCACTTCTTCATGCAACTTACTTGGGCCTTCAGGGACTGCTCAGGCCCAATTACATATGTACACTTCCATTTGATGATGGAGTGTTGCTATGCAACGTTATGGCTTGGTAGGTCAGATAATACCCAGTTCACAATGGCAAGCTTGGGTTGCATTGCAGCCTGGTTAAGCAATCAGTCTCTACCAGGGCCTGGTAGCAGGAGAAGAGCTGGTTCTAGGCCAATCCTGAAAGTCAGGATTCAGCCAATTGGGTGAAAAGGGAGGACTCAGCCTCTAAGGCCAGAGATGGAGACTCAACCCTGGGGGCAGTGTCCTTAAAGACCAAAAAGAAATATGTTACTATTACAATGCCCAGTAATCTCCAGTGTTAAACCTAACACATATTTTCTCAATTTAAATGGGTACTAAGATGTGCGCTTATGGGTGCAGAGGCTATTCATGAAAGTTCTACCTGGATAACAGTTTACATGTCTATCTTTGGGAACCAGGTGGATGAATTATGGTCAATCTGCACAGCAAGTATTCCACGTCTGTAAATTGAGTGTCTACAGCTCTAACTGAATGTGTTCTGAAGTGAAAAATCAGGTAGAGAACTGTGTATAGAGAATGCTAATTTTTTCCAAGTACGTGAGGAATAGAAATATAGGCACAGACACATAAAGGTTGGGGCAGAAATCAAAGCTAGACATTTATGGAAAAATCTTGTTACATTTTCTTTGTAGAAATGTGAATTCTTTGTATAACTATGAAACAATATTAAACCAAATTAAATATTTCAAAACACGAGAGTATGGAAGTCAAGATGGCAGCGTAAGCAGACTCTGAACTCACTTCGTCCCACGGACACAGCCAATTTACAACTACTTGTGGAAAAATTACCCTGAAGAGAGAACTGAAAACTGGATAAGAGGACCTCCTGCAACAAATGACAATCCTAATTGAGGTGGAAGAGGCAGAAATTCCCTTCTGGAGAGAAAAAACACCACCTTCACAAGCCACAGCACTTCACAGCCACCCAGGAGCAGCCCAAATGTACTCAGCCCTCCCTGGAGGAGTGGGGCCCTGAGCCAGGGAGTGTGCCCACTATAGGCATTTTGTGGACCCAGCACAATCGAGACAAGTGGCATAATATCTGACTTTGTTTGCTACTAAAACATTAGGGAGTACCCACAGAAAAGCTGGTTCACAAAGAAATTAAAACCGGCTCTTACAGGGCCCATGCACAAATTCATCCATTTCAGAAAGCAACCTAAAATCACCAGAAAGAAAGGTGCACAGTGATTTGGTGAAAAGAGACTCACCTGATAGGCTCTGAATGCATCTCAGTGAGAAATGAGAGCTCTCCAGGGACTGGGACATTGGCGGTGGCCATTGTTGTGGCGTAGTGTGGGTGTGCTGACACAGACACTGGCAGATGACATTGGAGTTCTCCTTAGGGCCTGCTAGCCCAGAGTCTGCCCCACCCACTAGAGCACCAATATAATCCAGCTCAGCCAGGGCAGGCAGCCCACCCTAGGGACTGGCCCCACCCAACAACAAGCCCTCAGGCAACTTGTGGGCCTGCATAGATTGGTGACTGGTTTCTCTGCAGCCTGGCAACTGGGCCCAATTCAGTGAGGCAGGGCATGTACAAGGAGCAGGTGGGGAGTGTGGGACAGTGGTGGAGTGTGTGGGGCTCCTGCTGTGGAGAGACTGGGTCCACTTCAGGAGGTTGGAGCACACACACAGGGCAGGACTGTGTTGACTGTGTGTGTGGACCTGTGGGCAGCGGGGCTTGTCAGCTGCAGAAGACTTGTGGTTCTCAAAGACCCACATAGGAGGTTGGCCCCACCTCCCAAAGCCTGAAACAATTGGGTGCTCCCGTGCCTGAGGCCACCCCCACCCAGCTGCAATCCTAAGAGAGCTGACAAGAGACCTAAAGGCTGGAGGCTTACAGCAATTATAAGCCCCCGAGCTTAACAACCTGCCACGCTGGGGGCCTACTCACTTAACAGAAATACTGCAATAGGAATGTGCTATTAGAACTTGAAGCCAACTGTGTTGGGGCTCCCCAAACCTGATAAAGAGACTGAAGGGCCCACAACAACTAAAAGCAGCTGAGCATTACAACAGCTGGCCAGGGGCATAGCTCAGCTTCCCTGGGCACCTATGGGAAGAGCAACCACGCCACAACAGAAGGACACATGTAACCCACATAGGGTTCACTCCTGGAATATTCAGAACTGAGGGAAGAACACTGCTGGGCCTCATGAGGCATCAATTATATAAGCTCAACTCTCCAAGAGCAGGAGATGTAGCTGACCTACCTAATACATAGACACAGCACAGGGAAAGAGGCAAAATGAGGAGGCAAAGGAATACGTTCCAAGTAAGGGAACAGGACAAAACCCCAGAAAAGGAACTGAGTGAAACAGAAATGAGCAACCTACTTGACAGAGAGTTCAAACAAAGAGGGTTAAGGATGCTCACTGATCTGGGGAGAAGAATGGATGAACTCAGTGAGAACGTCAACAAAGAAATAGAAGATATAAAAAAGAACAAATCAGAAATGAAGAATACAATACTGGAAATGAAAAATTCATTAGAGGGACTCAAAAGCAGAGTAGAGGATACAGAAGAACAGATCTGTGAGCTGGACAAAAGACTAGAAGAAATCACCCAAGCTGAACAGGTAAAAGAAAAAAGAATTAAAAAGAGTGAGGACAGTCTAAGTGACCTCTGGGACAACATCAAGTTCACTAACATCTATGTTATAGGTGTCCCAGAAGGAGAATAGGGAGACAAAGGGGCAGAGAATCTATTTGAAGAAATAATAGCTGAAAACTTCCCTAACCTAAGGAAGGAAACAGACATCCAGGTACAGGAAGCACAGAGAGCACCAAACAAGAAAAACCCAAAGAGGCCCACACCAAGACACATCATAATTAAAATGTCCAGAATTAAAGATAAAGAGAGAATCCTAGAAGCCGCAAGAGAAAGACAAGTTACATACAAAGGAAACCCCATAAGGCTATCAGCTGACTTCTCAGCAGAAACCTTACAGGCTAGAAGAGAGTGGCACAATATATTTAAAGTGCTAAAAGGAAAAAACTTACAGCCAAGAATACTCTACCCAGCAAGGTTATCATTCAAAATAGAAGGAGAGATAAAAAGTTTCCCAGACAAGCAAAAATTAAAAGAGTTTGTCACCAAGAAACCAGTGCTACAAGAAATGCTATAGGGACTTATTTAAGAGGAAAAGAGAAGACCACAAATAGGAAAAATTATCTATTTCCATGATAAGAGGGTAATGGATACAAATGCACAAAAAAGAGGTTAGATATGATATCAAAAACACAAAATGTGGGAGGAGGGGTGTTAAAGAGTAGAGCTTTCAGGCAAAGGTCAAACTAAAGAGAGAATTAATTCTGTATATGGACCCCATGGTAATCACAAACCAGAAACATATAATAAAAACACAAAAACCTAAGAGAAAGGAACCGAAACATAATACTAAAGAAAGCCATCAAACCACAAGTGAAGAGAGCAAGAGGAGAAGAAAGGAACAGAAAAGGACTACTAAAACACTGAGAAAAAAAGTTTAAAAATGACAGTAAGTACATACTTATCAATAGCTACTTTAAACGTCAATGGACTAAATGTTCCAATTAAAAGGCATAGGGTGGCTGATTGGATAAAAAAACAAAACCTATATATATGCTGCATGCAAGAGACACACTTCAGACCTAAAGAGACTCACAAACTGAAAGTGAAAGGATGCAAAAAGATACTCCACGCAGATGGCAATGAAAAGAAAGCTGGAGTAGCAATACTCATATCAGACAAAATAGACTTTAAAACAAAAACTGTAAAAAGAGACAAAGAAGGGCATTACATAATGATCAAGGGAACAATCCAACAAGAGGATATAACACCTGTAAATATCTATGCACCCAACATAGGAGCAGCTAAATATATAAAGCAATTATTAACAAACATAAAAGGAGAACTAGACAGTAACACAAAAATAGTAGGGGACTTTAACACTCCACTTACACCAACAGATAGATCATCCAAACAAAAGATCAATAAGGAAACATTGGCCTTAAATGACACACTAGAACAGATGGACCTAGTAGATATATACAGAGCATCCATCCAAAAACTCAAGAGTACACGTTCTTTTCAAATGCACGTGGAACGTTCTCCAGGACTGATCATTAGGCCACAAAACAAGTCTCCATAAATTTAAGAAGATTGAAATAATACCAAGCATCTTTTCTGACCACAACGGTATGAAACTAGAAATCAACTATAGGAAGAAAATCAGAAAAGCCACAAATACTTGGAGATTAAACAAAATGCTACTGAACAATGATTGGGTCAATGAAGAAATCAAAGGAGAAATCAAAAAAATACCTGGAGACAAATGAAAATGAAAATACGACATGCCAGAATTTGGGATACAGCAAAAGCGGTTCTAAGAGGGAAGTTTATAGCAATACAGGCCTATCTCAACAAACAAGAAAAATCTCAAATAAACAATCTAAGAATGCACCTAAAGGAACTGGAAAAAGAAGAACAAACAAAGCCCCAAATCAGTAGAAGATGGGAAATAGTAAAAATCAGAGAAGAAATAAATGAAATAGAGACTAAAAAAACAATAGAAAAAACTAATAAAACCAAGAGCTGGTTCTTTGAAAAGATAAACAAAATTGACAAACCTTTAGCTAGACCCACCAAGAAAAAAAGAGAGAAGGCTCAAATAAGTAAAATCAGAAATGAAAGAGGAGAAATTACAACAGACACCTCAGAAATACAAAAGATCATAAGAGAATACTATGAAAAGTTATATGCCAACAAATTCGACAATCTGGAAGAAATGGATAAATTCTTAGAATCTTAAAACCTTCCAAAACTGGATCAAGAAGAAGTAGAGAATTTGAATAGACCAATCACCAGTAAGGAGATCGAAACAGTAATCAAAAACCTCCCCAAAAATAAAAGTCCAGGACCAGACGGCTTCCCTGGCGAATTCTACCAAACATTCAAAGAAGACTTAATACCTATCCTTCTCAAGCTCTTCCAAAAAATTGAGGAGGAGGGAAGCTCCCTAACTCATTCTATGAAGCTGACATTACCCTGATACCAAAACCAGACAAGGACAACACAAGAAAAGAAAATTACAGGCCAATATCACTGCTGAACATTGATGCAAAATTCCTCAACAAAACACTAGCAAATCGCATACAACAATACATTAAAAAGATTATACACCATGATCAAGTGGGATTTATTCCAGGGATGCAGGGGTGGTTCAACATTCACAAATCAATCAACGTGATACACCACATTAATAAAATGAAGAATAAAAATCACATGATCATCTCAATAGATGCAGAGAAAGCATTTGACAAGATACACCATCCATTTACGATAAAAACTTGAATAAAATGGGTATAGAAGGAAAGTACCTCAACATAATAAAGGCCATATATGACAAAACCACAGCTAACATCATCCTCACTGGTGAAAAACTGAAATCTATCCATACTCTAAGAACAGGAACCAGACAAGGATGCCCACTCTCACCACTCCTATTTAACATAGTATTGGAAGTCCTAGCCAGAGCAATCAGGCAAGAGAAAGAAATAAAAGGGATCCAAATTGGAAAGGAAGAAGTGAAACTTTCACTAATTGCAGATGACATGGTTTTATATATAGAAAACCCTAAAGAATCCACCAAAAAACTTTTAGAAGTAATAAACGAATATGGCAAAGTTGCAGGAGACAAAATCAACATACAAAAATCAGTTGCCTTTCCATACACTAACAACAGAGTAGCAGAAAGAGGAATTAAGAATACAATCCCATTTGCAATTGCAACAAAAAGAATAAAATACCTAGGAATAAACTTAACCAAAGAGGTGAAAGATCTGTACACTGAAAACTATAAAACATTGCTGAAAGAAATTGAAGAAGACACAAAGAAATGGAAAGATATTCTGTGCTCTTGGATTGGAAGAATTAACATAGTTAAGATGTCCATACTGCCTAAAGCAATCTATAGATTCAATACAATCCCCATCAAAGTTCCGACAACAGTTTTCACAGAAATAGAATAAAGAACCCTAAAATTTATATGGAACAACAAAAGACCCCGAATAGCTAAAGGAATCCTGAGAAAAAAGAACAAAGCTGGAGGTATCACACTCCCTGATTTCAAAATATACTACAAAGCTATAGTAACCAAAACAGCATGGTACTGGCACAAAAACAGACACACAGATCAATGGAATAGAATCAAAAGCCCAGAAATAAACCCACAAATCTATGGACAGCTAATCTTCGACAAAGGAGCCAAGAACATACAATGGAGAAAAGAAAGTCTCCTCAACAAATGGTGTTGGGAAAACTGGACAGCCACATGCAAAAAAATGAAAGTAGACCCTTACCTTACACCATACACAAAAATTAACTCAAAATGGATTAAAGACTTGAATGTAAGACCTGAAACTATGAAACTTCTAGAAGAAAACATAGGCAGTACATTCTTCGACATCGGTCTTAGCAACATATTTTCAAGCACCGTGTCTGACCAGGAAAGAGAAACAATAGAAAAAATAAACAAATGGGACTACATCAAACTAAAAAGCTTCTGCACAGCAAAGGAAACGATCAACAAAACAAAAAGACAACCTAACAATTGGGAGAAGATATTTGCAAATCATACATCTGATAAGGGGTTAATCTCCAAAATATATAAAGAACTCATGCATCTCAACAACAAAAAAACTAACAACTCAATTAAAAAATGGGCAAAAGACCTGAACAGACATTTCTCCAAAGAAGATATACAGATGGCCAACAGGCACATGAAAAGATGTTCAACATCATTAACTATCAGGGAAATGCTAATCAAAACTATAATGAGATATCACCTCACGCCCATCAGAATGGCTATAATTAACAAGACAGGAAACAACAAGTGTTGGAGAGAATGTGGAGAGAAGGGAACTCTCATACACTGCTGGTGGGAGTGCAAACTGGTGCAGCCACTATGGAAAACAGTATGGAGATTCCTCAACAAATTAAGGATAGAACTACCATATGATCCAGCTATTCCACTGTTGGGTATTTATCCAAAGAACTTGAAAACACCAATTTGCAAAGATACATGCACCCCTGTGTTCATTGCAGCATTATTCACAATAGCCAAGACTTGGAAGCAACCTAAGTGCCCATCAAGGGACGAATGGATAAGGAAGATGTGGTATATACACACAATGGAATACTACTCAGCCATAAGAAACAATGAAATCCAGCCATTTGTGACAACATGGATGGACATTGAGGGTATTTTGCTAAGTGAAATAAGTCAGAGGGAGAAGGTCAAATACAGTATGATCTCACTCATTAAGTAGTAGATAATAACAACAACAAACAAACACATAGAGACAGAGATTGGATTGGTGGTTACCAGAGGGGAAGGGGAGAGGGAGGAAGGCAAAAGGGGTAATTAAGACACATGTGTGTGGTGATGGGTTGCAATTAGTATTTGGGTGGTGAACATGATGTAATCTATGCAGAAATAGAAGTATAATGATGTACACCTGAAATTTATACAATGTTATAAACCAATGTTACTGCAAGAAACAAAAAATAAAAAATATATACATATATAAGAATAAAAAAAAAAATTAGACCGACAATAGGCAGTTCATCCCCAACTTTCTGAGAGCAAAGGGCCCTTAATTTGGATTCTCCCTGTGTTTCTACAGAACCCTAGGATTAGGGGAAATTTCAGCCATTATTGCCTGCTAATCACTGCAGGTTTGTACAGGCTGGAGTGATCAAAAGCAATGTCAAGATTGTCAGAATTTCTGGTTTATGGAAACTTTGATATATAGAGCATAAGTAGATAGATTAGATAGATGGAGAGAAAGACAGAGAGAGAGAGATAAGATAGATAGATAAGATAGAGATAGATAGATAAGATAAGATAGATAGATAGATAGGTAGGTAGGTAGGTAGGTAGGTAGATAGATAGGTAGATAGAGAGATAGGTAGATAAGATAGGTAGATAGATAGATAGATAGATAGATAGATAGATAGATAGATAGATAGATAGATAGATAGATAGATAGGTAGATGATAGGTAAGATAGATAGATACGTAGATAGATAGGTAGGTAGGTAGATAGGTAGAGAGAGAGAGAGATAGATTAGATAGATAGGTAGATAGATAGGTAGATAGATAGGTAGATAGGTAGGTAGATAGAGAGATAGGTAGGTAGGTAGATAGATAGGTAGATAGGTAGGTAGGTAGATAGAGAGATAGATAGGTAGATAGATATAGATAGATAGATAGATAGATAGATAGATAGATAGATAGATAGATAGATAGATAGGTAGAGAGATAGGTAGATAGGTAGAGAGATAGATAGGTAGATAGGTAGGTAGATAGAGAGATAGGTAGGTAGATAGACAGATAGATAGGTAGATAGGCAGAAAGCACAACTGCATACAGTCTGGAAATGAGGGGAGCAGCGGCATATGGCCACTCTTGTCCACCTGCTTCAGGGCTGCCTCATGTAGAGATTTTCTTTCTCCTTTTGGTTGTATTCTCTTTAAAACTTATCTCACTTGCTTCTCACTAAACACACTGACCCTCACAGCCTTCTCTCCAAGGCTCCAGGACACAGGCCAGTGGTGGTTATAAGATAAGGAAGGTGAGCTCCCACTCTGAGGATTCTGCGAGATAGTTGCTGCCGTGCATACGTGCACATTGGTTGATGTTTTGCTTTGGGCTGGGGCATATTGTGTTAAACAGAGTCTTTAATAATGTGTCTCTAAATTTCTATCATCAGTGGAAGGCTGTTAACCATATTTCTCATTTAGACCAATAAAAACCACATTTATCTCACACTCATGGAATGAAAATCTAAGGTAAAAGTGGATATGGCGATAACATTGTGGGGTTATGGAATTAAGGAGTAGTCAGGGTCATTCATAGTCTCAAAATTTAGATGTTCCCCTGACATGTAACCAGATTTTAAAAGTGCCATGATAGTCTCATTCTCATGCTAATCTGATGCTCTCTCTACCCTCCCAGGATCTTGTCTGTCCTTCTGAATTGATCCTTCCCTATATCTACAATCATATCTCTATCTACCTATCCTCTATCTATCTATATCTATCTTTACTTTTTGTGACTTTCATCTTATCTGAGTTAACACTTACATTATGCTGATACAAACCACTCTAAATATTTAATAAACTCTCGGAAATTTGATAATATTAAGGAATTACTATTTATATTTACCTTTGATAAATATACTGTAAAGTTAAGTAAAAGTGTCATTGCCTTTCAGAGAGATTCACTAAAGTATTAAGGGATGCAATGATACGGCTTCTGGGATTTTCTCTAGTAGGAGAAGTTGCTGTAAAATAAGTATTGCTGTGAATCAGTTCTATTGAAGCTGTGTTGTGGGTTCACAAGGTTCATTATATTATCCCTTTTAATTTTGCAGATGTTTGATAAATTCCATAATAACATTTAAAAAGGGTCTTATTTCATTAATTGACAAATGTTGACAATTTGTTCTCTCCTATAATGTTTCAAAACATGCTTTCATTCCCTAAAGTACTGTAATATTTTCTTTTCCAATGCTTAATCTTTCATTTTCAGAGAGTATTACATTAAAGTCTCATAATATTACTATCTTTCTCATCATCTTTCCTAAGCCAAGAAAAACCATTTAAAGGCCAAAAGATCTAAGTTCAAGGAGTGCAGTCAACCAGGCAGACAGAGGTGTAATCTGGAGAAGGTAAGAGAGACCTAAACAGCTGTTGTTTCCAACCTACTGGCCATTTTTTAACTTGTGTTACCAGGTGATCAAGTTCAGACTGTTGTCTGAAATATTCTCAATTTTAAGAATTACAAAATTACAGTTTAAAACCATATGCAGGCAAGCAAAAGATGTCTATGGGCTGGGAGAAGCATCTGGTCTCTCACTTTCTGACCTTGGTAATGAATAAACATGCAGAATATTAAGGGCATACTACCTAATGCACACCATATATTTTCTAAAATATTATAAATCACATAGAAATGCAGTCACACTGCTGGAGACCACCACTTCGCCATTAAATGTCTGGCATATTCAATCAAAAAGACAAAATATTATTGTGGATATATTTATGGGCATTCATGAAGTCAGTTTTAATATTGAGATATAATGCAGTTGTGTAAATACAAAATATTATAGAATGACATTAACTTCTATTCATAATAAGAGTTTAGAATATACACAAATGCAAGTTTAAAAAATCAATATCATACAGATTTTCTCTCTAAGGAAAATACTATATTTGAAAATATGAGGAAAAACAACTTATGAAAGACGCATTTAGTAATGCAAATCAACCATAAAATTAAATAAATGTGGACGAAATAGTGAAAGGAAATGAAGAACTTAAAAGCAGATCTAAATGAACACAGAGACAAACCATGGAAGCCTCAATATAATAAAGAATTCAATCAGCTAAATAGGTGTGATTTTACAATGTAAGTGATAACATTTATGCATATCTTTCACTGGAGAAAAGGAAGACAACAAAATAAAATTATATTTAATGAGAGGCATAGTTCTACTAGATTTTTTAAAATTTCAGATATACCTTGTGTTTAGTAAAGAATCAGATATTAAAATCAATGGTATTGAATATGTATTCTAGAGCAAGTAACACAAAGTATTTGTGTGTGTGTGTGTGTGCGCGCATGCACATAGGAAGAGTAAGAGAGAGACTGAGAAAGAAATAGGAAATTGGTTAGATATATAGTATGCAAAATTTTAGGAATTTAGTGTTTGTGTGAAAATGAATTTTAAAAATATGAGCACAATAGCAACAAAAAAAAGAAAAAAATGTGACTAAAAATATGATCACTACTGCAAAAATAGAACTAAACCTCTACTGCATGCCATTAAGATAAATATATATATTTACTATGTATTTACTATTTATATATGCTAGTATATAAACATAAAAATTAAAAGCTAGTAGATCAATCATACAAGAGGTATGATTTTAAAACATGAATCATGGCAAATAGCAATGCAAAAAAATAGGAACTATATAATGTTTTAGGCATATTACAGTTTGTAAAAGTGTTAAAGTTATATGTGGTGCTTTAGAGGATAAAAGAATAAAATTGTAGGAGAAAACAAACTGTCAACATTTGGTAATTATTTAAATAAGACTTTTTAAATGCTACTATAGAATTTACCAAACATCTACAAAATTGAAAAGGATGATCTAATGAACCACATGAGCCCATCACGCACCTTCAATAGAACCAATACGTAGCAAAACTCATTTTACATGTAATCCTACCATGTCACCCTTCCAAATCTTCTCTTATTAAAGCAAATCCCAGAAGTTGTATCCCTAAATACTTCAGTGACTTCAGTGACTATCTCTGGAAGACAAAGACACTTCTGCTTAACTTTATTTCATTTTATTTATTTATTTATTTATTTATTTATTTATTTATTTATTTATTTATTTATTTATTTGTGAGGAGATCAGCCCTGTGCTAACATCTGCCAATCCTCCTCTTTTTTGCTGAGGAAGACTGGCCCTGGGCTAACATCCGTGCCCGTCTTCCTCCACTTTATATGGGACGCTGCCACAGCATCCCATGGCTTGCCAAGCAGTGCGTTGGTGCATGCCCGGGATCCGAACCAGCGAATCCCGGGCTGCCATAGCGGAGCGTGCGCACCTAACCGCTTGTGCCACCAGGCCAGTCTTATCTACTTAACTTTAAAATGTTTTTATCATATGTAAATATAACAACAATTCCTTAATATCATCAAATTTCTGAGATTTTACTAAATACTGAGTGTTTTTTAAAATCAGTGTCCAAATGATTTTCCTCTTGTTGTATCACACTTATATATCCTTGGTTTTATTATGTTTTATAGATGCCCACCCTCTTGTATCTTAAAATATTGTTTCATAAAAGGTGTAAAATAGCATGTAGAATATACCATATTCTCATTGGGCTTATTACGTCCTCATGGTCTCTCTTGAACATGATCTACTATGCCCCATCCTGTAAATCTATGAGTGGAATCTGACTCATATTTGATGTTTGGATAGAATTATTCATATGTGTCCATGTCTGCATATTTTTATATCATATTGAAAGATATCTAATTCCTCCTTGTCTCTCTTTTCATGGTGTAAAGATCAATGTGACCAGTAAGTGAAGGTATTGTCAGCCTGATCCATCCATACGACACTCACTATCACTCTGTCACCTGAGGGGTCTGGCAGCTATTGACGTACGTTACCTGTGCCCTCCCCACAAGGATGTTCCAGTCCAGTCCCTATCTTCCTGTATTAGATGGAAACCTCCTATAAAGAATAAAGTTACCCAAGGAAAACTAAATAGAAAAAGCGTGTCTGGATTGTTTCCCTTCATTTCCTTTTTTCCAATGATATGATTTGTTAACATATATGTGTGTTTTAAACTATTACATGTATTATTTGAGGATGGAAATGTCCCACATATTGCCTTTGAATCCTTCATATTAGCTCTTGTGTCCTGACCACATGACACCAGTGATTTTTGGTGGCTCATTTGCTTTTTGTAATATGAGGGGTTTCGGGTTCCTCTGCCCCAGATACAGTATCAATACAGCGATTTCTTCAGGGAGCTCCTGTTTATTTTAGTAAAAATGACATTCGAGACTACATATTTTTTTTCAAAATTAGTATACTTGTGATTTTACTCAATATTATTACTGGAATGTTTTATTTTTATTTTCCTTAGTTATTTATTAAAATAGAACATAGACTCAAATTATTGGGTTTAAAAGTTAATGTGAATAATTCCTGTTTGTTAGGTTATTTATTTTTGTTTTTATTTTTATAAATTATATTATAAAATATCTTTTGAACACACATTTAGCCAAAATATTTAATTATTCTAAACAAGATAAGGAAAATACATTCAAAGCAATCTAAATTTCATAGTGTCTCTGTTCTTATTTTTCATATTGTGTTGGAATAATGTCTTTTGTGGGCACAGAAATTTTCCAAGTATAATAATAGTCATCGAAGTTTTCTTTTTTTTATTTGGTAAATTTGACTTGTTACATTTTGTAAATTTAAGGTGTGCAGCGTGTTACTACGATACATTTAGATGTAATATGATTGACATTAAAGAAATATTTATCACACTACATCATTACAGAACAATATTATTGTCTGCATTGGTTATACTGTGCATTAGATCTCTGTGGCTTATTTACTAGTTGTTACAAGTTTGTACCTTTAAACACCATCAACCTTATCCTCTCATCCCCCATCCCCTGGTAACCACCATTTTACTCTATGTTTTTTTACAGGTTTAACTTTTTTAGATTCCACATATAAGTGATATCATGTCTTTCTCTGTCTGATTTATCTTGCTTAGCATAATGTGCTCAAAGTCCATTTATGTTGTTGCAAATGGCAGGATAGCCTCCTTTCTCATGGCTGATAATATTCCATTGTGTATATGTACCACATCTTTTTTTATCCATTCATCCGTTGATGGGCATTTGGGTTGTTTATGTCTTAGCTATTGTGAATAATGCTGTGATAACCCTGGGTGTGCATATATCTCATTGAAATCCTGTCTTCATTCCTTTCAGTATATACCCAGAAGTGGAACTGCTGGATCATACGGTAGATCTATTTTTAATTTTTTGAGGAACCTCCATATTGTTTTCCACAGTGGTTTGACAAGTTACGTTCCCACCATCAGTGTACAAGTGTTTCCTTATCAACACATCTTCGCCAGGACTTGTTGTCTCTTGTCTTTTTGATGATAGCCATTCTAATAGGTGTGAGGTGATCTCACTGTGGTTTTCCTTGCATCTCCCTGATGGTTAGTGACGTTGAGCATCTTATCATGTTCCTGTTGGCCATTTTGATGTCCTCTTTGGATAGCTGTCTATTTAGTTCTTCTGTCCATTTTTTAATCAAATTGTTTTCTGTTATTAAGTTTTGTTAATTCTTTATATATTTTGGATGTTAATTGCTTATTCTATATGTGGTTTACAAAAGTATCCTCCCCTTCTGTAAATTGCTGTTTCCTTTTGTTAATTGTTTTTTTTTTTCTGTGCAGAAGATTTTGAGTTTGATGTAGACCCATTTGTTGATTTTTGCTTTCATTGTTTGTGCTTTTGGCTTCATGTACAAAACATTATTGCCAAGACTAATATCTATGAGCTTCTTCCCTATGTTTTCTTCTAGGAGTTTTATGACATTAGGTCTTATGTTTAAGTCTTTGATCCATATCAAGTGAGTTTTTGTGAGTGTTGTGAGATAGGGGCCTCATTTTGTTGTTCTGCATGTGTTTCTCCAGTTTTCCCAGCACCATTTGTTGTAGAGATGATCCTCCTCCGTTGGGTACTCTTGACTCCTTTGTCAAATATTAGTTGACCATATATGCCAAGATTTAATTCTGGGCTCTCTATTCTGTTCCATTGGTCCATGTGTCTATTTTTGTGCAAGTACCATACTGTCTTTATTCCTGTAGCTTTGTAGTATAGTGTGAAATCAGGAAGTGTGATACCTCCAGCTTTGTTCTTTTTTCTCAGGATTGCTTTGGCTATTCATGGTCTTTTGTGGTGCCACACAAATTTTAAGATTGTTTCTTCTACTTCTGTGAAGAATGCCTTTGGTATTTTCATGGGGATTGTATTGAATCTGTAGATGGCTTTGGGAAGTATGGCCATTTTAACAATATTTATTCTTCCAATCCATGGACACAGGATATCTTTCCATTTGTTTGTATCTTCTTTGATTTCTTTCAGTAAAGTCTTCTAGTTTTCATTGTATAGTCTCTCACTTCCTTGGTTAAATGTATTCCTAAGTATTTTACTGTTTTTGATGCTTTGTGATTGAGATAGTTTTCTTTATTTCTCTTTCTGATGCTTCTTCCTTAGTGTTAAGGAATGCCACTGATTTCTGTAAGTTGATTTTGTAACCTGCCACTTTACTGAAATCATTGATTAATTCCAACAGACTCTTTGGGATTTTCTACGTATACGATCACACCGTCAGCAAATAGCAAAAATTTGTTTCTTCCTTCCCAATTTGGGTGCCTTTTATTTTTTTTATCTTGCCTAATTGCTCTAGCTAGGACTTCTAGTACTACATTGAATAGGAGTGGTGAGAGTGGGCAACCTTGTCTTATGCCTCATCTCAGAGGAAACTCTTTCAGCTTTTCTTCATTGAGCGTAAAGTTAGCTGTGGGTTTGTCATATATAGTCTTTATTATGTTGAGGAATGTTTCTTCCATACCCAATCTGTTTAGGGTTTTTATTGTTAAAGAATGTTGTATTTTACCAACTGCTTTTTCTGTGTCTATTGAGGTGATTGTGTGATTTTTCTTTTTCATTTTATTGATTTGATGAATTACATATATTTATTTGCATATGTTGAACCATCCTTGCATCTCAGGGATAAATCCCACTTGGTCATGGTGTATAATACTTTTAATGTGTTCTTGAATTCAGTTTGCTAATGTTTTTGTTGAGAATTTTTGCATCTATGTTAATCAGGGATGTTGGTCTATAGGTTTCTTTCCTTGTGGTATTCTTATCTGGTTTTGGGATCAAGGTAACACTAGCTTCATAGATTGAGTTTGGAAATGTTCTGTCTTCCTCAATGTTTTGAAAGAGTCTGAGGAGGATTGATATTAAATCTTTTTTAAATGATTGGTGGACTTCATCAGTGAAGCCATCTGGTCCAGCAGTTTTCTATGTTGGTATTTTTTTGATTACTGATTCACTCTCTTGACTCATTATTGGTCTGTTCAGATTTTCTATTTCTTTCTGATTCAGTCTTGGTAGGTTGTTTCTAGAAATGCATCCATTTCTTCCAGGTTATGTAATTTTTTGGCATATAATTGTTCATAGTAGTTTCTTATAATTCTCTTTATTTCTGTAGCATCAGTTGTAATGTCTCCTAATTCACTTCTAATTTTATTTATTTGAATCATTTCTTTATTTTTCTTAGTCTAGCTAAAGGTTTATCTCTTTTGTTTATCATTTTGAAAAACTGGGTTTTAGTTTCATTAATCCTTTCTATTGTTTTTCTGGTCTCTATTTCATTTATTTCCACTCTGATATTTATTACATCCTTCCTACTGCTAACTTTGGCCTTAATTTGTTTTTTTTTTCCTAGTTCTTTGAGGTGTAAAGTTAGATTGTTTATTTGAGATCTTTCTAATTTCTTAACATATGCATTTATTGCCATAAACCTTCCTCTCAGAATGGCTTTTGCTGCATCCCACAAAATTTGATATGTTGTATTTTTATTTGCTTCAAGATAATTCTTTATTTCTCTTTTCATTTCTTCTTTGACTCTTTGGTTCTTTAGAAGTGTGTTGTTTCGTTTCCACATATTTGAAGATCTACTCACTTTCCTGTTGGTTTCTAATTTCAAGCCATCGTGCTCAGAAAATATGGTTGGTATGAGTTCAGTCCTCTTAAATTTGCTAAAATTAGTTTTGTGACCTATCATAAGATCTATCCTGGAGATCATTCTATATGTACTTGAGCAGAATGTGTATTCTGCTGCTGTTGGATAGAGTGTTCTATGTATGTCTGTTAAGCTCTTTTGTTTCCAAGTGTGGCTCAATTCCAACATTTTCTTGTGGATTTTTGTCTGGATGATCTATCCATTGCTAATAGTGGGGTACTGAAGTCCTCTACTATTATTGTATTGTTGTCTATTTCTCCCTTAAGGTCTGTTAGTATGTGCTTAATATATTTGGCATTCAGATGTTGGGAGTGTATATATTTATGATTGTTAGGTCTTCTTGATGTTATACTTCTCGAACATCCTTTATCATAATATAATGACCTTCTTTGTCTCTTGTTATCATTTTTGGCTTGAATTCTATTTTTTCTGATATAAGTATGAATGACTACACCTGCTTTCTTTGGTTACCATTTGCCTGGAGTATCATCTTCCATCCCTTCACTTTGAGTATATGTTTGTCTTTGGAGCTGAGATGAGTCTCCTGAAGGCAGCGTATAGTTGGGTCTTGTTTTTTAATCCATCCAGCCACTCTGTGCCATTTGATTGGTGAGTTCAATACATTTACATTTAGGGTGATTGTTGATATATGAGGACTTACAACTGCCATTTTCTCTTTTTCTTTCTGGTTGTTTTCTATCTCCATTGTTTCTTTTTCCTTGTGTTTCTGTCTACGTTTTAAAGTTGGTGGTTTTCTATGATGATTTGTTCAGGTTCCCCTTTTTTATGTTTTGTGTCTTTGCTCTAGATTTTTGTTTTGTGGTTACCATTGAGGTTTGTATAAAATGTCTCATACGTAAAATAGTCCTTTTTCTGCAGATAGCAACTTATCTTCATTTGCCTATACAGGTTCTGTCATTTTCTTCCTCCCCCTTTATATTTTTGTTGTCACAAATTACTCCTTTTTATACTGTGAGTTTGTTATGAAACTATAGTAGTTATAGTTATTTTTAATGCTTTTTTCCTTTAACTTTTATGCTACAATTAAGTGTTTAACACTATATTCTAAAATAGAGTTATAATTCTTTGATTCTATTTATCATCTTACTCAAAGTTTTGTGTACTTTTGTCTTTTCATTTCAAGTAGAAGAGCTCCTTTCAACATTTCTTGTAAGGCAGGTCTAGTGGCGGTAAACTGCCTCAGCTTTTGTTTGTCTGGGAAAGCCTTTATTTCTCCTTCATATCTGAAGGATAACTTTGCTGGATAGAGTATTCTTGGCTGGCAATTTTTATCTTTCAATACTTTGAATACTCTCTCCTGGCCTGTAGAGTTTCTGCTGAGAAATCTGCTGATAGTCTAATGGGGATTCCTTTGTAGGTTACTTTATTTTTCCCCCTGGCTCCCTTTAACATTCTTTTTTTATCTCTGACTTTTGTTTGTTTGTTTGTTTCTGTTCGTTTGTTTGTTTTGTGAGGAATATCAGCCCTGAGCTAACATCCATGCCAATCGTCCTCTTTTTGTTGAGGAAGACCGGCCCTGAGCTAACACTCATGCCAATCTTCCTCCACTTTATGTGGGACGCTGCCACAGCATGACCTGACAAGCCGTGCCTCGGTGCACACCTGGGATCTGAACCTGGGCCGCCAGCAGTGGAGCTCATGCACTTAACCACTACGCCATGGGGTCGGCCCCCTATCATTGACTTTTGACAGCTTTGTTATAACTGTCTTGAAGAAGGTCTTTTTGCATTGAGATAATAAAGTGATCTATTAGCTTCATGGATTTGTATGTCTAGTTCTTTCCCCAGGTTTAGGGAGTTCTCAGCTATTATTTCTTTACATAACCTCTCTGTCCCCTTCTTCTTCTGGTATATCCATTATTCTTATGTTGGCTCACCTAACGGAGTCTGATAGCTCTCGTAGAATTTCTTCACTAATTAAAGATAATTATCTCCTCTTACACCTGAATAATTTCTAGATTCCTATCTTCCAGGTCACTTATTCTCTCTTCTATCTTATCTGCTCTATTTCCAATGCTTCCCATGCCTTCATCTCATTTATTGAACTCTTGAGCTCCAGAATTTCTATTTGGTTCTTTTTTATAATTTCAATCTCTTTGGTAAAGTACTCCTTCTCTTTATTAATTTTATTCTTGAGTTCATTGAATTGCCTTTCTGAGTTTTTTTGTAGCTCATTGAAATTCTTAATAACAGCTATTTTGAATTCTCTCAGTTAGATCCCAATCTCCTGTGACTTTCAGTTTGGTTGCTGGAGAATTGTCATTTTCTTTTTGTGATACTGTATTACTGTGATTTTTTATGGGGTCACCAGGGTCACAGGTGCCACTGTAGCTGCCTGAGTCACCAGGATCATGGGAGCCACTGATGCTCCTGGAACCCCCAGAGTCATGGGCACTGCCAGTGCTGCTCCCCCAGTTCTGCTGCCTCCATGAAGTCTGATCCACTGACCTTCACATGAACAGATGTATGGATCTCTCTGGCATCCTAGTGTGTTGTGCTCAGGAAACTTTGTTGGGTTATGGATGTCCTACTTTCTGAATTTATTGGGAGAGACAAAGGGAACAACTCACACAACTGTCATGCTGATGCCACTCCTCAATTTTCTTTTTTAATCTCTCTTTTCCTATGATTCAAATAAGAGTAACCTCTCACATCCCCTCTAAATTGATGAAATGATTTCTACTAATATAAGTTTGGGTCTTATTTTCCTCACTCAGAATGGAGCTGGGATCCTTGGAAATTCTTTGCTCCTTTGTCTTTACATCTTTATTTTGCTCACTGAACACAAGATGAAACCCACAGACTTGATTTTTAATCACCTTGCCTTAGCCAGCAACTTGGTTCTTTTCTCTAAAGGGGTCTCTCAATGTCAGCTTTTGGGTAAAAATATTCCCTGAGTGATGTTGGATGTAAACATGTTTTCTATTATTACAGACTGGGTAGAGGGGTTTCCCTCAGCACTACTTGCCTCCTCAGTGGTTTCCAGGCCATTAAGCTTTGCCCCAGTATCTCTAGGTGGATGGAGCTCAGAATGAGACTCCCAAAGTGCATTGGCTTCTGCTGTTTCCACTGTTGGATCCTGCACCTTGTGTTAAATACTTTTATTGCTATGAATACTACTGGCCCAAGGAAGAAGAAAAGCATGAGTATGAGGAAAACTTATAGATATTGTTTATAGTCCATTCCAGATAGATTTTTAGTGTCACGATACACAGGCATATTCTTGTCTATTGCTGTACTACCTTTGGGACTCATGATCTTGGCTAGTGGCTCCATGATCTTTTTCCTGCACAGGCACAAGCAGTGAATCCAACAAATTCACCCCAATAGACTTTCCCCTAGGCCTTCCCACAAGGCCAGAGACACATGCACCACCCTGGTCCTGGGGAACTCCTTTGTCTCATTTTACTCTCTCTCTTCCATTTTGACACTTTGTTAGGCCCTAATCAAAAACCCAAGCCAGTGGCTGTGTCCACTTCTGTTCCAGTGTCTTCATGTTTTCCAGCATTCGGCCCCTTTGTGCTCATTACCAGTGACATGCATGCCTCTTGTTTCTGCCTTGCCTGTTGGGCGAGGAAAACCATTTTTCACAATCTGGTTAAACGTCTATATGTCTTGTAACCTATGCAGTTGGATCATTTATAAAAATATTTCGGGTGAATCTTAGGTGCCGATAATCAAGCTAGCACTCTGTTATTCTCTGACCCACAAGAGCAATGATGTCCCTGCCCTTCTATAGCTTAGAGTGGAACCATCAATGATCCCTCCACTCCAGTAGATAAAGTTAACCTGTCTCATTGTGCTGTGCTATTCAGTATGGGAACTCTGGACATATTTGAGTTAATGTAAGGCAGTGGAATATTGATTTGAGGGGAAACAGTTGGGTTCCATTGTGTACTTGTTTTTCTTTATTTCCATGTTGTTACCTGAGAAAATTTTTTGAATTTTTTTTAACCCTAGTGGAGTCTAGCTATTTTAGGCAGATGGAAAATTGTCTGAACTGACTCCTGGTTGGGAAGGCACATACAGCCCCCAAGGAACTTTAGAAATCCAATGTTTTAGGGATATTGGTAGTGAGAGGAGAGTGGCAGGAGGAGAATGAGGAAGGTGGTTCTGTCAAATGTTGTAATACAGACGAAGAACTGGAAGCTGCATCCTAAGAATAATGACAGGCCAGAAACTGGGTTCAGTCAGGAGTGTGACATCATCAGCCCTGCTTATTCTAAGTGATTTACAGAGTCAATTGGAGTAAATTAAATTCTTTTATAAAAACTCATATTTTCAAAACATTTAAATTGTAGAGTTAAATGCTTTAGTATTAACTACAATTTAAAGAGAGCATATTTTCATTTCGCAATGGTGAACGTACATTAACTTTTATATATTTATTCCTCATCCTGTACCACTGAAAGGCAAAACATTAAATGAGCTGAAATTTCATTTTCCTATTACTCTTCACGTTTAGATCCACAGCAAAAGCTTTTCTTTTTTTTCCGTAGCCCATTATGTTCTTGTCCAGGGTTTCTTAACTTCAGTGTAGTCAAGCAGTCTCCAAGCGGCTTGCTAAATTGGCTTGCCACTCTGCCATAGATCTCACCAATAAGGAGGCAAGAAAACACATGTTTAGACTTTATTACTTACACAGACAACGTAAGCAAGGACAGCATTTTGTCAGCTTCCCATGACTCTTGTACCACAAAATGACACCTAATCAAAGGGACCAGATTATGGTGGTCTGATGAACAAATGAGCAATGGAATGATCTGTCATTGAGGAATCTGTTCTAGACTACAGCTAAGTGGTTTCCTAGTCTGCAGCTGTACAATAAGGAAGGCATCCAGGGAGGCAGAAGAGGAACTGCCCCATGGCATCCACAAAATAAGAATGTGAGCAAGAAATGGCCTTGTGACAGGTCCTTACAAGAATGCCTATCTTTCCATGTTCTTGGAAGGATCACAAGGTTTTCTGTCAACACTTAGGTCAGACTGCTGTTGAGTCTTTCCTATGTAGACTATGTGGATCTGTGCAAGGTTGTCAGGACACCATGGCACAGCCAGCCTCTCCAGGCATTATGGACATTTGAGGCTGGACCATTGTTTTGGGATGCTCTCCTGTGCATTATTGGCTGTTGAGCAACATCCTTGGCCTCTACCCACTAACTACCAGTAGCACCACCATCCAGTTATGACAACCAAAATTGGCTGTGAATGTTACAAAATGGTCTCTGTGAGTGAGGGCAGAATTTCCTCAAGTTGAGAACCACTGCTCAAATTATTTAAGTCTACTCATGCTCTCTGGAGAGTTTTTAATCGAATATAATTTTCCTGAAAGTCTCAGTTATTTCGTGCTATTGTTTTTGCTTACACATCCTACATAATGTACATAGTGTTTTATTTATTTCACCAAATGTTTGAATTTAATAATTTACTGACATCTAAAGCTTTTACATTTCCTTGGTTTATCAATTCTATTTTAGTAAAAAAGTTCATATATTCTGTAAAAATTTATCATGTTCATGTTTATGGATTACTTTGGGGGGGGGATCTTATTTCCGTTACCTCAGTTCTCCCAAGATTTGGAAGGACATTGAACTTTTTTCTCAAGTGTAAGAAAGGCCCATTACAAAGCCAAATCGGGTGGGCATGATGATCAGCTCTGCCTATTATAAATAATTTAGTAAATATTCAATTAAAATACATTATTTATTTAATAAAATTCATATTTCCCAGCATTTAATTTTAGCTTAAATTATTAAAATTTAATAGCTAATGGTCTTCCAAGGGAATTCATTCTTATTTTGTAATGATCAACTTTTGTTAACTAAATTTAAAATGTTTTTGTCTTTGCTAATATCCCTTAACTGCAAGCTTCTGAATGACCTTTTTTTTTTTTCAATTTTTCATCATCGAAAACATTATTTCTCTTCTTACTTTAAGGACTTTATTGTAATTTTATAATTTCATGATAGATCAGGTATTTTATGGGAGTATTGTGTAGTTTATCTATGTAACACCTTGAATTTCATTTTAGTTCCAGAGAATAGAAAATTACAGGTATTGCACCAAATTCCTGTCTTTCTACACCTTGGCCTAATGCCCTCCCCACCCCTTCAGCTATTTTACAACATCTGGATCTCTGCTACATTGACACCACTATGATACCATCATCAGTGACCACATTCCTTCCACACAAAGCTGAGATTCCATATTTTATCATCATAATGAATCCCTTGAAAAAAGACTCTAGAACCTTTCTTCCTAACTTACAAAGTTTTGGTTAATTGTATCTCAAACCTGTTGAAATAAACTCTGCCTCTTCCACCACCATGCTTGAATAATGCTGTAAATACAAAGGCATCAGGCTGTCTGGTTTTAATATACATTTATGGAGACAAATGTGAAGTGGTACCTTAACGGTGTCCTACAAACCTGGAAGTTCTCCCTAATCTGTGTGATGTTAAATATTCTATAAAAGCCCTTTCCAATCTACTCCTCTCTCCACTCCCTTTTTATATGCTAAACCTCCCGTAAGCTCTAGTGATGTTAGGATGTCATAATTCTTTGAGGATTTATAAGTAGAAAGGTAGGCTATTCCCATGTGTTTCCACTACCATATTGACAACTAACCTCTACTTTACTCACATTCTGCCTTTCCTATTGTTACAGTGGAAAACAGATCTTGCTGTGGTAAGAGGCAATTCCTCACTTTGTGTTATCAACTATCCCACCTTGTCTTCTCAAGGACTATATACTGAAGCTAATTAACTTTCTCTCTAGAGTGCTAACCATTTTTATTCTATCCAGCTTATTCCCAACAACATTCAAACACGGTTGTGTGTCTCCAATAAAAAATATTGCATTGATGTCACAACCTTCCTTCAGCTGATATTACATCTCCCCTACTTCCCATTATAGCAAAAATTCTATTGGACAGTGTGGCCATTCCTTGGATCTTCTTCCACCACCCACTCCAGGGAGGTTTGTGTCCTTTATTGAGAACATTGTTGCTAAAATCACTATCAATTTTATATTACCTAATTTGTGGTCACTTTAATTGATTTCTCAGCAATTTTTCAGCAGGATTAACCACTCCTTATAAGCTTGACATCATATTACAAATTGAATGCTCTTTACCTTTAGAACTAAATTCAAACTCTTCCTCCTGTTCTATAAAAGCTTATACAAACTTTCTTCTGCCTTAAAAATATCTTGTTATTTGCTTAATCATTTATTGAACACATAGTTATTGAGTGAATTCTATGTTCCAGTCCTGGGGATTCCACAGTGAACAAACAAACCTAGTTCTTGCCCTTTGAGTGGTTACATGTTAAGTAGGGGAAGAAAAATATAATCAAACACATTATGCATGATATGACGTACGTCATAATGAAGGAAAAATATATATGATTCCTTAGCTCCCTGAAAGGTGTGCAAGGCTTTGGAAACATCAGGCCTACTTATGCCATGAAAGGCTTCTGTGCACTCTCTTTGAATCCCCACCCCGCCAGCTCTGAGCGTCTCCTCTTCCCTATCCTCTACCATCCTACTCTCTGCTGTGCCCACAGTGCACCTTCTTGGTTCCTCAGGCTGTCCTCTGGACCTGTCACTGTCTAAGAATTCTTACAGATCCTACCGTGAGCATTGGGCTGGATTTTTACAGGGTTGTCACATCTTCTCCTGCTTCCTATTCTTGGTTGCAGGATCCATCTTCTAACACGAACACATTGAATTAAACTGTCTTCAGCTCCCTGGCTCCAGGTCCCATGCAACTTGCAGCTCCACTTCTTGCATGCCTCTACTCATTGTCACTGTCTTACACTCAAATAAAAGCTCACCTACACTCATACATTGTCTGGATTCAGAGGATTGCTTTACAGGAGTCTGGAAAAATATCTGTTTGCGGGAAAGCCAATTTCCTCACATATCTGATTCCGTCGTTGCTGCAAAATCAATTACATAATGTCTCACCATATAGGAGACTTGAACACCTTGCTACCCACTGCCTGACCTTGAAAAATAAAACTCAGAGTCTTCTTCTGAACCCTGAGCTTCATCTCAAACTCAGCAACATTCAGCAGGATAACATTTTATTTCAACATCGCCATCTAAGCACCATTAAGCATATATCACTTTAACGTTGATTGGCGAAAACTACTCTCAGTCTTCTTTCTGAAGAACTCGTGTGCATTTCATTGCTTATGTTCCATTCTTGATATACTTAAAACCTCTTTCTACATTAAATTCATAAAATCTTGTCTATAGCATTCATTTCCATGCTTAACTTTAAATTTAGTGCCTTCCCTTTCAGTAATAACGAATATTTCTTAAAATACATTTAGACAAATAGTTAACCAATATCAAGTACATATTGAGTAAACAACACTAACGTTAATATGTAAATAAGATACAAAAGAACAGGTAGCTAATCAGGAAGGATTAAATTTGCCTTATTGTATAGCTTGAATAAAAAAATAACAGCAAGGAGACAGACAAAAGGAAAAAAAGACATTAGCTAGCAAGAAAGGTAAACAGAAGGAAAGAAAGACAAAAAAAGGAAAAAAGTTCCTCCATGCACTGTTGGTATTGAAATGATTTTGGGGGAAAAGTCATTAGAGATGTTCAGAGATCATTGTTAAGAAATTGTTATATTCCCAAGTGTAATCTTACAGATGACCTAGACATGCAGATGGAGAATTAGCTCAAAGTCAAGGTCATAAGGGTAGACACACAGACCAATGGAACAGAACTGAGGATCCAGAAACAAACTCTTGCATTTATGGTCAATTGATTTTCAACAAAGTTGCCAAGGTAATTCAGTGGAGGAAAGGATAATCTTTTCAACAAATGCTGCTAGGGCCACTGGATATCCACATGCAAAAACATAAATTTAGACCCCTGTCTCACAAGATAAAGAAGAATTAGGGCCGGCCCCGTGGCTTAGTGGTTAAGTGCGTGCGCTCTGCTGCTGGCGGCCCGGGTACGGATCCTGGGCGCGCACCGACACACCGCTTCTCCGGCCACGCTGAGGCCGCGTCCCACATACAGCAACTAGAAGAATGTGCAGCTATGACATACAACTATCTACTGGGGGGAAAAAATAAATAAATAAAATCTTTAAAAAAAAAAAAGATGAATTAACTCAAAATGGCTTTAAAAAGCAACAAAACTTCTAGAGGAAACATTACATAAAATCTTTGTGCTTTTCTGTTAGTCAAAGATTTTGTAGCTACACGACCAAAAGCATGATTTATAAAAGAAAAAAATAAATTAAAATTCATCAAAATTGACAACTTCTGATCTTTCAAAGACACTAGTAAGAGAATAAAAGACAAATCATAGACTCAGAGAGCTTATTTACAAATTACATACGTCATGAAGGTGACCTATTTTCAGCATATATTAAGACTCAATAAGAAAATAAGGGCCGGCCCCGTGGCTTAGTGGTTAAGTGCGTGCGCTCCGCTGCCGGCGGCCCGGGTTCGGATCCCCGGTGCGCACCGAGGCACCACTCCTCCAGCCATGCTGAGGCCGCGTCCCACATACAGCAACTAGAAGGATGTGCAGCTATGACAGACAACTATGTACTGGGGCTTTGGAGGAAAAATAAATAAATAAAATCTTTAAAAAAAAAAAAGAAAATAAATGACTCAATAAGAAAAATAAGAAAAAGATTTGAAAGACAGTTCATCAAAGAAAATATATGGATATCAAGTGAGCACATGTAAAGATGCTCCACATCGTTATTCATTAGGGAATTGCATATTAAAACCACAACAAGTAACTCTTCATATTCACTAGCATGGCTATGATGAGACAGACAATTCTAAGTGTTCCCGAGGAGAAGGCAAAGCCTGAACATTCATGCATTGCTGCTTGGAATGGAAAATGGTGCGGCCAATGTGCAAAGCATTAGAGTTTCTTAAAATGTTAAACATAAATTGACCATATAACACAACACAACAATTCCACTCCTAGGAATCTACTGATGAGAAAAACACAGGTCCACACAAAGACTAACATGTGAATGTTCATAGCAATGTTATTCATAATAACCAAAAGTGAAGACAACCCAAATGTCCATAAAATAGTGAATGGATAAACAAAATGTAGTATATCCACAAAATGGAATACCGCTCAGCAATAAAAAGGAACGAGCTATTAATATGAACAACAACATGGATGAATCTCAAGATAATTATTCTGATTGAAAGAAGCCAGATGAAAGGGAGTACATACGGTTTTATTCCATTTGTATAAGTTGTAGAAAATGAAAACGAATCTATAGTGACAGAATGTGGATTGCTGGTTGCCTGGAGATGAGGTTTTGGAGAGTAATGAATACACTCATTATCTTAATTGTAAGGATGTTTTTGCAAGTGTATACCTATAACAAAATAGACCAAATTGAACACTTTAAGTATAAACAATTTAATGTATGTCAATTGTACCCCAATACAAGTGTAAAAATGTGAATTCATTTCAAAAATATATTCAGCACATAATAGGACATGTCATATGTGAATGAGCAAATAATAGTTAAAGAGTTGAAGAATGAAATTGTGAAGACGGTAAAACGTGTCTTGATGGACACACTGGGATAAAAGCAGGGTAGGAAAAAAGACAGAATATAGATAAAGAAACAGAGAATTGAGAGAGAGAGAGAAAGAGAGGGGAAAGAGGAAGAAGAGAGACCTAATTTCAGGTCTAATTTCAGAGAGACCTAATTTCAGTAGAGCCAAGATGATATGCGGGATGAAATTTAGGCATTTTCAGAGTCCAATGTTCAGACATGCAAACATTAGTTTTCCCCACTGTGAGCCCCCCAGACACCCTGCCTCATCCGCCATTGCATCTTCTGGCCTGATCCCAGGACTTCTTCAACTGTCTCCCACCACACGTTTGAGGGCTCTGCAGCCTGGAAACCTCAAGGTCTTTCCTGTCACAGGCTGGCTGCTCCCTCCACTCCTGCACCTCTTGCTAGGTCATCCTAATATTTTCTTCCTTCCTTTTGGGACTCTTTGTAACCATGTTGTGCTACCTCTATTTCTGTCGTCTTTCTTTATTACACAATTATATTCAATACCAATTACAGTTGAGGGGCTGCTTTTAGAAACAAAAAGATTAAAAAGCATATCTTCTTATGGTAAGTTATATTTTTAGCTATTTTGTGGTTTCTATTTGTTTTCAATTTCCTTTGATCTTTAGGTGTTCTCCTCAACCTGATCGCCTATCTTGCTACTAATTTAAAAAATATTTCCATCTTCCCTTTTATTGTCTTTAGACTTATCTTCTTTCCTGACTAACATTTTCTTCATTTATTGGGTTTTTTTTTCTTTCTTTCTTTCTTTCTTTCTTCCTTTTTTTTTTTTTAGCATACCTTCCTCTTTCCAGTGGCTTTTTTCTTTCATCTCCCTAATTATTTTTACATGTTTACTTTAATTTCTTCATTATTCTTTTCTCCCTTTGTTCTAGACAGCACGTGTTGTTTAATATGATTTTTTTTTTTTTTTGCATTGTGCACTTCTTCCCTTTCTAGTTACTTTCCCCAGGATGTGTGAAATCCTCACTCTCCTGTGTGCATAGAGGAAGGGACACAGCTCAGCCCTGCGCTGTTAGGTGTGGTGAGTTATCGTGACCAGGGGTTCAGGGAGGACACCCCAGCTCCCTCCACACTAGGCAGCCCTGCTGGTCAGTTTTCATCTTTACATGGCCAGGGAGAAGCACTGGGCAGAGGTGTGTCGAACCCAAGTGTAGTCCCCAAAGTCTGCAAGATGAGAGGGGAGGATATGACAGCACAGGGCCACTGGTCAGCGTGACTTGCTCAAACCATCAAGTCCCCTTGACATCACCATCTATTCCAGCATCAGGAGATGGAGGAGTGAAGGAGGCAGCAGCTGCCCCTTCATGAGGTGATTTAGGTGAGAAATTAAAGTTCTTCTCTCAACTCCTCCCTTCCCTTCAGGGAAGGCTTGCAGCCAGACAGGTCTAAGACAGGCCTTGATTTCCCCCATCGTTTTCTCACATGGCTTTGCTCGTTTCTGGAATCAGAATTCTCTCTAACTTCTAATTTCTCTATGGAGATTTTGGGACAAAGCCAGCCACCCATCTGTCAGTTGCCTGAGGCTCTTAAAATAGCTCCTCCATAATTCCCTCTAGTCCAGTCTGATCCTCTGCTCCCTATTGCTGGCACATCATTTTGGGGGCTTCACTTTCTCTTGCAGGAATATGCATTTCAATTTGACACATACTGAATGAGACCTACCAAGTGTCAGGTTCTGTGTAGACTGCTGATAGATAACTCAATGGACAATGTAACAGACAAAAATCCCTGCCATCCATTTCATTACATTCCATGGTGGGAGGAAGGAAAGTGATAAATAAAAAACAAGATAAATAGGTAGAATTGATACCAAGCAATAGGCTCGCTCTGCTCACCATGATCTGAGGCAATTAATCACAGTGAGTTAGGAATTGAGACAGAAAGTTTGAATTTGATTAGCTGGCATAATCGGGAAGATGGCAGACAAATGTCTCAAAAGTTATAGAACCTTGAGGTAGTTATATAGGGAAAATGGATGTGGGTTTCCTTCAGGCATGATGGACTCTAGGGTTTTTTATTGTTCCATTCTTCTGTCAGCTGTGATGGATACCTTGTAGGTGTGTTTCCCACCCGTGGTCAACCAGTTCCTGGAGAGAAACTCATAGAACAGAGTTTTAATTTATCAAGCTATAGGGGAGTACATATGTAAGTGGAGGCCATAAATCAGGAGAGCATGTGAATTTTTTAGAGTACGTGCAGAACAGCAAGTAGTCACACAGAGGAGGGACTGGGGCCATTTAGTGTAACAAGATGGCTTTACTTATGTTCACTTACAGAATGTGAAGCTTGCCTGATGGTGATACAAGATAAGGAGAAAAATCAGCAGATTGGTTGAATAGGAACTTTTGGGGCATGGTTTGAAATTTTAGAAAGCAAGTCCAGGGCAGATCTCAGAGGAGATGTTTGCACAAAGACCTGGAGGGAATGCAGGGAGAGCTGTGTGGGTAACTGGGGAGGGTGTTCCCTGCAAAGGGAAGAGATGATGAAGTCCAGACAAGAGAGTAAAGCTGCTGGGTTCCAGACACCATGCGACCAGTGAGGCTGGAGCAGAGCAAACAAAAGAGCGAGAGGAGTTGCTGAGGCGCACAGGCCACCCAGCCAGGTCACCAGGGTCTCCAAGCTGCTGTCGGGTAGCTGACTCCTACCCGAGTTAGTGCTGCTCAGAGCATGGTCTGAGGACGTTGCCCCATCTCCATTCCCTCTTCGGTCTGCAGCCAGGTTAGTGCAGAAACGGAGAACAATCACTTAGAAACTATTATGGCAAGTTCACAGTCTGTGAAATCAAATGACATCAAAGGACTTCCATTTTGTTTTTTTTGTTTTTTTGTTTTTTTAATAATTTTTATTTATTTATTTTTTCCCCCAAAGCCCCAGTAGATAGTTGTATATCATAGCTGCACATCCTTCTAGTTTCTGTATGTGGGACACGGCCTCACCATGGCCAGAGAAGCGGTGCGTCAGTGCGCACCCGGGATCCGAACCCGGGCTGCCAACAGCGGAGCACGCACACTTAACCACTAAGCCACGGGGCCGGCCCTGGACTTCCATTTTGTATGGCTTCCTTTTCTTGCTGATTTTATATTTCTAGTAAGTCATTTTTATTGCATCTTGTGAAAGTGTGTCCAAGACAGATGGGAAGGAGTGGGTGGGGATGTCCTTCACCAGAAGCAGTTGAGGAAGCTCTGCCCTGAGTGACTGTGAAGTCCTTGGGGAGTTCCACAGCAAGGAGAGGAACTGGTCAGACTTGGTTATAATGGGGTCCTCTAGAGGCCACTTTGAGAATAGACTGAAGGCTGGCAGGAGGAGGGGGCTGTCAAGGGCTGACCTCAGTAATCCCTGGGGAGAGAGGGCAGGGACTGGGCTGATAGTCCTGCTTGTGGAGGGGTGAAAGTGGTTTGATTCTGGATGTAACTTGAAAGTAGAGGACAGACAGGTGATGGTTAGGCTGCTGCACAGTTCCCTTCCTCATGAACTACATCCCCTTTGCTGACCAAACTCTCCCTCATCTTCTGCAGGGTGGTCTCTCACTCCATGTGAGTCAGGAAGTGGAAGTGCTGAGTTGCATGGAATCTCTTCCTGTTCCTTTTCCTCCTACTCAGGACAGGACACCCCTGCCAGCCCAATTTTCACACCAGGAGCCTCACACCATCGTGATGCCATCTTCACCCTCAGTCCTCACATTAAGTCTCTCAAATATGATGTACTTTCTTAACACAAAATAAGCACCAATTTCTCCCTTCCCACTGAAACGATCCTAGTTTCAGCTCCTGTTGCCTCTGCTGGACTAGGAACCCCTCTGGGGTCCTGGGGTGTACTCTGACTCACCAGCCTGAGATTGGCACAGGAAGACGGGACATGAGCCTTGTTCTCTGTTACACTTGGAATCCACAAATCTCGGATGATTAGAAAGTGTTAGCAAGTTTGTATAAGACTCACTTATGACAAAACTAGACCAGAACTTACGTGATACTAATGCAAATCTTTGTATTCTTACTCAGTGCGAATGTTGTTACATTTCACTGCAGAAATATTAGTGTGTTTGATTACAGCCTATTGCACCAGGCCCGGGGGTATAATATAACACGTACATGGATTAGAGAGCTGGATGAAGATTCCAACAGGGAGTCCATCAACAGGGAAACTTTGTCCAATCATGACTTTAAATGCATCACTGATCCCTGACCCTGTAAAGGAAGGAGCCTGGGGAGGGTAATCAGATGAACCCGGTGCAGAAAGCCAGTCGCACAACAGCTCAGCCTTCAGCCCAGGATTACCTAGTTTGAAGATCGTTTGAGAAGGAGGTGAGTTTCCAGAACGAAAGGAAAATTTCCAATTTTTGTGCTCATGTTTTGTGCATGTATATGTGGGAGTAACTATTGGGAAAAAATTTCTAGGTACAAAGATATGGGATTTTCTCAGGCATGGGGGATGGTCTATTTTGACAACTCCTCTGGCCCTAAAGGACTTGACGTTTGGACTCTGTGTGAAGGCCTGGCCTGATTGAAGGAGACTTCTCCTATGAAAGTCTTTTTGCATGGCTCTATTGTCTCGTGAATTTTGTGTTTCTAGTAGTACATTTTTATGGCGTCTCGTGAAGGTATTAGTCCATGGCAGATTGGGGTGGGAGTAAGGGCTAAATTTAAAGGATGAGTGTCAACTATTTAGCAGACCTTGACTGAGTGCCTCTGTTTTGCTGCATCTGTTCATGTGCTTCTCGAACATTAACTCATTGTGCCCCAGGGACAACTTTGGAGTGGGGTGTGCCACAGATGGGGACCTGATGGGTCCCACAGCTTGTTCCACATTGGAACTCTGTCAGTCTGGTTTTGAATTCCAAGGTCTTAACCACAATGCTCCACAGCTGTGTCTGTGTGGGGCTGAGTGCATGTCTGCAAGTGTGAGCATGTGGTCTCTATGTGCCTGGGCTGATCCAGAAAGACAACTTGTAGGGAGATCCAGACAAAGTGAGAGAGCATGGGATCTACAGAAAAACATAAATAGAGGCCAGTGTACCTGGACATAGATAACCAGCCACAACACCTAAGAAGGGCTGGGAGGGATGAGAGCAGGCCCAGACAAGGCCTTGCAGTCCCAGGCAGGACTTGGTACTTTTTCCTGAGGGAAAGGGAGAGTAAAATGGGGTGTGACCTGAGAAGATTAGCATTATATCAAGGTCATATGGTATTTTGTAATAAATGGATTAGGAAAAGGAACGAATGTATTCAATTTTCTCCTGTGGGGTTCTTCTGCATTCATCTTTGCTTCCTTTATTGATAGGATCAACGTGGTTAATCTGATCAGATGGCCAGATGAGGTTGACACAAAATGTAAAATATCATCAACTAACAGAAATCAATTTATTTTCTGTGCCCCTGTAATACTCTCACCAATCCCTCATCCTTTTTGTCTTATGGTATGAATTTCTTTTAAAATATAAATCCTTGAATTTATATATATATATATAAATATATATAAATTCAAATATAAATGAACCATATATAAAATTGAAAAGGACACAAAAATAGATAAATTATATAGAAAATGGATTTAATCTTTTTTATTGAAGTATAATGACATATAACATTATATTAGTTTTAGATGTACCATGTAATGATTCAGTACTTATATATATTGTGAAATAATCACCACAATAAGTCTAGTCAACACCCATCGCCATACATAGTTACAGAACTTTTTTTTCTTGTCTTGAGAACTTTTAAGATTCTTTCTCCTCACAACTTTCAAATATACAATACAATATTATTAACTATAGTCGCCATGTTGTACATTACATCCCATGACTTATTTATTTTATAACTGGAAATTTGTACCTTTTGACTCCCTTCACCCGTTTGGCCCACTGCCCACCCTCCAAATCTGGCAACCACCAACGTATTCTCTGTATCTATGAGCTTAGCTTGGCTTGGTTTTTATTTTTTAGATTCTGTATATAAATGAGACCATATACAGTATTTGTCTTTGTCTGACTTATTTCACTTAGCATAATTCCCTCAAGGTCCACCCATGCTGTCACAAATGGCAAGATTTCATTCTTTTTTCATTATATATATATTATATATTCGTTATATAGATATATTTCAATATATATATATCATATCTTCTTTATCCATTCATCCATTGATGGACACTTAGGTTGTTTCCATGTCTTGGCTATTATAAATAATGCTAAAATGAACATGGGGGTGCATATATCTTTTCAAGTTATTGTTTTCATTATCTTCAGGTAGTGGTAACTCCAGAAGTGGAATTGCTGGATCATATGGTAGTTTTATTTTTAATTTTTTTAGGAATCTCCATACTGTTTTCCATAGTGGCTGCACCAATTTACCCTCCCATTTCACAGTGCACAAGGCTTCCCTTTTCTCCTAATCTTTTTATCAACTTGATCTTCCACATGTTGTGCCTATAGCTGCCAGGTAATGTGATTTGCAAATAGAAATAAATATTGAGTAATGCAAAATTGATTTCATCTGTACTGGCCTCCACACTCCAGTGGGAAAGGACAGGCATTAGAAACCCACAGATGAAGAAAGAACACTAACTTTATGGAGAACAAACCCAGGCAAGCTGATGAGGGAAAGTTTCCTAAGGAATGTATCATTAGACTGACATGGTCGGTGGTGGAGGTGGAGTGGGCCTGATGTAGGAGTCAACTGTATGGACTCCAGCCTATCTTTTCTATTTTCACTTTTCTCTACTTTTTCTAATACTTGATTTTCTTACAATAACTGAAAGAATATACTTTATTCCAGATCATTGCGTTCATTTAATTCCATCAAGTCAGCATCATATTTTTCACAAATCTGCCGACTATATACATGTTGTTCTGTATGGGGACACCATTCTGTTCTGTTGCTATTTGTCTATCTTTGTGCCACTATGACGCCATCTTAATTATTGTAGTCTCATAATAAAATTTTATTATCTGGTTGTATGAATCCTCCAAATTTATTCTTCAGAAATATCTTGTCTATTTTCTGGTCTTTTGATATCCATGTTATTTTAGAACCACTTGGTCAATGTTCACACACACATACACACAAATTTTCCAGATTTTCTTTGAAATTTCGTTGAATATATAAATCAATTTGTGAAGAACTGACATTTTCTATAATATTGAGTCTTTTGATCAACCCATAAATGTGGCTTTTCTTTCCACATATTTATTAATGTTTTGTAGATATCTTGCATTATATTCATTCATAGGTTTTTGATGGTGGTAATAGAAGTGATGATATTTTTACTTTAATTTTATCTGCTTGTCTTACTTTAGAAATTGATTTTGGAATATAGACCTTGTATTGGGCACCTTGCTAAATTCAACTAGTCTAATATTTGTAGAATATTCTGGATTTGCCTTCAAGCAAAATCAGGCCATCTAAAATAATAGTTGATATCCTTTCTGATCTTATTTCACTGATTAGGTAACAGCCAAATGTTGCATAGAGTTGATAGTGGGCTTCCATCTTTCAATCTGAAGGACAAAACTTTTAAGAATGATTTGTGCTGTCATGATTTTGTAAATTCTTTATCACATATGGAAGGTCCCTTTTATTCCTAGTTGAGTAAATGTCTTTCTCAGGATTGAGTACTGAGTTTTATTAAACATATTTAATATATCTACTAAGATGATAATATGTTCTTTCAATTCTATTAATGTGGTAAATTACATTGCTTTTTGACACTTAACTCAAATTGCATATAAAAGATGAAACCCATCTATTCAAGATGTATTATTTTCCTAAAATATGACTGAGTTTGATCTGCAGATATTTTGTTTAGGATTTTTGCACGTATGCTCATGAGAATTATTGGCCAGTAGTGTTCCTTTCTTTACTGTACTTGTAAGGTTTTGTTATCAGAAAAGCTAATTAATTAATTAACTTCATTAATTAAAAGAGGAGTGTCTCCTCTTTTTCTATGCTCTGAGAGAATTTATTTAAGGTCAGAGTTATTAAAAATGTCTTATAGGGGGGCTGGCCCGGTTGTGTAGTGGTTAAGTTTGCTCGTTCCGCTTTGGTGCCCCGGGGTTCACAGGTTCAGATCCTGGGCACAGACCTATGCACTGCTCATCAAGCCATGCTGTGGCGGCATCCCATATACAAAATAGAGGAAGATGGGCACAGATGTTAGCTCAGGGCTAATCTTCCTCAGCAAAAAAGAGGAAGATTGGCAAAAGATGTTAGCTCAGAGCCAATCTTCCTCACCAAAACAAAACAAAACAAAACAAAACAAAGTCTTATAGAGCCAGCCCTGGTGGCCTAGTGGTTAAGTTTGGCATGCTCTGCTTCGGCCACCCGGGTTTGGTTCCAGGGTGCGGACCTATGCCAGTCATCGTCAGTGGCCATGCTGTGGCAGTGGCTCACATATAAAAAGAGGATGCTTGGCAACAGATGTTAGCTCAGGGTGAATCTTCCTCAGCAAAAAAAATAATAATAATTAAAAAAATAAATTAAAAAAAATGTCTTATAAAATTCACCTATGAAGTAATCTGGGCCTGAGATTTATGTTTTCTTTGTTTTTTAAATTATTCTGGTAATGTAATTGAATACAAGTATCTTCTATTTCTAGCTTACAGTCTTCAAGCATCCATCACTATCAACTCTATGCAACATTTGACTGTTACCTAACTAGTGAAATAAGATCACAAGATATGTCAAATATTATTTATAGATGTCCTGATTTTGTTTTGAAGCAGATCCCCAGAGTCATGAGACGCCAGGAACTGAATCCTGGAAAGTTGAGTCTCCAAGAAATATTGCTAAAAATGGATTTAGATCTCAGAAACTCATTTCTATGTGAACCATCCAAGGATGACCCTGGGTCAGAAAATATAGACTTTAAACCCAGCCAAGGATCTGCTCTCCAAAAGGCAGAGGAGATCTCTGAGTTCCAGAACAGTCAGCACAGCTTATTTCAAAATGGCAGTAACTCAGGTGCAAGACAGGAACTGCAAAGACTCCATAAGTCATTTCACTTGTGGCTGCAGCCAGAAAAACACAGCAAGAGTGAAATTAGTTTTCATGTGGTCCTGGAACAGTTTATGACCAATAGGCACTGCAGTGATGGGTCTACTTTGACAGAGAAATGGGAATCAAGTGGCAGAAACCTGGAGAAATTCATGGAAGACTTGAGTGATGATTGCATGAAGCCACCTGGCTTAGTGAGTAGAGGGTTCTGGTTCCTGGAGTGAGAGGCAGAAAGGAGTAAGTAGTCAGTTGGAGATGCCTGGAAGTAGAGAAAGAAGAGACTGTTGTAGACCCAATTATTAGTCAGATCACACTCTTCCTCATCAAGGTGAATCTTTACTGTCCTAAGTAAGCAACAATGAAAGAAGTTTTATAGGCATTCATTCAGTGGGGTATATAGTAACCAACATATTAATTTATTTAATTGATTTTCATTGGTAAGGTGGTAGGAGGACTCACTGAGATATTGCCAATTGGGCAGAAACCTCAAGGATGAGGAGAAATGCCTTAACATGAGCTTCTTCTTCCCTCAGAAAGCCTTAGTATTTGTCTGTTTTCATTAGGAATGAAGAAATTACTATGAAATTTAATGCAATAAAAGTAAGGGCAGAACAAAGAGGTGTGGGGGCCCACAGTATAGAGCTCTTGGGAAAGCCTGACTGAGGCAGGTTTTCCACAGTGGCTTTTGTCACACAGCAGATCCATATATGACAGTGATCAAGCATTTTTTTTTCAAAAAAACAGGTCCACATCTACATGTGGAGACAAGAAGCCCTCTTTTCTGAGAATATTCCCTTAAGAGAAATCATTGTTCATCTAACAAAACAGTTGTCAACAGGAACCCCAGCAGGAGAGAACAAGGGGACCCCCTAAGATACTTCTCTGGAAACAGGACAAGGCAAATGAGGGGAGCCCAGATAGCAGAAGGATGTTCTGTGTGAACTCTTTTTTGGGTACAACTTCTTTATTTTCATAGGAGATGAAGGTAAAGAAAATGGTGGCAACGTTTCTTTGAAAACTTGTCAAGTAAACGACAGTATTACTAGTCAAGGTAATCAAACACTTTCCCTACTCATTATCCAGGAGGAGAACTGTCCTGGGCCTGAAGAGGGAGCTGTTTCTTTGGAGAATCCCCTCAGCTCCAGAAGAGCAGGTCTAGGCACCTCCAGGTCCCAGGAAGCGTCCCTGAAAGGACCCTCTTTTCAAGATGTCCTTATGGAGGTGGAACCAGGATATCTTTCCAGGCCAGACCAGTTACCCCTGAGCGTGTTCCCACCCACTAGAGCATTGAGGGAAACTCAGCATGTGGGGGACACCAAGAAAGATGCCACAGAGCCCCCAAATCATACAAATGTGAGAAGTGTTCCAGCATCTTTAGGTATGTTTCTCGGTTAAAGCCCATCAAAGAAGACATGATAATGAGAGGACATTTATTTGTGCCCAGTGTGACAAAGACTTCTTCAAGGCATCAGACCTACGTGTGCATCAGAGGATTCACACAGGAGAGAAGCCTTTCAGGTGCAGCACGTGTGAAATGTCCTTCAGCCACAAAATCAACCTTCGGGCTCATGAGAGGATCCACATGGGAGAGAAGCCCTGTGTGTGTTCCCTTTGCCAGAGAAGGTACCGCCAGTCATCCACCTACCACCGCCACCTGAGGAATCACCAGAAAATTGCCCTCAAAGGTGTTCCCTCCACACCAGAAGCTTCCTCGCGTATGGTCCCGATATAATATGTATCAATATGTATGATAGTATGTATATTTCCTAGTACTTCTCTATTTAGAACACTCTTTATAATTTCCTCATTATATTTTCCATTTATTGTCTCACTCCACTAAAGTGTAAGCTTAAGAAGGGCAGGGAATTTCCCAGTTTTGTTCACTAAATTATCTCAGGTGCCTAGAAAAGTGGCTGACACATTTCAAATGACCAATAAATATCTGTTGCATAAATGAGTGCATGTGTAATGTTGGTGTTTACTCCTTACAGTCCAGTAATGTCCAAGCCCAGGACACACACCCCAGCTCCCAGTGGTCCAGGGAGGCTTTCCCTGCCTGCTCCCCTGTCCTCTGTCCACACCTTTATCTCTAGTGCAGGCACAGGCGCCTAAAACACGGGGAGCAGAGGCGGAAACCCAGAAATAGCCAATTAAAGGGAAAGTTTATATTTAAATGCTATAACCATTTCTTTAATTCACTGGAAATATTAATAGCTAAATTGGACCTGAATAAGACTGATGACTGAAAGTTGCAGAATGCAATTTTATTTTTTAATATTTATTTATTTATTTAGGGGTGTGTGTGTGTGTGTGTGTGTGTGTGTGTGTGAGGAAGATCAGCCCTGAGCTACCATCCATGCCAATCCTCCTCTTTTTGCTGAGGAAGACTGGCCCTGAGCCAACATCCATGCCCATCTTCCTCCACTTTATATGGGATGCCGCCACAGCATGGCCTGACAAGTGGTGCGTCGGTGCATGCCTGGGATCCGAACTCGGGCCGCCAGCAGCAGAGCTCGCGCACTCAAACACTACACCACGGGGCCAGCCCCAGAATGCTATTTTATTGACAAAGAGATACCAGAAAGGTAAAATGTTTTCCATTCTTTTCTTCCAAAGATAGTGCGTATGAGGGGGGAGGAGGGGCTTATTTCCAGAACAGGTTTGAAAGTGTGGTTTGGAGAATAAGAAAGGATTCTGTGCAGCACTGAGGCAGAAGCGTGTACTGGTATGCTATTTCGGATACTTTTGAGAGCTATCTTCCACTAGGAAATTGGAGTTCAATCCCACTGAGAAACTGGGGAGTGCTATGTAGAATCTGCCCAAATCTCTCACTGCATCCACAGAAGGGAGAACTATTGGGCTGTGGATAATCCTCCACTGTGTGGAGAAGCCCATTTACCAATCTTCTTCCCTGCAGTGTCTCCAGGTATTATGCTACTGCGAACAGTTAAGGAGACTGTTGCCTACATAAAGGAAAAATTTGGCTATCTTGATTTGTGACTGTTCTAAATTACATTATTGACCCTAATAACAATTCTTGTGTTTCTAGAGTGTTTCTCAAGGGTAAAACCATTTCAGTTCTTCATTATGGAAACTGAAATACATGTCACAGCTATTATTCCTGCCCTGTTGAAATAACCACACCAGGAAGATTGTGACTCAGTAAAGTGCCAGATAGCATGGTGGTTTGTTGTCTCTCAATGTGAAAATGTTCTCATACTTCATCATCCAATATTGAAACATCATGGCATTTGGAAGAAGGAATTGATCTCGTGAGGAAGTCTCCTCTAAATTGGATTTATTTTTCGTTATTTTATTTTCTATCTCTGTATCTTTACCCGTGATGGAAAATGTTTTAAGTGACATCCACAAATCTCCCAAACAGACCAGTTTTGTGTGCTCACACAAAGATTTCTCAATGTGAAATACAGTCTGTGCCACCATTGCAGGAAAAATGGTTGATACTTTCCCTTTATCAGATTTCTAAATGAGTTGTTTCCTTAACATCTTCCAGCATTAACTTTTACAGATATTTTTATATCACTTACATGCGTTTGGTTTACATGACTCAATCCTTTGGAGTTACTCTTGTACCAAAATTGTGCAGTGGCAGCTTCTTCAAATGGAATCCTGTGACCTCTTATAGTGACCTCAGTGTTTTGCTTGTTCCCTTGATTCTCCTATGTAACAAGAAGTTTCAGGAATATCTTGGAAAGTTCCTGCCCTAGACCTGGAATACCCTCTCCCGCCCCCCGCCCCCCCCAGGACACTCTGCTTTCTTATACTGAGGAATGGATTAAGAGCCCATATACTGGGTGCTAGAATTAGGCATTGGTATAGGGTTGTCTATAGTTTCTAGACTTTTTTCAATTTAAAGAAGGAAGAAAATGCATATATGCTTAAAATCAAATACTATATGAGTTAATATTCATCATTCCTATTAAATGCAGGTTTTAGTTTTATTCAAATTCTTTGGTTTTATATTTGAATTTATTTTTTCTTACATAGAAAGCTTTGTTTTCCAATTGTATTAACATATTTGTTTCCAAAATACCATACCAATACTTTTTTTAGTAAATTTTATATTTTATTAAAATATAATATTTTATATATATTATAATATAATATATATTATATATATTAATAAAATATAAAAGTATATTTTAGTAAAATATATAGACAAAGTTTCAGATTTCTTTGAAGGTAGTTTTAACTTGATATATTTCTCTAGGGATATAAAACCAAAATCCTGTGTTTTCAATTCACTTGAAGTATTTCCTTTTCATATAGAGAATAACCAATGGGATATTCAATAAGTTATTTTTTAACCTTTAAATTTTATATTTTAAAAACATTTAATTTGCTTTAATATTGTTTAATAATTATGTGATATATGGACATTTGTATAAATAAAACACTTTAATGGGATTTTTTTTCTTAAAAGTCTAGCTTTAAATTCTGCCCCATCCTGTATATGTTCTATGCGTATATTTTTGTGTGTGTGTGTGTGAGGGAGATCAGCCCTGAGCTAATATCCATGCCAATCCTCTTTTTTTGCTGAGGAAGACTGGCCCTGGGCTGACATCCATGCCCATCCTCCTCCACTTTATATGGGACGCCGCCACAGCATGGCTTCACAAGCAGCGCATCAGTGCGCGCCCGGGATACGAACCTGGGCCACCAGCAGCAGAGTGTGCGCACTCAACCACTACACCACGGGGCCGGCCCTCTATGCCTATATTTTTATTCCTGCATAGACATGGAAAAACTTTAGCATACTCTACACAGAGTTCTCTACCTGGCTTTTCACTTCAGAACACATACAGCTCATAACTGTACATCAGAGTGGAGAGATCCTCCTCACACAATTTACAAATGTAGGAAACTATTGTGCAGGTGGGCACTAATGCATTTACCTGGTTCCCGTAGATAGAAATTTCAAGTGTTTTCAAGCAGAATTTCCATGAATAGCCTCTGCACTCATAAGCATACATACTTAATGCCTATTTAAATTGAGGAAATATGTGTTAGGTTTAGCATTGGAAGTTACTGTGCATGATGGTGATAACATATTTCTTTTTAAAAACTTTATTTTTTAAGAGTTTTAGGTTCACAACAAAATTGAGAGGAAGGTACAGAGATTTCCTATATATCTCCTGCCTCCACACATGCATAGTCTCCTCCATTATTAACATCACTCACCAGAATGGTACATTTTTTACCAAGGATGGAACTACCTTGATACATAATAATCACCCAAAGTCCATAGTTTACCTTAGGGTTCACTCTTAGTGTTGTAAATTCTATGGGTATGGACAAATATATAACGGCATGTATCCATCATTATGATATCATCCAGTGCATTTTCACTGCCCTAAAAATCCTGTATGCTGTGCCTATTCATCCCTCCCCCACTCCTCTCCATTCCTGCCAATGACTGATCTTTTTATTGTCTCCACCTTTTGCCTTTTCCAGAATGCCATAGAGTTGGAATTATAGAGTATGTAGTCTTTTCAGATTGGCTTCTTTCACTTAGTAACACGCATGTATGTTTCCTCCATGTCTTTTCATGGTTTGATAGATTAATTCACTTTAGCGCTGATAACATTCCATTGTCTGGATGTGACACCACTGCTCCCTGTTCATCTTTACTACCCTGGAAATGTTTTCTTAAATTAATTCTCCTCTTGCTCTACAAGTCCCTCAAAGCTGGTATTTTTAAGTGTGCACAGGAATTTTAAAATCACACATGCAGAAGACAAACCCTCAGGATAGCCAGGAACCCAGAATGCAGTCTGCTTGCTTCGTTACCTTATTTCACAGAACTCACTTCACAGTCCTCTGCTCACCTCCTATTGATATTTAAATTACCTCAGTAATTAAAAATATGTTTTCTCCCTGGTATTTCTGCCACATTTTATGGATAACATTACTAATAGCATTCAAGGTTTTGCACATTTCACAAATGGTTTCCAGATCATCTCAACTCCTCATGTAGGTGGGGTCACAGCAACTAGAGGCAAAATGATAGTCACTTCCCAGAAAGAGAGGAGATCATGGATACACAAGCCTTTATCTCAGGGCTCAGATGTTCATTTTCTGTACATGTGTGGATGCCTCCATGACAGCCACCGTCCTGGCAGCAAATGACAACTTGATAAGTAACTACTATTTCCGGATAAGTGTCAGACTATGGGAACACACTTGTTCTAAGAATAGAACACATTATGAAAATCAGAAAGAAATACTATCTTGAAAATCAGGTCTACTTTCTTGGGTTGGACATAAATGCTGACAGACAGGTAGGGGGATGGTTTCTGAGAGACCCAGAGACATAGGTCCCCCTTGTCTACTTGCTTTAGGGCTGCTTGATTTCTTCTCCGTGTTGTCTCTGATAGCCTGTCTGAATCATCTTTCATTTCTGACCAAACTCCCTGATCCTCACAGCATCCACTCTAAAGCCCTCACCACGCATGAAGTGAAGATCAGGACAAGAGTGCATTTAACTCACAGCTACTGAGTGTTCCTTTAGCGTCTTGATGGTCATTGTTGACATATACATTTTTGGGGGTCTTTTCAAGGCATAATTTGCTAACAGAAGTTGGTAGGAGTATTTCTCCAAAATTTCTCTCATCACTGCAAGAGATGATCAGCTTTCTCATTTAGTGAACTGAAAGAGTCACATAGGAAAAATGTGACTGAATGTTTGCAACTTTCAAATGGCAAGAATAATCAGGGAGGTGAAGAATCTCCAGATGTAAATGTTACCATAATATAGAAGCATGTTATGTATGTATTTAATACGTTAATTCTATTAACATCTCACCTCTCTCAGTATAAACATCTCAGATATTTTTGGTTCTTAGTGTACAATCTGAGGGCCATAAAAAGTTTGGCTTAACCAATATTCAGACCAGAAACACTCTGTGCTGAGCATCTTCGTATCCTTTTCCTACAGAGAGATGTTTTCTTAATTAAACCCCAATTATGCGTCTGTAGAATCTTTTTTTTTTCTTTTTGCTTGAGGAAGATTGTCCCTGAGCTAACATCTGGCCAATCTTCCTTTATTTTGTATATGGGACGCCACCACAGCATGGCTTGATGAGTGCTGTGTAGGTCTGCACCCGGGATCCTGGCCTGTGAACCTTGGGACTGCCAAAGTGGAGCACGCAAACTATGCCACCGGGCCAGCCCCTGCAGAATCCTTTTAATCAGAGGAAGGTTAAGAGCCTTTATTTGATCTTTAGTGACTGCCATTCTTAAGCGTCAGCTGTGTTCAGCAAGAAGAGCAAATTTTGGATTTACAAGCCCCTCTTGTCTCTAATGCAAGCCTTGTTCATTCTCACTCTACGATGGTCTGTTTTTAACATAAATTTATTTCCTAATTTCCCTTAACAGTAGTTCGGTTTCTTTCCTTATAACCCTTCTTTTATTTTGCTTGATCAGTATAATTTCTTTGTATTACTATTCTACTAGTCATTTTCTCTTTCTTTCTATTTAATCGTAAAGGTTGTTAGAGGGTCATCATCTCGGACAGGCACTGAAGCCATCTTGAGGTTTCTACTCCCCCAATTCTTCTGTGGTCCTTTCTAATTCTCCTCTCTGCACCACTGCTGCCTCCATTTAGCCCTCACCCTCTCCACCTGGAATATTTATTTAAATCTGACAAAAATATCATGAGTTACCATCAAATGCCAGGTATGAGTTAATGCTGGGGCTACAGTGGGGTACAAAACAGACAAAAATCCTTACCTGACTAGTGGTCATGAACCCGCCTCAGTTTTTGTTTATCTGGTAATGTCTTGATTTCTCCCTCATTATTTAAAGAACATATTTGTCAGGTATAGAATTCTCAGGTGACTGGTTTTTTTAAATGTCTGTGGGGGAAAGAGGGCTTGGAGTGCACTAGTCCACCATTATGCTGATGTCACTCCCCAGGACATATTTTAATTGAAACTTTTTTAATTAAAAGAAACTGGAGATAGCAGTCTGGAGTGGATGACCTGGTAACATAGTAAAACTTTGGTGAGAACTAGAAAACAAGAGCCCACAAAGTTCTTGCCTTTTCCTTTTTGCACATCTGCCCACATGCCATTTCTTTTAAGAAGTTTTTAGAAACCATGTATGTGTAATTTCAAATTTTAAATATCCATAATTTTATTCAAAACATTATTATTGAAATGTTTTATGTTTATTATATTCTCTTATTTATTAATATAGAACATAGTCATATTGATTTTGGATTTCATTGGAAATAATACCTCTTTTTTGGTTAAATCCAAAATTTGGTACACTCATTTATTTCTTTAGTTTTGTTTTCATTTCTATGATTATATTTTAAACTATTTTGTTATCATATACATTCAGGCACAATAATTACATAATTCTAAAACAAAAACAAAACAAGATACATTCTGAGTGATATAGTTTCATCCTTTCTCTTCTGTCCTCTTTCCTCTCCCCACCCTACAAGTGCTCGCTTGTATACACTTTTCATTTATTTTTCCATTATTAAAACACAAATGCATAAACATGGAAATTCATAATCTATACGATTCATCCTCTCTTTCTTGGAAAAATAAAGCTAATTGCACATAATATTCCGATATTTACTGACAGTTTAGGTCTGCATAGTTGAAAAAACTTACTCTTTTGTCCTTTTAACAGACAGACAACAAAATTCTAATTTTGTACCACTTATTTTTGGTATTAAAACCCATTTACTTAATTAAATTTATTCCAATCTTAGCCAGTCCTGACCATACATCAAATTCCTTTACCTTATTATTGCCAGTAGTTCTAATTACATTTGTTAGATTTTTAACCCTTAGGAACCTTTAATTTCTAGTGAAAAGTAAGAAGTAAGCAATTATGAACTGTCTTTTACATTAGCATTCTATGGATTGGTAGACATATACGGTCATGCATCACTCAAGGACAGGGATATACTCTGAGACATACATTGTCAGGCAATTTGTAGTTGTGCGAACAACATAGAGTGTACTTACAAAAGCCTAGATGGTATAGCCTACTACACACCTAGGCTATATGGTACTAATCTTATGCGACCACTGTCATATATGAAGTCCATCATTGACTGAAACATTGTTATGTGGCTCTTGATTGTAAACACTTTTTATAATTTCTAGAAACGTGCTTTCTCAGGAAAATTTCTTTGGGGTGACATAAGACATGCTTACTAATAGACCCAGTTTTATCTTTAGTTTCTCTGCAAAAAGAAGCCAAAAGTAGACAAACATATGTTCAGTAATGAATATTCAATATTTGATCTTATTAGGGAATGATCTAGATATTCAGTAAGTTTCTATCATTTAATTTAACTTAGCAAAACTCTAAAAAGTTTCAGGTTGCTAAAAAGATTTAGAAAACTTATTTGAAAAGTTCACCTAAAAATCTTTTATTCTACTTATATTAATTTACTTGCTCTTAATGATTATATTTAGAATATTTATGAAAACTTCATCATGCTAAGTTCTTTTTCTTTTTTCTTTTTTTTTTTTTTGTGAGGAAGATCAGCCCTGAGCTAACATCTATGCTAATCCCGCTCTTTTTGCTGAGGAAGACAGGTCCTGGGCTAACATCCATGGCCATCTTCCGCCACGTTATATGGGATGCGGCCACAGAATGGCTTGACAAGCGGTGCATCGGTGCGCACCTGGGATCTGAACCTGGGCCGCCAGCAGCAGAGCACGTGCACTTAACCACTACGCCACAGGGCCAGCCCCACCAAGTTATTTTTCTTCCTGACAAATTTGTAAGCCTAGGTAAAATAAAAATATTATATTTAATGCTGATAACTCTAAAGACATGTCTGTTTTAATTAAACCAATGAACTTATACTAGCTTTTATATATTAAAGATTATCTTAGATCATGTGAACTTCAAAGAAGATTTGGGTTTGTTTTTATATTCCTGAGAACTTTAGCATGCCCAATCCTTACAAGCACTTGACCTTCAACCCAATTAAATGCAGCTCTTTTACAAACTAGTTTTGGGAATACCATCGATGGAGCTCAGGGCAGGCTGCCCCAAGATGCGCCACTCTGGTATGCAGATTATTTCAAGCTGAAGACAACAAAGGCTCAGAAGGCTCAGGAAGAACATTGGAACTTCCCCCAAACTGCCTGAAAGAATTTAACATAGAAGGCCTGTTCCAGGTAGGAGCCACTGCTATATGATAGCTGTAGTATAAGTGCGATAAGAATAGGCACCAACAAGCCCATCTTATTGATATTCTGTCTCTTGGGCTACATTCTCTATAGGTGGCCCAGTGAAGAGTTCCCTGACAAACATTTACATTTCTATCTTCATGTAAATTGTCCTCTTCCCCTCTGAAATCCCAAAGCACTACCCCCCCACCCTCCTCACCTTTAGCTGAATATACTTAAGTGAGCAGCTTAGTCAGAATGGCTGAGTTGCTCAGTTCTCTTGCTGAGTTTCTCCCATGTATACTGTTATTAAACTTTGTTTTATTTTCTCCTGCTAACCTGCCTTTTTAGTTATTTGGCCAGCCATGAGAACTTTAAATGAAAGGGCGGGGGGATTCTCCCTCTTCCACAACACCAACCAGAGGCAGAAAAACGTAACACATCTTCAAAGACATACACACACAATCATATAGATGGGTGCAGAGACCTTTTAGTTACTAATACCTGTGAAGAGGACACCTAAGATTTTTCATTAGCCCAATTTCTAAACACCTCTTCTCTTTTTTTTCCTTCTGATGAGAAACTTCTCCCTAAAGTTTGCATTTCAAAGAATGACTCTTAGTTCCTAAAGTAATTATTATTTAAATTTACCTCCTTTTTTTGTTAGGTAATTGAATTGCAGTTTCCTAACAAATTGCAGGACAATCCTGTAGCTAATGTCCTGATCTTTTACAATATAATAGGGGAGGTTTTGAGATTGGCAAAAAGGATCAACACATCTATCCACTTATTCTTGGAATGTTTCTTTCTCTCTGGATACATAGTTTCATTTTAACTTAGGGGAGGAGGCCTCAAAAAAGTCCCTATACAGAGAATTGGCAAATCGCGAGTACTCAGGTGAAGGATGGGGTGGGGCGAAGTAGGAGTCACAGTCATAGTCTTATGGATTCTATTGTTTTTTGTTTTAGGTACTTTTTAATCTCTTTCATTTTCCATTAGCCTTTTGTGAAGAGCCTTTCAATGAAGCTATTTTGGAATCTTGAAGCAGGCGTATCCATGGAAGGTGTGAGAAAGCCTCAGAATCCCTAGCAAGGCTGACAGAAGGTATTTCTCTCCTGAAGTCAGTCAGTAAAGACTGCAAGAGGTAGTTGCTCCTTCAAATGAGAAGACAATAATGCGAGACTTCAAGGAACATGAAAATCAAGGACACAAGACACCACCAAAGGAACACAATAATTTTCCAGTAACTGACCCCAAAGGCATGGAGATCTGTGATTTACCCAATAAAAAATTCAAAATAGCTGTTTTAAGGAAGCTCAATTGAGCTATAAGAAAATACTGAAAGAGGGCAGGTGACGTCAGCGTCATGGCAGAGTGAGCTTTCCCGTGAACTCTTCCCCCAATAAGATACAACAAGAGGAACAGTAACAGACCAACAATGGAATCCCAGACAGTGAAAAGCTAGATCAGAAAGATCCACACTGCCACACATCTGAGAGTGGAACATGCTGGGCCCCAGGAGGAAGTGGGGAGAGGTAAGGAGAACTCCTCTCCCTCCCCATCTGATCAGCGATCTCGGGCCCCACAGCTCCCAGAGAGGGGGGAGGGGCGGCGGGGGGAGGGGCGGCCCTCTGCCGGGAAACTGTACCTCTTCAGGCTCTCTCAGCCAGTGGGAAACTCCCGCACAGAGGACTCAGAAGAGCCACAGGGCTACCATCAACATCTGAGCACCCCAGAGAGCAGATAACAAGGGGCGAATGAGAAGCCCCCCATGCCAGGGACCCAGAGGGCAAAAGAGAGAGGCCCCTCCTCCCCACAAAACGGACCCTGCAGCTCAGCCGACCAGACCAGACCAAGCGATCCGCGGCAGACCAGATCAAGAGATCCGACCCGCGGATCGCAGCAGAAAAACCGAGGATCGCATTGGAAAAATTGTGGCAGAGTGCAGGGGGCTTAGATTACACAGCCCTTTACCACCACACAGTGGCGGTGGGTGGAAATTGCAACCAGAGATTTCCAGCATGAGGAAAAACAAAGCCAACACAGGAACCACAATGCAAAGATATATGAAATCACCAGACCAGAAGGAAAATAAGAAGCACCCAGAAACCAACCCTGAAGACACAGAAATCCATAATCTAAACGACAGAGATTTCAAAATAGCTATCATAAAAACACTAAACGAAATACGAGACAACACAGACAAACAATTCAATGAGATTAGGAGTTTCTTCACAAAAGAGATTGAAATCATAAAGAAAAACCAATCAGTGCTGATGGAAATGAAGAACACAATGGAGGAGATAAAGGAGAATCTGGAATCTTTAAAGAACAGAGCTGACAATATGGAGGAAATAATTAGCATTTTAGAGGATAGGAATACAGATATGCTCCAGATGGAAGAGTAGAGAGAACTAAGACTAAAAAGAAATGAAGAAAGTCTCTGAGAAATATCTGACTCTATTAGGAAATGTAACATAAGAATTATAGGTATTCCTGAGGGAGAAGAGAGGGAAAGAGGAACAGAGAGCCTATTCAAGGAAATAATAGTTGAGAATTTCCCAAATCTGGGGAAGGAGCAGGAAATACCAGTAAGCGAAGCCAACAGGTCACCTAAATATATTAACAGACAAAGGCCCTCTCCACGACACCTAGTGGTAAGGCTAACCAGAGTCAATGACAAGGAAACAATATTAAGGGCAGCTAGACAAAAACAAAAAATAACATACAAAGGAACTCCCATCAGGCTCTCAGCAGATTTCTCAACAGAAACTTTACAGGCTAGGAGAGACTGGAATGATATATTCAAAATACTGAAAGACAAAAACTTTCAGCCAAGAATACTCTATCCAGCAAAAATATCCTTCAAATATGATGGAGAAATAGTAACTCTCCCAGATAAACAAAAGCTAAGGGAGTTCATGGCCATGAGACCCCCACTACAAGAAATACTCAAGAAGGCCCTCAGGCCTGAAAAAAAGAAGAGAAAGGGAATACAAAGCTTGGAGCAAGGAGAAAAATAGGTAGATAAACTCAGAAAAATAGTAGATCTTTACCGGAATAGGTTAGCAACCACTTAAATACAAAAATCAAAGATCAAAGGAAGGAATTCACCAAAAATAAATTTAACCTCATAACTGTAAACACACAGCCACAACACAAGATAGAATAAGGTATAACAAGAAAAACTTAGAAGGGGAAGAGGAAAGTGATTGAATTGACTTAGTATAAGGAAATAGGAGGCCATCAGATAATGGACTATCTCATACACAAGATTTTTTACACAAACCTCAAGGTAACCACTAAACAAATAATCAAAACAAAACCACATATGATAAACAAAGAGAAAACTAGAAGAGTCATAAGACAGAACAACCAAACTGAATTGGCAGTCCAAAACAAATGGGACAAGAAACAAAGGAAACGCAAAAGAACCAGAAAATAAGTGACAAAACAGCAACATTAAGCCCTCATATATCAATAATTACCCTAAATGTAAATGGATTGAGCTCTCCAATCAAAAGATACAGAGTGGCAGGATGGATTAAAAAGCAAGACCCAACAATATGCTGCCTCCAAGAAACACATCTCAGCACTAAAGAAAAGCACAGGCTCAGAGTGAAAGGATGGAAGACAATACTCCAAGCTAATGGCAAACAAAAGAAAGCAGGTGTTGCCATACTCATATCAGACAAAGTAGACTTCAAGATAAAACAGGTTAAGAAAGACAAAGAAGGGAAATATGTAATGATAAAAGGGACACTCCACCAAGAAGACATATCACTTATAAATATATACGCACCCAACACAGGAGCACCAATGTACATAAAGCAACTATTAACAAACCTAAAAGGAGACATTAACAACAACACAATAATATTAGGGGATCTTAATACCCCACTTACATCAATGGATAGATCATCCAGACAAAAAATCAATAAAGAAATAGTAGACTTAAATGAAAAACTGGACGAGATGGACCTAGTATACATATACAGAGCACTCCATCCAAAAACAGCTGACTACACATTCTTCTCAAGGGCGCATGGAACATTCTCAAGGATAGACCATATGGTGGGAAACAAAGCAAGCCTCAATAAATTTAAGAAGATTGAAATCATAACAAGCATCTTTTCAGACCATAATGCTATGAAACTGGAAATGAACCATGAAAAAAAAACTGGGAAAGTGACAAAAATGTGGAGATCAAACAACATGCTACTGAACAACCGATGGATCATTCATGAAATTAAAGGAGAAATCAAAAACTATCTGGAAACAAACGAAAATGAAAATATGCCATACCAAACCATATGGGATGCAGCAAAAGCGGTCCTGAGAGGGAAACTCATAGTGATACAAGCCCACCTTAACAAACAAGAAAAAGCCCAAATAGGCAACCTTAAATTACACCTAACAGAACTAGAAAAAGAAGAACAAACAAAGCCCAAAGTCAGCAGAAGGGGAGAAATAATAAAAATCAGAGCAGAAATAAATGAAATTGAGACCAAAAAAACAGTAGAAAAGATTAATTAAACAAAGAGTTGGTTCTTTGAGAAGATAAACAAAATTGACAAACCCTTAGCCAGGCTTACTAAGAAAAAAAGAGAAAAGGCTCAAGTAAATAAAATTAGAAATGAAAGAGGAGAAATTACAACGGATACCATGGAAATACAGAGGACTATAAGAGAATACTATGAGAAATTATATGCCAACAAATTGGACAATCTAGAAGAAATGGATAAATTCTTAGACTCATACAACCTCCCAAAACTGAACCAAGAAGAAATGGAGAATCTGAATAGACCAATCACAAGTAAAGAGATTGAAATAGTAATCAAAAATCTCCCAAAAATAAAAGTCCAGGACCAGATGGCTTCTCAGGTGAATTTTATCAAACATTCAAAGAAGATTTAATACCTATCCTTCTCAAACTATTCCAAAAAATAGAGGAAGATGGAACACTTCCTAAATCATTCTATGAGGCCAACATCACCCTGATACCAAAGACAGATGAAGACAATACAAAGAAAGAAAATTACAGACCAATATCGCTGATGAACATAGATGCAAAAATCCTCAACAAAATATTGGCAAACCGAATACAGCAATACATTAAAAAGATCATACACCATGATCAAGTGGGACTTATACCAGGGACGCAGGGATGGTTCAACATCCGCAAATCAATCAACGTGATACATCACATCAACAAAACAAAGAATAAAAACCACATGGTCATCTCAATAGACACAGAGAAGGCATCTGACAAGATACAACATCCATTATCTCAACATCCATTGTTGAGATAAAAACTCTCAACAAAATGGGAATAGAAGGAAAGTACCTCAACATAATAAAGGCTATTTATGACAAACCCACAGCCAACATCGTAGTCAATGGGGACAGACTGAAAGCCATTCCTCTGAGAACAGGAACGAGGCAGGGCTGCCCACTCTCACCACTCCTGTTCAACATAGTACTGGAGGTTTTGGCCAGAGCAATTAGGCAAGAAAAAGGAATAAAAGGAATCCAAATAGGTAACGAAGAAGTGAAACTCTCACTATTTGCAGATGACATGATTGTATATATAGAAAACCCAAAAGACTCTGTTGGAAAACTATTAGAAACAATCAACAACCACAGCAAAGTTGCAGGGTACAAAATCAATCTACAAAAATCAGTTGCATTTCTGTATGCTAATAATGAACTAACAGAAAGAGAGATCAAAAAGATAATACCATTTACAATTGCATCAAAAAGAATAAAATACCTAGGAATAAATCTTACCAAGGAGGTGAAGGACCTATACAACGAGAACTACAAGACATTATTGAAAGGAATCCATGATGACGTAAAGAAATGGAAAGATTTCCCATGCACGTGGATTGGAAGAATAAACATAGTTAAAATGTCTATATTACCTAAAGCAATCTACAGATTCAATGCAATCCCAATCAGAATCCCAATGACATTCTTCACAGAAATAGAAAAAAGAATACTAAAATTTATATGGGGCAACAAAAGACCCCGAATAGCTAAAGAGATCCTAAGAAAAAAGAACAAAGCAGGAGGCATCACAATCCCTGACTTCAAAACATACTACAAAGCAATAGTAATCAAAACAGCATGGTACTGGTACAAAAACAGACACACAGATCAATGGAACAGAAGTGAAAGCCCGGAAATAAAACCACACATATACGGACAGCTAATTTTTGACAAAGGTGCTAAGAACATACAATGGAGAAAGGAAAGTCTCTTCAATAAATGGTGTTGGGAAAACTGGACAGCCACACACAAAAGAATGAAAGTGGACCAGCTGCTATCGCCATTCACAAAAATTAATTCAAAATGGATCAAAGACCTGAAGGTGAGACCTGAAACTATAAAACTCATAGAAGAAAATATAGGCAACACACTATTTGACATTGGTTTTAAAGGAATCTTTTCGGATGACATGCCTACGCAGACTAGGGAAACTAAAGAACAAATAAACAAGTGGGACTTTATCAGATTAAAGAGCTTCTATAAGACAAACGAAACCAGAATCAAGATGAACAGACAACCCACCAGCTGGGAGAGAATATTTGCAAAACATACATCTGACAAGGGGTTGATCTCCATAATATCACACAACTGAACAACAAAAAAACAAACAACTCGATCAAAAAATGGGCACAGGAAATGAACAGACACTTCTCCAAAGAATATATACAGATGGCCAATAGGCACAAGAAAAGATGTTCAACATCGTTAATCATCAGAGAAATGCAAACAACACTAAGATATCACCTCACGCCCGTTAGAATGGCTATAATCACCAAGACAAAAAACAGCAAGTGTTGGAGAGGATGTGGAGAAACAGGAACCCTCATACACAGCTGGTGGGAATGCAAACTGGTGCAGCCTCTATGGAAAACGGTATGGAGATTCCTCAAAGAATTAAAAATAAAGATGCCCTATGACCCAGCCATCCCACTACTGGGAATCTATCCAACAAACCTGAAATCAACAATCCAAAGAGGCTTATGCACCCCTATGTTCATTGCAGCATTATTCACCATAGCCAAGAAGTGGAAGCAACCTAAGTGTCCCTCGACTGATGATTGGATTAAGAAAATGTGATATATATATATATATATATATATATATATATATATATATATATATATATATACATACAATGGAATACTACTCAGCCATAAAAAAAGACAAAATCGTCCCATTTGCAACAACATGGATGGACCTGGAGGGTATTATGTTAAGTGAAATAAGCCAGAAAGAGAAAGACAAACACTGTATGATCTCACTCATATGTGGAATATAAACCAACACATGGACAGAGAAAACTGTACTGTGGTTACCAGGAGCAATGGGGGTGGGGGTCAGCACAAGGGGTGAAGGGAGTCATATATATGGTGATGGACAAACAGAAATGTACAATCCAAAATTTCACAATGTTAAAAACCATTAAAACATCAATAAAGAAATAAAAATAAATTAAAAAAAGAAAACACTGAAAGACAATTCAACAAAATCAGGAAAACAATACATGAACAAAATGAGAAGTTTAACAAAGAGATGGAAATCCTAAAGAAAGAACCAAACATAAATTCTAGAGCTGAAAAATACAATTAACAAAGTGAAAAATGTAATTGAAACCACCACCAGCAGAATGGGTAAAGCAGAAGTAGGAAAAAGAGAACCCTTATGCACTGTTGGTGGGAAAGGAAATTGGTACAGCCACTATGGAAAACAATATGGAAGTTCCTTAAAAAAATTAAGATAGAACTACCGTAGGATTCAGCAATCCCTTTTCTGGGTATATATCCAAAGGAAATAAAATTAGGAGCTCAAAGAAATGTCTGCACTGTTTTTTTCATTGTAGCATTATTCACAATAGCCAAGAACCTAAGTGTCTGTCTACAGATGAATGGATAAAGAAGATGTGAGATACATATGTATATAATGGAAAACCATTCAGCCATGAGAAAGGAGGAAACCTTGCCATTTGCAACAACATGCACCTTGAGGGCATTATGCTAAGTGAAATAAGTCGGACACAGAAAGAGAAATACTGGGTGATCTCACTTATATGCGGAATCTAAAAGTGCTGAACTCATAGAGACAGAGAGGAGAACAGTGGTTGCCAGGGGTTGAGGAATGGGGAAATGGGGAGATATTGAATGGGGAAATGGGGAGATATTAATCAAAAAGTACAAACTCCCAGTTATAAGGTGAATAATTTGTGGGGATCTAATGTACAGCATGGTGACTCTAGTTAACAACACTGTATTGTATACTTGGATGTTGCTGAGAGAGGAGATCTTAAATGTTCTCACCACACACACACACACAAAAGGTAATTATGTGAGGTGATGGAGATGTTAACTAACCCCATTTTGGTCATTCTTTTACAATATACACGTGTAGCAAATCATCACGTTATGCGTCTTAAACTTACACACTGTTATATGTCAATTAAATCTCAATGAAGTTGGAAAAAAAGGTGAGGGAAGTAAAATGAGAGGGAAGAGCAGGAGTAGGAGGGAGGGAACCTGGTTAGAGAGTATAGAAACTCTCTCTTTCCTTTACCTGCATCTTTTCTGTAAGCTTAAAGTTGCATCACAATAAAAAGTTAGAAATATCAATCCATACATATGGTCACTTTAGCTAAAAGAAATATCATATAAAAATTTCAACAGAGGTTTAAACATAATTTAATATAATTGGACCTCATCATGAAGAAAACCCCTAGGAAAAGACTGTGCAACAATCAATAGCATCTACCAAAACCTACACCAGTATTATACCCACTGCTCCAATATTAGAATAGTTTCCTTGTGTGCAGCAACAAAAGACAGATTCTCATACTTTCTGTTATTGCACAAAGGGCACGATCTGCTCACTGCGAGACAAAAGCCAATCATCAAGAGGCAACATGGTGGAAAAGAAAGGGCAGTTTATTATAGCTTGCTAGCAAGGGGCAAGATGGCCGACTAATGTCTCAAAGAACCATCTTACAAAACAAAGACTACAGGCCAGTTATATAGAGGGGTGGCCTCTGAGTGGGGGAGGCATCTGGTCTCAGGGTGGGGGCATCCATCTGTTCTTAGTTCCTGGCAGTCTTTTGTTTTACTTGATATGCATCAGAGACTGGAGCAACGCCCTCTACCCTGATCTTTCAGTTGTCATTGATGATGGTTATCAGCATAGACTCTCTGTCTGGGGGTCATCACATCACATTCCTAAGTAACTCAAAAGAACAAAGTTATCAATTTATAGCAGCTGGGAGGGGCCATAAAGTCCAGAGTTAGTCAGAGGTCATTCCAAGACACAATATGGTTTCCCCTCTACAATATGGCTTCCCTTATGTCAACCTCGTATTGAGCCGGTATCATTTCCACTACTCTTCATTACTCTCCTCCAGTTGTAGTCCTATCTATTGCATTAATGCAGGAAAAACACGAACATTGAAATATTTTTGTGTGTGTGTGAGGAAGATCAGCCCTGAGCTAACATCCGTGCCAATCCTCCTCTTTTTGCTGAGGAAGACCGGCTCTGAGCTAACATCTATTGCCAATCCTCCTCTTTTTCCCCAAAGCCCCAGTAGATAGTTGTATGTCATAGTTGCACATCCTTCTAGTTCCTGTATGTGGGACGCCGCCTCAGCATGGCCAGATAAGCGGTGCGTCGGTGCTCGCCCAGGATCCAAACCCGGGCTGCCAGTAGCAGACCGCGCGCACTTAACTGCTAAGCCACAAGGCTGGCCCCGAACATTGAAAGATTTAAAAGGAAGAATCAAACATGCCCCTTTACCTCTTTAAAATATTTGCTGCAGTATCATCTTCCCCATGAGTCCTGCTATGAATATTCTACTTAATGTTGCAACCCCTCCTTGTCCGTTGAACTTTTCATTATCCATGCTCTGCTCTTTTTTTCTATTTTCTGTAGAACATAACACCCTCTAATAAACTAAAGAATTTAATAAGTTGGTGTTATTTAATGCTGTCTGTTTCTCTCCATTAGAAGTTAGTTTCCCTGTTTTGTACAATGATGATCCAGTGTAGCTACCAAAGTGCCCAACCATTGTAAGAACTTCAATAAATATCTTGGAGAACACTTAATGAGATGACATCACAGATTTCTGTTCACTTGAACCACCCAGCTGTTCTTTCTATCTCTACTTGTTTGCTGCTCTACTTTCACTGTCAGTACACTCGGTGAACTCAGGAATGGAAGGGCATCATATTCTGAGACAAACTTTCAAAGTGATTAATAACCCCAGATAACGAGATGCTCATTGCATTCTCTCACTTAGTAGATCCCAGTGCTTTCTGGCCAGCTCAGTGTCCCATGAGATTTATTTTTTTAAGTGTTTCACAGGTAAATTGTTCCCCAGATATTTCTGCAATTTCCAGTAGAAAACTTGATAATTCAATATTAATTGCTTTCAGTAATTTATACAATCTGCAAATGTTTTGCAAAGATCATTCCAACTCCCTATGCAGATATTGTCACTGAAATTACAGGTGACATGATAATCACTTCCCAACAAGGAGATGACATCATGGTGTCCCAAACCTTTATCTCAGGTTGAGAGGCCCCTTTCCACACCTGCACAGACATGCCTGGGAACCCAGAACCCTGACTGCAAATGTTACCTGGTAAGTGTCTATTTCTTTTAGATAACTGTCAGAGTCATAGGAGAATTATATCCCAGAAAATCCAGTAAAACACACAAACATAAATCTCTCTCTCTCTGTCTCATATGTTTTCTGGGATTGGAACACAAGTATGTTTTTGTATATAGTGAGAAATGACACTTCCTGAGAACATCAGATGCATACCGCCCCTCTGCCCACCTGCTTCAGGGCTGCCTGCCATCTCTCCTCTTTTTTCTCACAGTTACAGCTTCTCTGAAATCTTCCTTCATTTTTCTCTGACGAAAGATGCTGAACCTCATAGCATCCACTCTAAAGACTCCACACTGCAGACATGTGCCTGGCAAGTCGATAATGACGCTGAGCTTCCAGCTCTGAGTAGTCACCTGAGGTCTGAGTGATAGGCGCTGGCATGTGCATTTGGTTTTGCTCTATTTTCTGTGAGCCTGTTGTGCTAAAGGGTGTCTGTAGTGATATGGGTCTAAAACCTCTGTTATCAGTAGAAGAGCGTTAACATCTATCTTCCGTTTAGAGAATTGAAAGTCTAATCATTCTCCATTTAGGGAAATGAAATGCTTATTTAAAGAACATTATGCCTCATGATTGTTGGGTTTGGAACAAGGAATAATCAGAGACTTTCCTCTTAAGATGTAATGTAACCACCAGATGTTAAAATGGCCTTGCTATTCGCATTCTGTGATTCAGCTCTTGCTCTCTCTACTCTCTAAGATGTGTGTTTATCAATCTAAAAGATAAGAATAAAAACAATAAAATTCTGATTGGAGAACTTGTTTGATGGAGAGGTTCACATCCCTCTTTCTAAGAGCAGGAGTCACTTCATTTAGACCCTCCCTTTGTTGCCCTAAACCCTATGACTAGGGAAATGTCATGATCCTTTACTGCCTGTGTATTTCTAAAGTTTTAAGAGCTGCAATGATCGCTAACGACAGCAATTTCTGGATTTACAGGATCCTGATGCAGGCTTTCTATTTAAACAAATTTTATTAATTCGCTGCATACCGTGTCTTCTTACCTAAGTATTTTGGATTTAAATGAATTTTATGATATCTCTTACAAAGGATTCCTGTCTCTTTCCCTTTCTAGTAGTTTACTTCAGTGTCCTAATGCTTTTACATATTTTTTATTCCATTAGTTATCCCCAAAATCTCTTTTCAATCTTAAGTGGTGCTTTTAAAATTATAAAATTTTACATTTAAATTTAAAAACTATAAATTTCACTGTGAACTTTTAAACAAATCAATGTATGTATAAATTTAAGGCCGACATTCACTCTGACACTGCATACTCTGCCCCTCTCCACCCTCTCACCACAGACAGGTAACCCTGCTTCACTTGGTGAGGATCCTTCTAGGCCACTTTACATGCAGTCACTAAGATCTCTCACCTTCCACATTCTCTTAGGAAACATACCAATCCATGTCCAAGGGCTGTGAGTGGACCTCACTAGTGAGATATTTTCTCCCCCTTCCTACCCCTGGATTTTCAGTCGCCAAGAGTGAGGCGTCTCCCCCACACTTAAATACAAACTGTTCTCTTTGGTTCAGTTACTGAAATATGATTGAAATATATTTTACAAAGGGTTTATTTTACTTAATCCTAAATAGCACAATCATTCTGGAAAACAAGATTAGAAAAGATATTATATAAAATTTTATGTATTCAGCACTCCAACTGGTTTTCAAAAAATTTTAAATTTTCAGATATTTTGTACTCTTCGTGATATGGTCTGTCAGCTGTGGCTACAATAAGGGACACAGGAGAGGCCCAAGAAATAAAGTGTATTATACCCATGGGTCCTAGAGAGACAGAGTCAGCCAAGGCACGAGGGGGCCATTGGAGGTGAGCACTAAGAGAGTGGGCTCAACCAAGCAGGTGGGGAAGAGAGAGAGATTAAAAGAGAGAGAGAGAATCAGTGGCAATGCCATTACTGAGGGTCAGGGTGGAGTACACAAGCAAAGGGTGAAAGGGGATTTCACTGGAACTTTTGAAGGTCACTAGGTCACAGTCAGAGGAGGGCAAGAAGGGGCACTTGTGGCAGGGGCCAGCCTACACACTGCTGCACCTGGTCACCTGGCTGGGATGTTCACACCTTGTTTGTGGAAATGTTGAGGCAGCAGAAAAATATGAAGTTTAAAATTTTACAATATAGCAGGCCAGTTTTTTAAAACTCCTAAAATTAAATCATACTTGACCATTGTTTTCGATAGGAAAGTAAGATGATGCAGTTTTTCTGTTAGAGGAAACTGACCTTAAAATGAAATTGCAGAAACAGTATGTATATATATGAAACATTCAACGTCATCTTTAACATAATTGGGCTTTCTCTGATGTTTATGAGAAAATTATATTTTATAAGGTATGATTTCTAATAGTTGCCTGTTCATATGCATTTCCAAAAGAAGCACTGAGACTGTAATTGCCTCTTGTTATTCCACATCTTTAGGTGTTTTCTTTGAGTTTTATTTTTCTATTTGTTTTAGGAATCTTTCAGTAAAAGATAGCATAAAAGTGAAAAAACTTTAATTTTTATAAATACAAATGTACTAAAAATGTTTTAAGTCCTCAGGTTTGGTACATGCTTAATAATACTTTTTCAGGCAAAATTATGATAATATACTGCAATACTTTTAGCTAAGAGATTAGACATTTCTTATGTTTAGATCTAGTATTTATTTATTGTCTCTAAGGTTAAAGCTGGAAACACACCTCTAATGTCTTCACTAAATCTCCAAATATTTTAATATCGTATATTAAATAAGCCATTTCTCCAAACTAATTCATCATTAACTTTTATCATATATAAATTTCTATAAACTCATCCTATAAATACCTGCAAACACAGGTAATTTTCAAGCTCCCCTGTTCTACTCCATTTTTTTTTTCCAGTAGCAACCTGTAGTCATTATTATACTTTATAACTTTAAGGCAAGTTCTTTTCACTAAACTGATTTTTTTAAAATGTGTGTAGTTTTGATATTAGTAGAGGAACTTCAGGAATTTTCACTGGAATTTTATCTAATAACATACTTCTTAGTGTGAACTGAATTATTATTAGACAAATTTCCATCTAGGACAACTGTTTTCTCTGCTGTTACTTAAAATGAATCCTATGATTTCAATACACTTTTTGGTTTTCATACAATGTTTCTCCCATATTACTTAATTTTATTGTTGTTCTAAAAAATTTCACTTGTCTTTCACTAATGTATTTTTGCTTATACATTTAAGGACCTATTGCCTATATAAAGGAACAATTTCGACTCTCTTTATTAGTGACTATTCTAAATTATATTATTGATCCTAATAACAATTCCTTTATTTCTCAAGTGTATGCCCAACTTCAGTTTTCGATCATGGAAACTGAAATACGTCTCACAGCTATTATTCCTGCCAAATTGAAATGACCACACCAGGAAGATGGTGACTCAACAAGGTGCTGTCCAGAGTGCTGGTTTCGTGTCTTCACATATGAAAATGTCCTCATACTTCATCATCCAATCCTAACATATCAGTGCATCTGGAAGGACTTGTTCTCATGAGGAAGTCTCATCTAAAATGTTGTTGGATGTATTCTTTTATGACTTAATTTTGTATCTCTGTATCTTTTCCTATGATAGAAAATGTTTTTAGGTGAAGTCCACAGGTCTCGTACAAAACAGACCAGTTTTGTGTGCCCACACAAAGATTTCTCAGTGTGAAATACAGTCTGTACCGCTATTGCAGGAGACATGGTTTATATTAATCCTTTATCAGTTTTCAGAATAATGAGCTGTATCCTGAACATCTTCCAGCATTAATCTTTGCAGTTATTTTCTATCACTTATACCATAAGCGTTTAGCTTATGTTTGTCAATCCTTGGGTGTAACTATCATACCAAAATTGTGCAGTGGCAACTTCTTCAGGTGGAATCCTGTGACCTCTTGAAGTAACCTCAGCATTCTGACAGTTTCCTTGATTCCCTTATTTGACAAGATGTTTCAAATTGATACTGGGAAGTTCCTGCCCTAGACTTAGAATAAGATTTCTTTTCCCCCCAAGACACTGTGCTCTCTCCTACTGAGAAACTGTATTAAGAGTCCATAAACTGGGTGCTGGAATTAGGCATTTTTGTAGAGTTGTCCATCATTTCTATATCTTTTTCAGTGGAAAGAGAAATGAAATACACATAAGTTTAAAATCAAATACCATATGAGTGAGTATTGAGTGTTCCTCTCAAATGTAGGTTTTAGACTGGTATTCAAATTCTTTGGTTTTATATTTGAGTTTATTTTGTCTTAATAGAAAGACTCTTTCCAATTTATATTAACATAATTGTTTCCAAAATATCATACCAATACATTATAGCAAAATATAGGCAAAATTGAAGATTTCTTTGCAGGTAGTTTTGCCTTCATATATCTCCTTTAGGAGATATATGTCAAAATTTTGTATTTTCAACTCACTTGAAGTATTTCCATCACATATAGACACCACCAACTGGATATTCAATCAGTTTTTTTTAACTTTTGAATGTAGTGTTTTTAAACCATTTACTTTGCTTTAATATTGTTTAATAATTATATGAAATATGTACATTTGTACAAATAAAACACTATAACAGGAGTTTTTCCTTAAAAGTCTAGCTTTAAATTCTGCCCCATCCCATGTTTATCGTGTGCCTATATTTTCATTCCTCCATTACTTGGGAAAACTCTAGGATACTCTACACGCAGTCTTGTACCTGGCTTCTCATTGCAGAATGCATCCAGTTCATAACTGTAGATCAGTGTAGAGATCCTCCTTACTCACTTTATAGGCTTAGACAACTCTGTTGTACAGATGGGCCATAATGCAGCCACCAAGCTCCTGTAAATAGAATAGACATTTCAATTGTTTCCAAGTACAACCTTCAGGAAGAGCCTCTGCACCCAAAAGCACACATACTGAATGCTCATTTAAATTGAGAAAGTATGTGTTAAGCTTAGAACAGGAGGTTACAGGACATGATGGTGATGGCAGCATACTCCTTTTTGCTTGTTGAACTGACCATTCCTCTGACCTCAACTAAAATCAATGTCCCATAGATATTGATGCAATGGCTTCTGCCAAGTGGGAAATGGAGATTATCTTAGTCATTCAGATGGGAGTGGGAATCTTTGGAAACTGCTCCCTCTTTTGTCTTTATAACTTCACTTTGCTCACTGGACACAAGGTGACATGCACAGACATGATTCTCAGTCAAATGGTCTTAGCCAACTCCTTGGTGCTTTTCTCCAGAGGGATCCCTCATATGGTAGCAGCTTTTGGATCAAAATATTTCCTGAATGAGGCTGGATGCAAATTTTTTTTCTATGTGCACAGAGTGGCCAGAGGGGTTTGCCTCAGCACTACCTCCCTCCTCAGTGGCTTCCAAGCCATTAGGCTTTGCCCCAATTTCTCTAGGTGGATGGAGCTCAGAATGAGATCCCCGAAGTACATTGGCTTCTGTTGTCTCCTCTGCTGGATCTTGCATCTTTTGGTAAATACCTTTACTCCTTTCAGAATTACTGGTCCAATGCACAGTGAAAACTTTAGTGTGCAAGCAAATTATGGATACTGTTCCTCTCTGAAGCCAGACCGATTTATAAAGTTTCTAGTTGTAGTCATATTCTCCACAGTAGACCTCATATTTGTGGGTCTCATGGTCTGGGCTAGTGGCTCCATGGTCCTTGTCTTGCACAGGCACAAGCAGAGAGTCCAACACATTCGCAGCCACAGCCATTCTCCCAGAGCTTCCCCCGAGGCCAAAGCCACACGCACCATCTTGATCCTTGTGAGCTCCTTTTTCTCCACTTACTCACTGTCCTCTTTTTTGTCTCTTTGGATGACTCTATTTGTTATTCCAGGCCAGTGGCTGCTGGATATTTCTATATTCTTGTCTTTATGTTTCCCAACATTCAGCCCCTTTCTGCTCATTTGCAGTGATACTCGTGTCACTGCTAAAACAGTTCTGTTTCATCTGCCAGGCAGGGAAAACACTTTTTGCTAATTTGGTTGAGACCAAATGACTTTATTCTCTGCAGGAAATTCAATCAATCTTTTGCTCATCTGCTAATATTAGGTGACTGGTAATTTTTAGATTCTTGATAGGAAAGTATCATTCTATGTTGACTGGAACAATTAGGTCCTGGAATTCATATTCCTGTAAGATGTCTACCATGAATATTATGTATGTTATTTATACAAATATTACTCAAACTAACTGTTTTAGCTTCATTAATAAAAAAGTTCAAGAATTTTGAAATAATAGAAGAAAATTTTTAAGTTTGGGGATTTGGACAAACTCACTCTGTGGTTGTTTGGTGTGTATATATATATAGTGGTAAATTATATGTGGCATGAAATTTGTCATTTATATCATTTTCAAGTATACAATTCAGTGGCCTTAAATATATTTGCAATGTTTTGCATCTACCACCACTATTGGTTTATAAAACCTTTAAAAAATCAAACAGATAATGTGTACCCATTAAGCAATAATTCCCCATTCTCCCCTCCATCCAATCCCTGATAATCTTTAATCTACTTCCAGTCTCTATGAGCTTGCCTATTCTAGATATCTCTTGTAAGTGGAATCATACAATGTTTAGCCTTTCGTGTCTGGCTTTAATCACTTAGCATAATGTTTTCAAGGTTCATCCATGTTGTGGCATGTAGCAGGACTTTATTCCTTTTTATGACTTTATAATATTCCCTTGTACAAATGTACCACATTTTTTAATCCATTCATGTGTTGATGGGCACTTGGGTTGTTTCCACCTTTTGGCTATTGTGAATAATGCTGCTATGAGCATTGGTGTGTATGAGTATGTGTTTGAGTCCCTGTTTTCAATTCTTTCAGGTGTATACCCAAGAGTGGAATTGCTAGGCCAATGGCATTTCTATGTTATGTTTTTGAGGAGTTGCTAAACTGTTTTTCACACTGTTAAACTGTTTTTCACATTGCAGCATTTTACATTCACATCAGCAATGTACGAGCGTTCCAATTTTTCCACAACTTCATCAATACTTTTGTTTTTTTTCCCCATAGTCATTCTGGTAGATGTAGATTGGTATTTCATTGTGGTTTTGAATAGAATTCCCCTAGTGATCAATGGTGTTGACATCTTAAGTAATTCACCCCTGCTGTTTTCCATGATCCTTTTCCTCATCTATTTTCTCCTCTCTTCTGAGCTCCCATCAGTGGACAATCATGGATGATACTTACTCCATTGAAAGGAAACTCTCTGCCTCCACTACCTCCTCAAAGCTTTATCTATTCCATTTCCTGAGGCTTCCTGGCTCCTGTTCACCATTCTCCATCCCAGTCAGGCTTGCAGCCCACATGTCAAATTCCTTCCTCTGCAGTCTCTCCTCCATTCCCAAGTGAAGTCAGGGAAACACATCTTTCTTCTAATGAGTAAACTGCACATAGCAAAATAGTTCTCCAATGGAAGTAGACACCTCCTATTAGAAATAGAGGTAATGGGGGCCAGCCCAGTGACATAGCCAGTAAGTGCACGGGCTCTGCTGTGCTGGTCAGGGGTTCGCAGTTTCAGATCCTGGGTGCGCACCGACACACTGGTTGTCAAGCCATGCTGTAGCAGTGTCCCATATAAAGTAGAGGAAGTTGGGCATGGATGTTAGCCCAGGGCCGATGTTCCTCAGCAAAAAGAGGATTGGCAATGGATGTTAGCTCAGGGCTAATCTTCCTCACAAAAAAATAAATAAATAAGTAGAGGTAATGTTGGGTACCAGCCCGGTGGCATAGTGGTTAAGTTCAACCACTGCACTTTGGCAGCTAGGGTTCATCAGTCTGGATCCCCAGTGTGGACCTACACCGCTCATCAAGCCTGCTGTGGCAGCAACCCACAGACAAAATAGAGGAAGACTGACACAGATGTTATCTTAGGGACAATCTTCCTCACCAAGAAAAAAAAAATAGAGATAATGTATAACATGGCTTGAGCCCATCATTTTGAGATTTTCTTCCCTGCTTATTCAACTCACAAGATAATTTTCATAACTCAAGTTAAGTCTTTTTCTAGAAGGGGCTCAAACTTCAAATAAAATTTATTCTGACCTTTAAACAGGTTGAAAGTTTCATGCTGTACTCTGTGGATTTTGTGTAGTCAGAGCTCAGAGCTGAGGCGGTGGCTGGAATTCTTGTGTGGACCTGACAGAAAGTGGGATATGGGCATTGAAGAAGCCTCAAAAATCTGCATGGGGTCACCAGGGTGTTTGGCAGGAAAGTAAGCTGTACATGTGCAAGGTGAGACTTTGCAAGGATGGACAGAGAACTGTTGCTGGGGTGGAGAAGTGGCAGGAGGTTGCGTAGGCTGCACAGTGCAGATAATATTAGAATCCTGACCAGCCAGAGGGGAGACATCTCCCTGAACACCCTGGGTGGTCACTGGAGACCCTAGAAAGGCCTCACCTTAGGAGTAACAGGGTGTCCTAATATTTATTTATTTCTTGTATCAGATAATCCTTTAATTTGAATAAAGCGCCGGCCTCTCCCTGCTCCCATTTTCCTAAGGGAACCTGGTTAATTTTTTTCCTCTGAGAACAGAGTTGCTCCAAGGCAGTGAAGCCATATGTGAACCGAGGGTGCATCTGATAGGGGACAATGCCAGCTGGGCACAGTGGGGGTGATACCAGTTCAAGGCAAGTTTGAGGGCCGGCCCCGTGGCACGTGCGCACGCTCCCCTGCTGGCGGCCCGGGTTTGGATCCCAGGCTCGCACCAACGCACCGCTTCTCCGGCCATGCTGAGGCTGCGTCTTACATACAGCAACTAGAAGGATGTGCAACTATGACATACACCTATCTACCGGGCTTTGGGGGAAAAAAAGGAGGATTGGCAATAGATGTTACCGCAGAGCTGGTCTTCCTCAGCAAAAAGAGGAGGATTAGCATGGATGTTAGCTCAGGGCTGATCTTCCTCACACACACACACACAAAAAGACAAGTTTGACATAAGGGATTATTTATTGTATAATAAATAGATATTTTTTTTAATTGTACATCATATTGTAGAAAAGAAACACTATTGTAACTTTGAATGACCTCTGATTAACTAACTCAGCTGGATATGCAGCCTCCAGGAGATCTAACTGCTCTGTAGATTTTACAATCCCTGCTTGTGCGTGTACCTCCCAGCAGCGATAAGACAATAACTTTGTTTTTTTGAGTTCCTTAGGAATGTGATGCCCCACCCCCAACAGAGAGTCTATGCTGATAGCCATCATCAATGAAAACTGAAAAATCTGGTGTGGCAACTCCCAGTCTGTAACACCCAAGGGTCAACATTCCTAACCCCCTCCCCTATAACCCACTGCTATATGACTGCTGTAAGATTTTGTGCCCCTTAAGATGGTTCTTTGAGACATTAGTTGGCCATCTTCCCCCTTGCTAGCAAGCTGTAATAACCTGTTCTTTCTTTTCCACCATCTTGCCTCTTGACGATTGGCTTTTGTCTCATGGAGAGCAGATCATGCCCATTGTGTGGTTAGAGAAATCTGGCAACCCAGATGGGATGTTAAGTCCTGTTCATGGCCAGCCAATCTTGGATGGGCGACCTGTTGGGTAAGTCCCTAGCAGCTGCTGAAGCTGTTTGTCTTGAGGATCTGCCCTTCCTCCTCTCCTGTGCCAACACTGGCTGCCTCCTAATGCTCCCTATGGTGGAAAGAGAAATGGCTACTTCTGGGGGGTCAACAGGCTCACATATGGAGTAGGGTAAGTCACCTCGGTGGTGCACCACCGAGAACTTTCCTTCCCCTCCATCTGGGGTCCCCTCTTTGAAAGGGGGTACCATCTTGTTAATAGGATGCCCTGCCAGAGTGGGAAAAGGTATAGGACTTCACCCGGAATCTGGGAACCAGTTTGTCTGTGTCTGTGTCTGTAAAGAGCTCCAGGATCAGATGTCTTTTGGGGTTGGGTGAGTGACCTCATTAAAATGCGCCTGTACCTAAAATTATCTAATAGCTCATCAGGATAGTGGGTTAGAGGCCCCACTGGTGAGATCTGGTTGCCAGGTTAAAGTCCCAAGGCTAGGATTGTGGGAGACAATATAAAAGTTACAGCCACTGGGGCACACAAAAGGATTCAGTTAGAGTCCCGAGCTCTGAGTTAGAGTCCCAGAGTATTGGATTTTGGTGTCCATTCATCTTTGTCTATGTCTGACTGTTTTATTTGTTAAAATTGGCTGTTTGAGGACCGAGTTTCTCGGTGATCGTAACAAACTCTCTTTTGAAATTACCTTGTTTGTTATGGCCCCCTTGGGAAAAGCCCCCTAAAATGGAGATAACTGTAAACAGCTGGCAAGATAACCCAGGACAATTTAAAATTACATTTTGGGCTCTTTTTGAGCCTCCAGACCAAAGAACATAGAAAAATCTTTAAAGCGTCAAGGGCTCCACCTTTTGACTGAAAGTTTCCAGAAGCTGTAAATGTTTGCAGAGAACAGCAGAATCTTACCAAGCTTGTTTTGTGTCCTGAGGGCTTGACTTAATAATCTTCAGGTTGGGGGGATCCCAAAATACGGTTGGATGAAAATATGGTTGCACCTCATTTTGCGGTCAGAGATAGTCGGACAGAAATGCAGGTTGCACTCCTGTTTGTGGCTAAGAATCCTACCAAACTGCCGTCAGCCTCAGGAGAATTACATCAGCCATTTGAAGAAAGCCTTGGCTGGGCCTTCATTGTAAGGGTCTTGATTTTAGGGATGCTTGAAATTTTTGCAATCTGATTCTAGGTTCAGCATAAATATGTTTTTGACCAGTGATGTCTAAATTCTGAAACAATTGGAAATGATAATTTGATCCCCACCTGAAACCCCTTAGGCTGCATTCTCCTGAATTGGGTGACTTTCAGCTACAAGTAAGCAGTACAAGCTACTGAGTACTAATTCATTTATTGATCCTTCTCCTCCCAGAGATGGTCACTATTTTTACTTGTCTCTGTTTTTTGGGTCATTTGTCATAAAGGAAAACCCATAGAGCAAGATGTAGGCATCTCCATAAGCCTGTCTTCTGGGCTGGCCTGCAGTAGACTTTGCCGAAGGGTCTGCCTATGGAGTATGCACATAAGGTGGAAGCTATTACTAAGGTCATCTTGGAAGCCAAAAGAACCACAACATTGGTGGGCACAGGTCGAGCAGTTAAGAGCCATTAGGGCGCTCACCACTTCAAGAAGTCTCCCATGAAAGGATCAGTTGGTCACGGAATGGGGTAGATGACACAGGTCCCCCATCAACTTCAAGAAAATGTCCGTGCAACAAGGAGGTACTCTGTAAAGCATACACAATCCCCAACCCCGTGGCACCTCCCCCCTAGGTATTAGTCTGGCTCTGAGAGACCCAAAGCATAGCTAAAGCTGTTAATGTGCATATAAGATGAGGTGTTTTTTTCCCTGTTTTTGTCTTATTCTATGTCTTGAGAGCTTGGCTTTGTGACCTCTTTTGTCATGAGGGGTCCCAGTTCATCGGGGGCTTTTGTCATCTCAACCTTTCTTGTTTGTTAGTGCACTACCACCTGCGCAGCAGAAGCCTTTGTTTTCTTGGGCAATTTTTTTGGAGTGAACTTTCTGGAACTTGTGAGGGCTAGTCGTTTTGCACTCTCTTTTGGGGATGCCTCTTGGGTCCATAGTTAAGCCATAAATGCTTGTAGATATTGGGACATTAAAAATTGACAAGGCAAATATCCCCCAGAAACTCCATCTTGGAGAAAACTTGAGTGGTTTCTCTGTGCATTTGTAATGTACTTGGACAGGTAGATCAACCTATATCGTCATTTCAGTTACAACCCAATTTTTGAGAAATTAAGAGCAATTGTCCTTAAAAATAAATCCTTGCAAAACTGGGAATGCAGCTCTAGAGGCAGTTCAGATTCCACTCAGCTCCTTTATCTCAAAAAGGATTATCATCTTGCCTCTCTGGGAATGGTTACCTGGCCCATCACTAATTTCTAGGACTGAAGGGAAAATAAAAAAGTAAAAAGGTCAGAAAAATGGCCATAAAAGCACCCTTGCCAAAAATTTAGCATCTTGAGTGTCTTCTTCAAAAATATTACTAAAAAAAAAGGCTTAAAACAAAATTTGGATTCATAACTAGTACCTGATTCATGGCAGTAACTTTAAAACAATAGATGTGGAGACTATGTGTATGTGTGTCTATATGTATGTTATATATGTGTGATATTTTACCTCTGGATGGTATAATTTCTAATTATCTCTATTGAATTGGCTAAAAGTCAGTGCTTATATAAATTATTTCCAAATATAATCTAAACTAACCCAAATGTCTTTGAGGTTAACCTGATATGAAATAATCTTTGTTAAATAAAAGCTTATTTAAGTTTGTTGGTTTGATTAAAATGTACATGTCCTCAGAGTTATCAGCATTGGATACGATGCAGACATGCAGGGTTTATTCTAGGTTTATTGATCAAGTAAGCTGATGTTATCTCTATTACAAAACTGGTTAACAGAATAATAACTTAAAATAATAGCTGATTTTGTCTAATGTCTCATGAAGTTTTATTGGGTAATCTAAACATAATTGTTGGGAACAAATAATTTAGATGTAAATGAGATAAGAGTTTAAACTTTTAGCAATAATTATATTTTTTGACATGTATTTGATAACTTCCAAAATCTCTTTGATAACAAAACTTTAAAATTTTGCTAGGTTAATTTAAGTGATAAAAATTCATTGAGTATTTAGATCATTTTCAAATAAGACAAAATATTAAACATTAATTACTAAATATAAATTTACCTGCTTTTGTCTTATTGCAGAAAAACTAAAAGGTGTTTTGTGTCTATTAGTAAACATGTGTTTTATTAAAAGATTGTACTATAAAGTAACAAGTTTCCAGAAATTATGAAAAGTGTTTATAAATTTGTCAAGCCACAGAATGCTAATGTAAAAGAAAGTTTATAACTGCTTACTTAGTTTTTACTTAGAAGTCAAAGTCTATAAGGGTTAAAATTCAAATTAACATGTGATTTATTAATTTATATATATAAATATATATATATTCAAATATATATATATTTGAATAAATTCAATTTAATATAAGTTACTAAAAATTAATAAGGGAAACATCTTTGTATTCAAGGAAAGTAAGATGTATATTTTTAGTGAAGAAGGTATAAATAATGGAAATATTTCGTTTGGTTGGTTAAGAAAGATAAATTTGTCCCAAAGTACTAGGAGGAAAAAAGAAAGGCATAGGACAAGTTCTGAATGTAAAAGAAAATTATAAAAGGTTTGTGGAAGAGGAATTCTGGAAAAAGAGTTTTATGCATGGTCAAGTTGGCTGAGATTAAAATAAATCCAATTAAGTAAATGAGTTTTAATGTCAAAAGCTGGTGCATAATTAGAATTTAGTTCTCTCTCTCTTAAAAGGATAATTTTCTTGAATTTCATTCTGCTCTTGGTAGAGAAATCATGAAAGGTTTTGTTTTATCAAAATAAATTTCCTGTATTATTTTTACCAGGTTTTTAATCTCAGGTGCTAAGGTTTTTCCTACAGCTATTTAATCCTGCATTCGCTTAAAAATCTTTAATTGTCACCATGGTTAAATGGATAACTAAGCATTGTTTCATAGGGACCTGTGATATTATGTGGGTAAATGTTATTGATATAGGTATTTTGAAATTGTGTAACATTACTAAAATTCTGATCTGTCCTGGTTATCTGTCATAATTCTAGTTATTATTTTAAAGTGTTGTATGTCACAAAATTAACCAAATTTATTTGTCAATTGCCATTTTGTGGTCTTGTTGTTTACAGACTGTTATTGCTTTGCTCTGATGCTTTTGAAAAATACATTTCATCTTCAGAGAAATTCATGGAAAGAACTCTGACATTTACTCTGGAGTGCAAGTTTCTGATAAACTTTCAGATCATGAAACTGAACTGGGTAAGAAATAACAGAACTCTAACAGAGAAACTGCTGACTTCATGAAACTGCTAACAGAAGATTAAGATCAAGAATTGATTACACAGGACTGAATGAACTGAAGAGGATGATTATAATTTTTATGACTTTTGTTTGAAATATTCCTGATTTTTTAAATGTTTTGTTTTCAGTTTTAAGGAAAACTTTCCCCTTTTCTCTCAAGCTAACTACAACTTATAGCAATTTGGTAAACTATACTTTTGTAAGCAGAATTAAAACATTTATCTTTTCTCTCTACCTGATCCCTCCAGAATTTGGAAACTCTTAGTAAGTGAATATTCTTATTTCATGGCAATATAGTTATTTGCATAAGTTCAATAAGAATCTGCTCTCCTTATAACAGGACACAATTGGAAACATTGGTTACATTACGAAGGCTTTGACTGGAATATTATATTTGAGAAAAACATACAGACTCAGATATAAAAAGAGCTTTTGAGAGACAAAGATTGGACTTTATGAAATAAAGCCAGGTGGAAATACTAGCCTGGTACCTTATGTACAGCATTCCAAGCAACACTTACTGGATAAGTAAGAGATGCCACTTACCTGGCAGGTGCAAGGAACCTCAAAACATTTTGGGGAACCTCGAAAAGAGAGGAATTCTCCCAAATCTGTAGGTATTGCAGGCAAAGTCTGATGACAAAGTCCTTGGCTTGGCTTTCCTGGACTAGAGGCCTTCAAAGTTCAATCTGAGATTCCTTATAAAAAGTTCCAGCCGGGCCGGTCCTGTGGCTTAGCGGTTAAGTGCGCATGCTCCACTACTGGCGGCCTGGGTTCGGATCCTGGGCGCACACTGACACACCGCTTCTCCGGCCATGCTGAGGCCGCATCCCACATACAGCAACTAGAAGGATGTGCAACTATGGCATACAACTATCTACTGTGGCTTTGGGGAAAAAAAAAAGGAGGAGGATTGGCAATAGATGTTAGCTTAGAGCCGGTCTTCCTCAGCAAAAAGAGGAGGATTAGCATGGATGTTAGCTCAGGGCTGATCTTCTTCACACACACACACACACACAAATAAATAAATTGTTAAAAAAAAAAAAGTTCCAGCAAAGCAAATTTAAAACAGCCTATATGATCAGTTGCTATTCTTGCTGTACTTAGGTAAATAATCAGGCCAAATTCATTGAAAACTAGACTTATTTTGCAAACCAGTTAGTCTTATTTTGACTACCTTTGGTAAAAATGAGGGTGATTTTAGAAAGATTATGTTTCAATAGAAACTATAATACACAATTGTGGATGTTAAATTCTGGTTCTGTTAATTGTCTTTGAGGTTTTTGTTATATCTGTTAACTGGACTGGATCCTGAATTCTTCTAGTCTCCTGAAATATCTGGCTTCAAATCTCCAAACTAACATTTTCAATTTTTTTCCCACCATTTTCACTTGGAATCACTGAGAACTGAAGCTGCCCTTTTCCCTAAAGCCTTGCAAACTGAAGCTGGAGGACTTGATATAAACTTAAGAGAGATTCACGTCTGTAGCTATGTAAGCCACTCAGAAAGGTACCTGAATACCCAATGACATTATCAGAGACATTTCAAATTGCAAAAGATGCTTTGACTCGGACATCTAGAAATCTTTTTGGCTGCCCCCCAGACCCAGAAACTGATTTATAATTTGCTCCCACCGTTAACTGTTTTCTTTTTGTCTTATTAATTACCTGGTTACTTGCTTCCACAATATAGGCCTAATTTTGGGAGCCCATCTGCATTACCATACTACTAACAGACTGGTTCAATAAGATGGAACAACAGGATGTCCCTAAAGATTGAGGGATTAAACAACAAAAGGGGGGAATTGATACCGGCTCAAGACAACCTTGACATAAGGAAAGCCATATTGTAAAAAAGAAACACTATTTTAACTTTGAATGACCTCTGACTAACTCACTCAGCCGGATATGCACCCTCCAGGAGATCTAACTGCTCTGTAGATTTTACAACCCTTGCTTGTGTATGTACATCCCTGCTGGGATAAGATGACAACTCTGCTCTTTCCAGTTCCTTAGGAATGTGATGACACCCGAACAGAGAATCTATGCTAATATCCACCATCAATGAAAACTGAAAGATCTGGTGTGGTGACTCCCAGTCTGTAACAACCAAGGGTCAACATTCCTAATCTCCCTCCCCTATAACCCACTGGCCTATATAACTGCTGTAAGATTTTGTGCCCCTTAAGACTGTTGTTTGAGACATTAGTTGGCCATCTTCCCCCTTGCTAGCAAGCTGTAATAAACTGTCCTTTCTTTTCCACCATCTTGCCTCTTGACGATTGGCTTTTGTTCCAGGCGAGCAGATCATGTCCTTTGCCCGGTAACAGGTATGGCAAGAGAAAGGAGCTGGAACTCCAGACCCCACGGTGCCTGGGGCAGACGCTGGTTCAGGTGGGGAGCAGGGGAGCACCAGGTCGGAGACTCCTAGAGTGCAGGCACCTCCGCGGAGGCAGTTAAGGGCACTCCCGTCGGGGCTGAGCCTCCACCCCTGGCCCCAGAATCCGAGTTTCCCCTTTTCACTCAATGGCCGGAATCCCGACTTTCACACGCGGCGCCCGCGGGTCTGGAAGAGTGGCGGGCCGCGAGCTGCCCTGGCGCATTCCCGGTAAGAGCGCGGGAGCTGCGGGCACGCGGAGGAGCCTCCAACCCCACGGAGGTTCCTATGTCTCAGGCTCCTCCCGGCAGGGCTTCCCCAGCCCTCTGGGCTCCCGGCGCCAAGTCCCCGCCGCCGTCCGGGGACGAAGGTCCTCACCCCCGCCCGGAGGTGGGGCGCAGACCCAGGCCGCCAGCGAAGAGTCCACACTGCCCTCCGGAGGCCGAGTCCCCACTTGACGCGCTCGGGGCAGAGTCTCAGCTTATCGCCTCCGAACGCAAATCCTGACCTTTCCAGGCGACCCCAGGAGGTGCTCACAACCCGCCGACCCTGATCTGGTCACGTCTTAAACCCGCCCTCGCGGGGATCAGAGAGCCGAGGGAGCGGCCCCGGGACTGTGGACGGGAAGCAGAACCACCACAGAAGGCGCTTCCGGTGCCCCCACCCACCCCGCGCCCGGGAAGCCCCCTCGCCGCCCGCGACCACCCCGGAGGGCGGAGGGTCCCCGTGTGGGGTTGAGCTTCCACGCGAGCCCCAGACCCCAGCGTGGACCGTCGCCGGCTCCCTCCCGCGCCCCTGCGGGGACAGTCTCGGTGCCCACTGGGCTGAACGCCGCCGCAGCCCCACGGCTCCAAAGCGACCCCCAGCACTCCGCGACCTGGTGCCCAGCGCCCTTCACTGTGGCCTGCGTCGCCGTGGGAACTACGTTACCCATAATGCCCGGGCAGCGCGCCCAAACGTGCAGTCAATGAAGGCCCGGAACGTTTCCGCGTTTGGACCATGGGTCGGGGCGGGAGTTCCGGCGTCGCCATGGTGGCAGTCGCTCTGACTGCTCTCGGGTCAGCCGTGGTCTGACAGCTCCAGGAGCGGGGAGTCGGGCTCGTGGTGACCACATCGAGAAGGCCCTAGGGGCGGGGTAGTCCCCACGGCACAGCGGCTGGTCTGAAGGTCGGCGGCGGCGGTGGATGACCGCCGTGCACGGGTCCCGGTTCTGTCGCCCGCCACTTAGGATCCCCGCTCCGCCCCCAGAGTCCGATGGCGGCGGCCGCGCGGAGGGAGCCGGCTCAGGTCAGTTCGTGCTCCGCGCCCTCCCGCCCTCAGCCCAGCCCAGCCCTAGAGCCCCGAGTGCGGGCGCCGCTCACGGGCCTGCAGCCCAGGCCCCGGTGTCCGGGACGGGGAGGCGCTCGTGGGAGGGGTCGCTATATCTGAAAACCAGTGTGATGAGGTGTAGGAGAGGGTTACAGGCAGAGGGACCATTTTGTGTAAAGTCGTGGAGGGGCGATTGATCCAGAAGCATTCGCGCCTGGAACGGCAAAGTGAGGCGTTTTACCTTCAACCTCTGGTAACCATGGAGGGTTGTGAATAGAAGATGCACATGATCTGAGTTCGACTTTCAGATTTTTCAAAGTTGCTCAGAGTTAGAACACACAGGAAAGGGAATGATAACACTGAGGCACAGGGAGGTTGAGTCCTTGTCGAAGGTCACAGCTGTTAAGAGTCAGCACTGAGGACTGAGGCTCAGAGATAATGTAGTCATCCCAGGTCACCTGGCTCCAGGGTTGGACAGGGGTACAGGGAGGCCTGAGCCCATGGAACCCTTCCCTGGTTACATCCCTCTAATGACCTCTCTCTTCCCACAGATTCCCATGACTACAGAAGCACTTGTGGACTGTACGCAGGTGAGTGACTGGAGGATATTCCAGGCCCTCAGTGGCGCTCACCCCACCCTTTGTCTCTGGGATTGTGTCCTGGGACTCTTCACCTGTCACTCTTCCAGTCCTTGGGCCTGGAGATCCTGAAGAAACCCCAAGCCCAGGGTGGTAAATCCAGGCTGGAGGTTGTATGGAGAGGTTCCTGTTGCTGACAGCCAATACAATGAGGTGTAAAAGGTTGCTTCAGACAGAGGTACCAGAACGTGCTAATGCTGGGAGATGAGACTGAGCTTGTTCAGGGAAGTGCAGTTCTCCTCTCTCCTGTCTCCTCAAAAAGAAAGGAGAACTGAGAACAGGTGGGAAGGTGTCAGGCCTGGAATGGCTCCAGGAGAAGTTGGGTGTCTCTTCTGGAGGTGATGGGAGAAATAGAAGGTTTGGAGCAGGGGTGGCAGTGATCTGACCCAGGTCTCATCAGGCTCTCTGTGGCTGCAGCATGGAGAACAGACTGGGGGTGTGGGGAGGCGATAGGAATAACAGGGAAGAGGTGACGGCAATACTTCAGGTGAGTGTTGGTGGTATACCAGTGTGGTGGTCCTAGAGGTGGGAGAACTGGTTGGATTCTGGATCAGTTTTTTAATTAGGGCTGCCCAGAATTTCAGATTTTGAGGATGAGGGAGAGAAAGGTAGGGGTCAGTGATGACCCCAAAGTTTTGGGGTTCAGCAGCTGGAAGGATGGAAACTCCATTAACCAGGATATTAAAGTTGGTAGTAAGATTAATTTTCATTGAGGATATCAATATTGTTTTGGGCTGTCTTAAGTCTGAGATGTTTCAGAGAACAATTAGTAGATGGCCACACAGGTCTGGAACTCTGAGGAGGAATTCAGTATGGACACATCCAAAAGTGGTCGCCAGTGTCTGCACTGGGGTGTAGCTGTGGGTCACAATTAGGAGGGGGTCATGGTCATCATGGTAATGGTATTAGCAGCGCAGCAATGGGGCAGTGGGGTTAGAGTTAGGGTCTCATCCTTGGGTACCTGGGAGGGGTGGTGGGCATCACGAACACAGCTGAGGGAGAGAAGTGGCTGTGGGGAGGTTGTAGGAGAGTAGATGATCTGTCAGGTGGCCAAGGCTTCCATGGGAAGTGTAGACATGAGAGGAATGCAGAGTAATTGAGACAAGATGACAGTTGAGGGCAGCACTAGTGTTTATTCACTGCTCTGTGGGCTCACCAGGATTTTGTTGTGATCTTGCTGTGTCTTGGGTGTTTCAGTCAGGCTGGCAGTTTAGCACAGGGACACAAGTGACCATTTGGGAGAGTCTCTGGGCCTGGGGTAGAGGACCTCTGGGGCTGGGCTTTGAATGATGATTAGACAGAGAGAGGAAGGCAGTGACTGGTGAGGGGACATCAAGTGAGCACAGGTGGAAGTAAGCCCTGGGTATCTGAGAACTGCAGGTGGTTCTCGGTGGCTGAGATTGAAGCAAGGAGGAGAATTGGGCAGGGAGGCCTGCAGGGCAGGGTTTGTCCCCTCTGGCAGTTCAGATCATCGGAGGTCTGAGTAGTACTGGATCCTGTTTGAATTGACCAGCACCATCTGGATGCCATGTGCTGAGTAACAGATGGGGAGGCCAGGGAGATGCCTGTGGTGTGGACAGGAGGGTAGAAGTGGTTGCTGGCCGAGACTGAGAGAGAGGTGTGGAAGAAAGAGTGCCGTGGAGAGAGAGTGTGAACTGAAGGACCTAGGGCCGTGACGTTGAGGACAGAAGGGTGAAGGGTGAGCCCACATTTGGTTGTGTCTGAGAGGCACAATCTGGGGGACTCCAGAGGAATTGCCTACAAGAGGCCATACGCCCTAGTGCCAGGCCCAGCGTTTAGATGGTTTCTCCCTGCCCACCTGCCTGTTGTTGCTGTGAGCAGGCAGGGTGGTCATGATGCCGTGAGGAGAGGGCAGGAATCTGTGGCACCAGGGCCTGATATTTCCTCTAAGGTGGGGTCATTGGAAGGAAGGTGAGCAGGGGCTGGATGTGTGGGTGGAGGAACTTGGGGACCTAGGAGAGAAGTTGATCATGGAATAATCTGTCCCCATCATGGCAGGGCTGTGTGACCTTTGAGGACGTGGCCATTGACTTCTCCCAGGAGGAGTGGGGGCTCCTAGATGAGTCTCAGAGACGCCTGTACCATGACACAATGCTGGAGAACTTTGCACTTATAGCCTCTCTGGGTAAGGCCCTTCACCCACCCCAGTGACCTGGTTCCTATCTGTCCTCTTTTCACCCAAAGGCAGCTCTCTCCTTTCCACAGCTGGACCATGGGCTCTGCTAACTTCCTCACTTTCTCTGCATGTGTGCTGTGGGTGCCAGCGCTGAGCTGTGTGCACTGCCTTGAGCAGCTGTAAGTCCTTTTGCCCCAAGGTGCACAGGGAAGGGTCTGAGCTTCAGGAGTCTGAAAGTCAGCCTGGTGCATCTTACCTTGTTTGCGCTCTCCTTGGCGGGGTGAAAGTATCCATGGCACTTTGTGTTCCAGGTTCTGATTGAGTCAGTCATGTTAATAATATTGATACTGGGTATTGGGGATGGGACCACAGCATTCAGGTTGTAGTCCATGAGGCACCCTTTAATTTTTCCAGATATCAGAACAGGCACAATTGGGCTGTAGAATGGAGAAGCAGTGAGGATAATCACCCCTTTATTTATTACATTTTATATAATAAGTTTTAATCCTTGAAGGCCCTGTTTTAACTTACATTGGGCCATATTAACTGTTTTAGCTAGGTGGCCTATAGGGTACTATTTTATTAAGCCAGTTTGTGTCAACGACTTAACGTAAATTTAAATTTATTATTCATCATGTTAGAGCATCTGTGCCCAGTATGGGATATTTTCAGGTAACGGATGCTATGACGTTGAGAAAGTTAGGAAAGGCTACAGTTCAAGTGAGGCATATATGTTTTTCTCTGTTTTATATTTAGTTACTTTCCTACGAGTATAGGGGTACAGTGTGTAAAAGTAGTGGGATCCCCAGATATAGTTTGAGCCCCACTAATGATTATGTTTATGAAGTTTGGCCATTGGTGCCTTTTAGTAAATGTTAAAGGTTATTTATTTTTTAATGTTTAAACCACTTTATTGAGGAATGATTGACATGTAAAAAGCTGTACATATTTCATATATACAACTCAGTGGATTTGGGGATAGGTATATACCCTTGAAACCATCATCACGCTCAAGGCCTAAATGTATCCATCACCTCCAAAGTTTCCTCCCATGTCTTTATTATTATTATTATTTTTTGTGTACATGTGATAAGAATACTTAACATAAGATTTACCCTTGTAGCAAACTTTAAGTATACATCACAGTATCGTTAGCTATAGACACTGCTGTATAGCAGATCTCCAGAACTTAGGATCTTGCTAATTGAAACTTTGTACCCTTCAACCATCTCTTTCCCTTTTCCCCTTTCCCCCAGCCTTGGGCAAACACCGTTCTACTCTTTGCTGCTATGAGTTTGACTATTTTAGATTCCACATATAAGTGAGATCATATGGTGTTTGTTTTTCTGTGTCTGGCTTGTTTCACTTAGCATATTGCCCTCAAGGTCCATCCATGTTGTCACAAATGGCAGGATTTCCTTCTTTCTCATGGCTGAGTAGTATTCCATTGTATGTATATATGACATTTTCTTTATCCATTCAGCTATCAGTGAACATTGAGGTTTTTCTGTATCTTGGCTTTATGATAATGCTGCAGTGGCCATGAGAGTGCTGGTATCTCTTGGAGAACTTGATTTAAATTTCTTTGGATAAATACCCCAAAATGGGATTGCTGGATCATATGGTAGTTCTATTTTTATTTTTGAGGAAGCTCCATACTGTTGTCCATAATGGCTGTACCAATTTACATTTCTACCAAAAGTGTACGAAGGTTCCTTTTTCTCCACATCCTTGCCTACATTTGTTATCCTTTGTTTTTTTTCTTTTAATAATAGCCATCCTAACAGGCCTGAGATGATATCTCATTTTGCTTTTGATTTGCATTTCCCTGATGATTAGTAATGTTGAGCACCTTTCCATATACCTGTTGGCCATTTGTATGTCTTTGGAGAAATGTCTATTCAGGTCCTTTGCCCATTTTTTAGTTGGATTATTTGTTTTTTTTGCTATTGAGTTGTACGAGTTCCTTATATATTTTGGCTGTTAACTCCTATCAGATAGATATACAGTTTGCAAATATTTTCTCCCATTCTGTAGCTTGTCTTTTCATTTTGTTGATTATTTCCTTTGCTGTAGAGAAGCTTTTAGTTTGATGTAGCCCCACTTGTTTATTTTTGCTTTTGTTGTCGTATCCAAAAATTCATTGCCAAGACCAATGTCAAGGAGCTTTTCCCCTAGGTTTTCTCTAGGAATTTTATGGTTTCAAGTCTTTTTTTTTTTTTTTTTTTTTTTTTAAAGATTTTATTTATTCATTTTTTCCCCCCAAAGCCCCAGCAGATAGCTGTATGTCGCAGGTTCACATCCTTCTAGTCGCTGTACGCGGAACTCGGCCTCGGGTTGGACGGAGATGTGGTGCCTCGGGGCGCGCCCGGGATCCGAACCTGGGCCGCCAGCATCAGAGCGCGCACACTTAACTGCCAAGCCACGGAGCCGGCCCGGTTTCAAGTCTTATATTTAAATTTTTAATCCACTTTGAGTTGATTTTTGTGTATGGTGTAAGATAAGGGTCAAATTTCATTCTTTTGTGTGTGGATGTCCAGTTTTCCCAGCACCGTTTATTGAACAGGCCACCATTTCCCATTTTGTATTCTTGGCCCCTTGTCAAACATTAATTGACCATATATTCATGGGTTTATTTCTGTGTTTTCTATTCTGTTCCATTGGTCTATGTGTCTGTTTTTATGCCAGTACCACACTGTTTGGACTACTGTAGCTTTGTAACATAATTTGAAATCAAGAAGCGTGATGCCTCTTGCTTTGTTCTTCTTGCTCAAGAATACCTTGGCTACTCAGGGTGTTTGGGGTTCCATATGAATTTTAGGATTATTTTTTATACTTCTGAGAAAAATGCCGTTGGAATTTTGAAAAGGATTGCATTGAATCTGTAGAACGCTTTGGGTAGTATGGACATTTTAAGAATATTAATTCTTCCAATCCATACACAGAGTATATCTTTCCATTTATTTGTGTCTTCTTTAATTTCTTTCATCAATGTTTTATAGTTTTCAGTGTACAGATCTTTCACCTCGTTGGTTAGATTTATTCCTATGTATTTTATTCTTTTTGATGCTATTGTAAAAGAGATTGTTTCTTTTTAAAGATTTTATTTTTTATTTATTTTTTCCCTCCAAAGCCCCAGTAGATAGTTGTATGTCATAGCTGCACATCCTTCTAGTTGCTGTATGTGGGACTCGGCCTCAGGATGGACGGAGAAGTGGTGCCTCAGTGCGCGCCCGGGATCCGAACCCGGGCCACCAGCATCGGAGCGCGCGCACTTAACCACCAAGCCACGGGGCCGGCCCAAAGAGATTGTTTCTTAATTTCTTTTTTGTATAGTTTGTTGTTAGTGTATAAAAATGCAACTGATTTTTGTATGTTGATTTTTGTATCCTGCAACTTCACTGAATTCATTAATTCTGACAAGTTTTGGTATAGTCATTAGAGTTTTCTGTATATAAGATTATGTTATCCACAAACAGAGATAATTTTACTTTTCCCTTTCTGGTTTGGATACCTTTTATGTCTTTTTCTTGCCGAACTACTCTGGTTGGGACTTTCAGTACTATGTTGAATAGAAGTGGGGAGAGTGGTCATCCTTGCATTGTTCCTGATCTTAGTGAAAAAGTTTTCAGCTTTCCCCATTGAGTATGATGTTGGCTGTGGGCTTGTCATATACAGCCTTTATTATATTGAGGTACGTTCCTTCTATATCTATTTGTTGAGAGTTTTTATCATGAAAGGACACTGAATTTTGTCACATGCTTTTTCTGTATCTATTGAGATGATCTTACAATTTTTATCCTTCATTCTTTTAATGTGGTGTATCACATTTATTGATTTGTGTTTGTTGAAATATCTTTGCATTCCAGTGATAAGTCACAGTTGGACATGGGGTATGATCCTTTTATTGTGCTGTTGAATTTGGTTTCATAATGTTTTGTTGAGAATTTTTGCATCTGTGTTCATCACGGATATTCACCTGTAATTTTCTTGTGTTAGGTAGTCTTCTTATCTGGCTTTGGTATGAGAGTAATGCTGCCTTGTAAAATGATTTTGGATGTGTTCCCTCCTTTTCAGTTTTTTGGAGGAGGATTGGTATTGAATGTTCCATAGAATTCACCAGTGAAGCCATCAAATCCTAGGATTTTCTTTTTGGGGAGGTTTTTGATTACTGATTCAAAGTCCTTACTCATTATTGGTCTGTTCAGATTTTCTGTTTCTTCATGATTAAGTCTTGGTAGGTTCATTGTTTCTAGGAATTTATTCATTTCTTCTAGGTTATCCAATTTGTTGGTGTGCAGTTGTTCATAGTAGTCTCTTAGGATCCTTATATTTCTGTGGTATCAGTTGTAATGTCCCCTCTTTCATTTATAATTTTATTTATTTGAGTCTTGTCTCTTTTTTTTGCTTAGTCTAACTAAAGGTTTGTCAATTTTATCTTTTAAAAAAAAATTCTTAGTTTTGATCTTTTCTGTTTTTCTAGTCTCTATTTTATTTATTTCTGCTTTGATCTTTATTATTTCCTTCCTTTTGCTAACATTGGGCTTAATTTGTTCTTCTTCTGGTTCCCTGAGGTGTGAAGGTAGGGTGTTTATTTAAGATTTTTCTTTTTTTCTTAATGTAGATATGTATCTGCTTTAACCTTCCCTCTTAGAACTGCTTTTGCTATATTGTGTTGGTATATTGTGTTTCCATTTTCATTTTTCTCAAGATAGTTTTTGATTTCCCTTTTTTTTTTTTCTTTTTTTGTGAGGAGATCAGCCCTGTGTTAACATCTGCCAATCCTCCTCTTTTTTTGCTGAGGAAGACTGGCCCTGGGCTAAGATCTGTGCCCATCTTCCTCCACTTTATATGGGACGCCGCCACAGCATGGCTAGCCAAGCAGTGCATCATTGCGTGCCTGGGATCCGAACCAGCGAACCCCGGGCCGCCACAGTGGAGCGCGTGCACTTAACTGCTTGCGCCACCGGGCCGGCCCCAGTTTTTGATTTCCCTTTTGAGTTCATCTTTGACTCACTGGTTGTTTAAGAATGTGTTGTTTAATTTCCACATATTTGTGAATTTTCCAGTTCTCCTGTTACTAATTTCTATTTTCATCACATTTTGGTCAGAAAAGATACTTGATATGATTTCAGTTTTCTTAAATATGTTAAGACTTGTTTTGTAGCCTACCGTATGATCTGTCCTTGAGAATTTTCCCTATGCCCTTGAGTAGAGTGTGTATTCTGCTGCTGTTTGATGGAATTTTCTGTATATGTCTGTTAGGTCCATTTGGTCTATAGTGTTGTTCAAGTCCACTGTCTCCCCAGCCATCAAGGTTTTTTAAGATATCAAAATATTATATTATACAGAAAGTTAAAAAAAACACAATTAATACTCTCACACCATAGTCATCATGATTCATCAGGACTTCTCTTCTTTCAGTTTGTTGGCATGGAACAGAGAATGAAGAGACACCTTTTGAGCAGAGTGTTTCTATAGAAGCTTTCTCACAGGTCAGGACTCCAAAAGCAGGTCCAGCCACCCAGAAGACTCACCCCTGTGAGAAGTGTGTCCCAATCTTGAAAGACATTTTGCACTTGGCTGATCTACTTGGGCAGAAACCATACTTGGTTGGGGCATGTGCAGACCTACACCAGCTTCAGAAGCGTTCCAGTGCAGAGAAAAGGGATGTGGATAGAGCATCATTTGTTAAGAGCTGTATATTCCATGTGTCAGGGAATCCCTTCGCCTGTAGGAAGATTAGAAAGGAGTTCCCGGTCATGCTGGGGCTGCTTCAGCACCAGGACATTCCCAACAGTGAGAAGTCAAACAAAATCACCAAGCATGAGGAGGCCTTTCATGGTGGAAAAAATCATTACAAGTTGCGTGAATGTGGGAAAACTTCCAGCCACAAACACAGTCTTGTTTATCACCCAAGAGTCTCCACTAGAAAAAGAGTTTATGAGTCTAGCAAATATGGGAAAGCCTTCTGCTGTAAGTACTCACTTGTTCAGCTCCAGAGACTCCACACTGGGGAAAGACCTTATGAGTGCAGTGAATGTGGGAAATCTTTTAGGCAAAGAGCCACCCTCATTATACACCAGAGAGTTCACACTGGAGAAAGGCCTTATAAGTGTGGTGAATGTGGGAAATCCTTTAGTCAATGCTCCAACCTTATTGAACACTGCAGAATTCACAGTGGAGAAAGGCCTTATAAGTGTGAAGAATGTAAGAAAGCCTTTGGGTGTAAATCCAATCTTGTTCGGCACCAGAGAACTCACACTGGAGAAAAGCCTTATGAGTGCAGCGAATGTGGGAAATTCTTTAGACAAAGCTTCACCCTTGTTCAACACCGGAGAATTCACACCACAGCAAGGCCTTATGTGTGTGTCCAGTGTGGGAAATCCTTTAGTCAAAGAGCCACTCTCATTAGACACCAGAGAGTTCATACTAGTGAAAGGCTTTATGAGTGCAGGGAATGTGGGAAAGCCTTTGGATCTAAATCCAAACTCGATCGGCACAACAGAAGTCACACAGGAGAAAGGCCTTATGAGTGCACTGAATGTGGGAAATCTTTCAGACAAAGCTACAGCCTTGTTGAACACCAGCGAATTCACAGTAGAACAAGGCCTTTTGAGTGTGGCCAGTGTGGGAAGTCCTTTAGCAGAAGAGCCATCTTCACTAAACACCAGAGAATTCACACTGGAGAAAGGCCTTATAAGTGTGGTGAATGTGGGAAATCCTTTAGTCGAAGCACCAGCCTTATTCAGCACTGCAGTATTCACACTGGAGCAAGGCCTTATGAGTGTGGCCAATGTGGGAAATCCTTTAGGCAAAAGTCTGTTCTCATTCAACACCAGGTAGTTCACACTGGAGAAAGGCCTTATGAATGCAGCAGATGTGGCAAATCCTTTAGCCAACGCTCCAGCCTCAATCTCCACCGAAAATTTCACACCATGGAGAAGCCCTATGAGCGCAGGAAATATGGGAAATCCTTCACTCCAACATCTAACAGTTAGCACCAGAAAGTCCACACTTTAGAAAGGCCTTAGACCTGAAGGAAATGTGCTGTCTCCTTGTTCACTGTAATGGCACTAGACAGCTTTTGTGAGGGAGCCACCTGCCTGAAGTTGAACCTCATACTTCCAAACATGCAGAGGGGTGAAATTCCCCATGAGTTCCAGACATGTGTGAAATTCCCCATGAGTTCCAGACATGTATGAGGCTTACAGGAGCTGCATTGCACACTGTAAACTCCCCAGGGCCCTTGCCAGAGTTACATCACTGCCAGTATCTCTGCTAGAAGCCATCTCACCTCTTCCACCTTGCACAGTGTTTCCTTGGTCACCCCAATGTGCTAAGGAAAAGCAGACTTCTGAGCTCTCTCTCCCAGTCCCTGGAGGAAATCTTGAGCAGTGTGTGCCCTTACAGTGATTTCCCTTTTCTGATTGGTTCAGAATGAATCTGACCTAGTTTGGGCCAAGAGTGGACTCTGCTGGAGGCTTGCAGGGAAGGCTTTTCTTCTTCATGGGTATTGTTGGTCACACATGACACTTGATTTTTCCAGCCTCCAAGTCATCATTGGGTAACTCTGCCTCACATTGCTCTGGTTTATGCTGTAATAAAATTCTTAATGTTTAATCTACCTTTAATCTTGGGGGTTACAGTCACTGTTTTGGGTGGGTGGAAAACAGAATTGGGCTCCATTTGTGTGAAGGGGTGGATGGCTTTTGTGGGCCCTCAACTTAATGTGTGCCTCAGCAGGGACAGTATGACAGAGAGTAGTTCTCATTCCAGTTTTGGCCTAATTTGCATTGCTTCCCAAGACCTAGGGACCAGTGCACTGCTTTGTGGTCCTAATTTGTGGCCTGGATGCCTCCATATATTGTGAGACCATAGGCCACCCTGAGGAGGGGTCACTTATTTTGGCAAGCTCCAGTGCCTTTGGGAATGGCATGAATTTCTTCTCTTGTTCCTGGAGAGTATCACATAATGCCCAGTACTGTTGAGGGGAAGCTTTTCACCAAGTTCTACAAAGGAGCCAAGCGTCCTGATGTCCATAATTCTGTAGGCTGGTGTCACTTGTCAGACTACAGGAACCAGGTGTGAACCATGATTGGTACTGAAATCCTGGGTGTGATTAATAGGCAGTGGAAGAGCCTGCAGCAAACCAGATGGAATGTGCCCCTTCTAAAAGTGCATCCAGTGACTATGGCTGTGAGGAGTCACAGGACCTCCAGAGCTGTGTATCTCCTGCAGCTGAAGTCATTGTTAGAGCAAGTAATCTAAAGGTTTTGTGAATTCTGGTTGTCTTTCCAGGCTGTTCACCTCAAGTCCATTGCTGTAAAGGGAGGGACATGAGGACAGAGAATGGAGGTCCTGTTGTCCAGGGATGTGGCTTTTGTGATCTAGCCAGTGGTCCTCTTGTCTCTTGTCCCAGATTGAAACAGCCTCCATTGCTCGCCAGTATTTCCTGCCCTAATTCAGGGCTGCCCTTCTCCAGGAATAAGGAGAACTAGAGTGGAGTAGGTGTAACAGTACAGTGGAGTGGGTTATTAAACCTTCTGGTTTCCAAAAAGAGTGGGAGATCCAGATTTTTTATTTTGAACTAGTTTTTAGAAACTTTATTGAGGCATAATTAACATGCAGTAACCTACACATATTTAAGGTATACAATTGGAAAAATTTTGTCATACATATAAAACCATCATAATCATAGTAATGAGCATATCCATGATTTTCCTCATACCCTTTATAATCTTGTCCTTCCTAGGCCTACAGGAGTCTAGTGATTTCCTTTCTTTAATAACAAATTAGTTTGCATTGTCTAGATTTTACATGAATCAAATCATGAAGTGTTTACTTTTTTCTGATATTTTTCACACTGCATAATTATTTTGAGATTCATCAATGTTGCTTATATGAAGAGATCACTCTTTTTATTGTTGAGTAGTGTTCTCTTTGCATATGCCACTTGTTTATCCCTTCATCTGTTAATGGGCAGCTGCATTGTTTCCAGTTTGTTGCTGTTAGAAATACAGCTGCAGTGAACATGGGCATCCAGTTCTTTCTATAGATATGTGTTTTATTTCTCTTGTGCCAATTCTTCAGAGTATATGAATGTTTCAATATTTAAGAAACTGCCAAACTGTGATCTAAATTGGTTGTACCCATCCGTGTTCCCACCAACAGTATATGAGAGCTCCTGTTCCTCCACATTCTGCCAGTACTTGCTGTTATTAATTTTAGCTGTTTTAATAGGGGTGTAATGGCATCTCACTGTGGTTTTAATTGCAGTTCTCTGATGTTTCATGACCTTGGGCATTTTTTGTGTGTTTGCCACTTGTATATTTTCTTTAATGACTGTTAATGCCATTTGCTTATTTTTCAATGGATGTTGGCTGATATTTCCCTTTTTATTAATAAATAAGAAGACGTATAACAAAGACATTTGTTGGAACTTCACTCATTCTTCAGCAGTGATGTGTCATCTTTGCTAAATGGAAGTATTGTTTTTGAATACTATATTTTCTCAATTTTTCTATGCTAGTCACAGTATAACTCCCACAGAGGCTGTATACTTTTAAGCATAATCTACATTCTCAACATATTCTCCATTACTTTCTTAAGTCTAGCCAGTCAGTAAAATAAACAAGCCCTGTTTCGTAGTGTTTGTCAGTTTCTCTAGTGTATATACTCCCATCCTGGCCAATTTTTTTTTTAAAAACATGATATCATTTATGTAAATAAAAAATACACATTTTGCAAAAATACAAAATTATAAATATCAAACAAAATTATAAATATCAATCAATTTATAATGTGTAGGGCTTGGGAGGGGAATAAGGAAAAAGGGAATAAAAAAATGAAAGGAGGCAGGTCCTTCTATGGATGAGTAAAGATCATGTGTCATGAATTGAAGAGTATGATTAACTCTCCCTTCTGTACCTGAAGTCCCCCAGAAAAATAGTGTTCTATTTTTGTTTTTAGGGTGATTCATACTCTAAGAAACACACTTATTTACTCCTGTCGGTTTCTTTTGTTTTGTTTTGTTTTTCTACTTTTTTTTTTAATTGCGGTAACATTGGTTTATAACATTGTATAAATTTCAGGTGTACATCATTATATTTCTATTTCTGCATAGATTACATCATGTTCCCATGTTCACCACCCAAATACTAATTACAATCCATCACCACACACGTGTGCCTAATGATCCCTTTCACCCTCCTCCCTCCCCTCTTCCCCTCTGGTAACCACCAATCCAATCTGTCTCTATGTGTGTGTTTGTTGTTGTTTTTATCTAGTACTTAATGAGTGAGATCATACGGATTTGATCTTCTCCCTCTGACTTATTTCACTTAGCATAGTACCCTTAATGTCCATCCATGTTGTCACAAATGGCTGGATATCATCGTTTCTTATGTATCCTGGCCAATTTTAAGTTGCCAAAATGATGTCCCTAAACACGGAGTTGGGAAGAGACGTGCAGTAGCACAGCATTGTATTCTGTTCTCACCACACTGATGCAGTGGTCACAGATAACCTCGGGAAGAGATGTAAGAGTAAGACAGAGGAAAATAATTTGGAAGTGACAACTTTTGAGTATTTACTACATTTACTTTAAAATTAGCTTTATGGAAGTATAATTGTTTTATAATAAATTGTGCATAAAGTGTACAATTTGTGTTTTGATACGTCCCTTAATCCCTTAATTAAATCCCTGATACCAAAAGTTTCCTCTGCCCTTTTCAATCCATTCTTCCTGACATAAAGTTGATAGGACATATTCTACCCTTTGTAATGGATATTTTCAAATATATGCATGAAAGGAATGTGTTTTGAAGCCCCATGACCTCATCCCCAGTCCTCCATCATCATTGGTCAATTCATGCCATTCTTGTTTCATCTATTACCACGCACATCACTGAATTGTTTTACTTATATTCCCAACATCTTGTCTTTCAATACCTAATCTCTTCAGAATGCATTTCCAAGATGTAAGGGCTCTCATAATCTTAATACCTTTTCCACACAAAATATTTGAGGTGTCATAAAATATATTGTCAGAGCTCAGGTTTTTTTAGTTTTCCCAAAAATGTGATTGTTCTTTAAGGCATCAGATCCAAAATGGATATATGACTTTTAGTCGATGTATCTGGTCAGTCTCTACTAATTTATAGATATCACTTCATTTTTTAATTCTTGGACCATTCATTTGTTGAAGTTGTTCTGTTGTTTGTCCATCAGAATTTGCCATGTTCTGGATTTGTTTTTTTTGCATCTGTCTGAAGCTGTTTCACATGCTTGACCACCCACATTTCCTGTACACTGGATATTAATGAGATGGATGACTGAGGTCTGCTCCTGGTGGATAAATGTGTGAGAGTGACACACCTGGAAACCCACACAGTGGGACAGTGTGTTTTGCTAGCACACTGTAACTCAGCCTGGAAACAAAAGCATTTCAGTTACCATATGTTGCAGGTGTCCCCAGTAGAGTGGGAGAGTGCGGTTTGGTGCCTGCTAGTGTCACTGCAGCGTAGCCTAGAGACAAACACATATCTCAAACCCTGTGCAACAGGTATGTGAAACTGACACCTCAACACAGCCTGCTTGTGCTATACATGTGTGTATACCACATCCACAACAGACAACAAGTGTGACATACATGGGACACCCAGCCAGCATATGCAAAGCACACGAGGGACCTGTGAGATGGGACACAGGTACCAATATACCACAGGAATGGTGGCCACACAAAAGCACCAATACAGCAGAGATTTGTGAGGCAGGCAGGTGATAAGGATGCCCCAGGGCCTGGTGTGTGGGTTGCACACACATACACAGAGACTGAATATATAAACAGACAATGGTGAAACCATGTATGAAAAGAGAACTTTGACCCACATCCTCTACACCAACCAACCTGCAATGGGGAGGACTTGGTGAATAATTGTTAGCTTCCCTAAAATCTGCCGATTAAGCCACTTCCGACTTAAGACCAACTAGAGAAAGCCAAATATGTTCCCCTAACTAATCACATAGGATGTGTTGCTGCTAGTTAGCCCGCCTCCAGCCTCACCATGCTAACAGCCTCCATCAGGGCATTCCTGAAGCTTTCTCTTTTTTCACCATCAAGTTTTCCCACTTTCCTGTCTGCCTTTGAGTCTCTGCCAAAGCAAGTGCTGGTGACTGACTCTCTTGCTATAGCAAGCTCTGAGTAAATAGCCTATAGCTTTTGCTTGTGCTCATTTGAGATGGTCTTCATTTATTTCCACAACACACACACACATATAGTCACACAGTCTCCATGTTCTGAGTGGGACAATGCAAGGACAGCATGGTTTGCAGAGAACAACCCTTCCCATCATTCTACAGGCTTGATGTGCTGACGGGGGTCAGAATAGGGAACAGGTGCACCCCTTGGCACAACTTGGAGGCTCCCGGGTCAGATGATTGAATGTGAGTGCATGGGGATAAGGGGGGATGGGGTTAGAAACCACCCAGAAGCCCAGTAGCAGAAGACTTGACTCAGAAATTGTTTCCCCAATCGGAGGCTTCTCAGCTGCAATTCCATTATGTCCAGAGGCCACATGGCCCTCCCCCTGCAGGCCGACACAGAAATCCTTCTGGAGGCCTCACTGATCCAGTGGTACCCTCTACAGCTTTCCCAGTGACTGAGCAATAGGTTCTAATCTTATGCAACAACCCAAGGCCTACTGGCGCCCTCTGACTCTCCAGGCATTGGTGACCTTAAAGGACATGACTGTGACCTTCACCTGGGAGAAATAAGGGCATTTGGACCCAGCCCGGAGGACACTGTAGCAGGATATGATGGAGAACTGTGAACTCCTGGTCTTGCTTGGTAAGACCTCACCTCTCTGCCATGTGGGCAACCCAAGGCTTCCTTCCTGATTCCACCTTTTGCTCACGTGTGGGTGGTAAGCACGGCCTCTTCAGCCTTCCCCCCTCTACCCACGGCCCCTGCTGTGTTCTGTGTTCCAGTCTGCCATCCTTTTGCCTAATCTTCCTGTGTCTGGGTCAGGAAACATTAGATAAGAAATATGCCTTCTGAACACAATCTTAACCCCAGCACCCAGCATGCTCTGTCCTCAGTTGGAGGTCCTTATTCCAGAATCCACAAGAGAGAGGCTGATTGGCTCAGCCTGGTTAAGGCAATTATCCCCCAAGCTCAGTTAGCAGGGCCATAGGTGATGGGCTGTTATCAGAAAAGGGGCTGAGTCAGGCAAACTTCCAGGTGGTATTTGCCATCAGTGCCCTCTGGGTATCTTCCTAAACAACACAATCTCAGTAAAAAGGCCCCTGGTGTTTACATGATCTTCCCTGTTTCCTGAAGCCTGGGCTACACCCCTCTGCTCAAGAGTGCCCAGAAACGTCTTTACATGGCATGGATGGACTCCCTGAGGAAAACGATCCTTTTTCCCTGCTCTTTTCCTCCTGAATATTTTCAGGAGGAAGTCTCCATTCAGCGCTTGGTTGTTGATGCCCCACTAGCTGTGGATAATTTTCCTGTTTAATAAGAGAACAGCTTTAGATTCACAGCCTTCAGCAGGCAGCCTGAGCTCGCTGGGACTTAATTTCATTGTTGTGTTTTGAGGGCAGTTTTCCATGTGTGGCCAATCAAACTGATTTTCCAACTTGCCAAGGCAATGAATAATTCCCTTTTAGAATAAATCTATTTAAGGTAAATAAAAAGTGGATCCATTTAAATTGAAACTAGGAATATCAATGGCCACAGCTAATGCTTCCTGACACTGAGCACATGTCAAGCCTGTTCCAAGCACTGTTGATGGCCACTCATTTAAGCCTCATGACATCCCTATCCTCTCAATGTCAGGAAAATACAGCCAATGCAGCGAGTCCCTCACCAAGCTCAACTTACTCACTTTAGAAGCTGTTCCTCCATTGTGAGATGCCATCCTCTGCCTTCTGTGGTGGTAAAAGTCCTTTCTTTTATGAAATGTGGGTGAGAGGAGATCATAGTTGGTGTCTGTGAGATGTTCCTTTTGGACCAAACCTCTGTGTAGGCTTTCTAGTTTTAAAATTTTTTTAGCGGTTCACGAAATGCCATTTGGGAATCACCAAATCATCCCCTCTCATAGGCTCCTCCTCCCCTTAACTTTTCCCACTCATACCCCTTCCTCCGAGGCTGCTAGCCCCACATGGCCCCACACGGCGGCTGCATGTCATTTCCTTCCTTGTGTAGCACCCAGGAGCCCAGCTCCTGAGGCCAACTGATGGTGTCAAATTCCAGCTCTGCTGCTTATGAGCTGTGTGACCCTGCACAAGTTAATGAACCTCTTTGTGTGTCACTTTCCTCCTTGGTAAAATGGGTAATATGGTAGCTACTGCTCAGGACTGTATTAGGGTAAATTGGTTAATGTGTGAAAAGGGCATAGGACAGCACCTGATGCTCCCTAACTATGGGTCTGTTGATGGTTATGATCCCTGCTGCAATCATCATTATCATCGTCATCATCATCATCATTATACCAGGACTTGGCCCCTTCTAGAGCAGTGTTGCGTAGCTTTGTGGTTATACAGCACAGACGCCAGAGATGGCCAACCTGGGTCTCCAACTTGGATCAGCTGCTCATCAGTTCCCTGCCTGTCAGCAAATAAGCTGATCTCCCTGAGCCTTGGTTTCATCCTATGGAAAATGGTGCCTGTCAGCCACCTGCTTCATGAGGAGGCTGTGAGCAAAACTCAAAATAGAATCCTTTAGTGCAAGGCCTACAGGAAGAGACGCCTAACACTTGACCATGAAGACACACACCATGTTTCTTAGTAAAGAGACCAAAGCATGTGCTCACAAGGGCAGCCAGGAGCTGACTAGATGTGTGCCACAGCAGGCTGCAGACTCCAAGGGCACCCCTGCCTCTGGACTTCTGTGGGAAGCTCCTCAGTGCGGCTCCCTTGGGGACCTCATTGCTTCTTGCTCACATCAAGGTCTGGTGTGGGTCAGCGTGGAGCTCTGGACCGTGGTTATTCCAGGCCCCAGCTGCCTTCTAATGTCACCATCTAGCTTTCTGGTTGCTCTGGCATCATCCAGGTTGCATAGGGGAAATGAGAGGGGAGGGCAGAAGTCACACCCACATGGACACAAACATCACTTCCACACACATTCCATTGACAGGAAGTAGGCATTGGGCCTCACCAGGGTGCTCAGGTCTGGGGAATGTGGTTTAGCTGTGTTCCTGAGGAGAGGAGGAAATGGGCTTGCTTTACAATCCCATGGGACATTGGGAATGCGAACTCCTCCTTCCAGAAGGTGTTTTCTAATTAACCTAATTTATTGGATCTGAAATATCCTGTGCACCATCTACTTTTAAAAAAATACCCTGCTCTTGAAAAGTAGAGTGATAATCATTTCTGTGTCATTGGGTTCCTTAAGGATGTAATGAGATAATGCAGAGAAGTGCATAGTGCTGTGCCTTATTCATAAGAAATGGCTCAGCAAAAGTAAACTATTTAGTATTATCTGTGTAGTAATATTAATCATAATGAAAAACAGTAATATACATTTGCTTGTAGACTGTCTTCCTGACTCAGGAAAAAGGGATATTTCTTCCCCTTGAAATCACTATCTCTTTTATACTCTGCATCCCATCCTTTCCCACTTTTCCATTCATTTATTCATCCTCCTCTTTGTCCATCAGACTCTCAGAGGCATTTCCTTGCACTACATCTCCATTGCCTTTGTGTCCTCAAAATACTAACATGATCTTTAGCCTTGTCTATCCCACATCTGACTGCAGAGGCAGCTGGAGCCATCAAACGAATGGATTGGCTTCATTGCCATGTTGTGGCCTCTCCCCTCGAGTCGTCCTTCAGGCTGCTCAGCCAGCCAGTAAGTGTCTGTGTCCAGCCGCAACTCAGATCCTGAGTCTGTTCCAAGTGCTCCACCATCTCAATCCACTGTCTCCACTTGAATGTCTCAGACCCACCGTGAGCCCATCATGAGTAACAGAAATTCATCATCTTGCCTACTACTCCAACATTCCCAATTTCAGTGAATAATCTTGCCATCCAAACAAGTTTGAAATCCAGATTCAGCCTTTGGCCATAATACTCCACACAGTGCTGAGAAATTATGCCTGCATCACATAAGCCTGCTCTGATGTCTGGGTGTCTCTCTTTTGTGATTGGTCCTAATGTTGTTAGTATTTTCTATCATATACCAATTTGCCATGCATCTTTTATCTATTGTGTTAGCATGCAATGATGATCATTGGGTAACTGATTATTTTATAAGCTGTTGAAACATTTGTATCCTACTTCTATTGCTATTTCTGCATTTATTAGCTAGAAATCCTCTATAAAGAAGAATTTTCCATAATCTATTCTGTTACCTCAGAATACAGTCTGTATAGAAAAGAGAAGAAAGAGCTTGATGCCTTCACTCTATTTAGCAATTTTCAGAATAATTATCAAGATCATTAACATCATCCTCAAACAATAACCAAATGTTTACCTCAGGGATAAGATGCCTCCTTTGCACACATGCTCAGACTGTGATCATGGCAGCCACTGTCGTAGTAGGAAAAAGCATTTGGTAAATGGCTCTTCTTTTTGGATAAGTCTAAGATTTTAAAATGAATTCTATCTTTCTTAGTCTTTTCGGGCTGCTATAAGAAAAATACTATAGACCGGGTGGCTTATAAACAACAGAAATTTATTTCTCACGTTTCTGGAGGCTTGACATCCAAGATCAAGGCACCAGCAGATTCAGTGTCTGGTGAGAACCCATTTCCTGGTGAGAACCAGCCTTCTGGACACCATAGACAGCCTTCTCTCTGTGTCCTCACATGGTAGGAGGGGCAAGGGAACTTTCTGGGGCTTCTTTTATAAGGACATTAATTCCATTCATGAGGGCTCTGATCATCTAATCACTTCCCCGGCTCCTATTACCATCATATTAGGCATTAGATTTTCAACATGTGAATTGAGGGGAACACAAGAATTGAGACCATAGCAATATCTATGTCAAGAAATTGAGTGAGAAATATTATATGGAAAAAACAGTTGGGCTTGCTAGGGTTGGAACACAAACACTGAGGTGTATCCATTCAGGGAAGAATTTTTGTGTGTGGGGGAAACAGGCAGAATGCCACGCTGTCTACTTCCTTCCGGGCCTCCTGACATCCCTCATCCATTTCCCCTGTCATGACCCTGGCTGAACTCTTTTCTTCCATGTCCCTTGATTGCACACAGTGAAGCCTACAAAATTCAGTCTGAAGCTTTGATCTACACATAGTTGAAGAGTAATAAGATAATATTTGTTGGTTGAAAATACTATTGAAACTACAGACTTTTGAAAGCATGTACGTCATGATGGAGCGACATTGCAGTGTGTGCATTCAGGTTTTTCTTTGGGTTCCTGTTCTGCTGAATGGAGTCTATAATATATTGTCTCCCTTTTACGGAATATATTTTTTAAAAATAGAAGGGCAGAATAAATACAAAGATACTTGGATGATGACATAAGCTTAAAATTATAATTTATGTTGAACTTTTCTCATTTTATGTAAATTAAATCTACTCTATATATTCCACACAGAATTTTGAAGAACTTCACACATTTATTTAAAAATTTATAGAAGACAAAGTTTTCACTATTGTTCACCTGTTTCAGGGACATCCAACATCTTCCTCCCCAACATCACAGTAATAGCCCTGTGTAACATCTTTTCTCTCTTGACCCTGAGCCAACATACCGAAACTCACAAAATTAACTCTAAAGCTCCAGTCGGCGTATATTTGAAGAGCAACAAGATGTTTATTATTTCGCAGCTATGATACCTACTTTGTATCTGAATGACATTATATCGTGTGTTACTCCCATATCTTGAATGGCACTTGCTCCATTGGGAGCATCTGAAATAACAAGATGCAGAAAAAACTACTGGGAAATTTAAATGCGTGCCCTTTAGGAATATCAGATGGCTCTTCTCCTTCATTGGAGCCTCAGCAACGCCCCTCTCCAGGCCTCTGTGGCCTTGGCTCCTAGAAGGAGCAGAGCATCCCTTGCTCGGCGGGATGCAGGATAAAAACTACATTACCCAGAAGGCTGTGCTCCGCGGGACAGCGGTATGCGCCGGACTAGTGATGAAACCGGGAAGGGGCGTTGCTGGCCCGCAGTGGCAAAGGCGGGACTTCCGGGGGCGCCGGCGTGGACGCCTGCTTGTGGCGGGGTGGGTCTGTCCACGCCCGCTGTGAGACCCCGCGCGGCTCGTCGGGACGGAGCAGGGAAAGACAGCAAGGAGGAGCCACCTCCGCGCCTTTGTAGGACCTGGGGGAGGGTCGGCTGAGTCCGCGGGACACCCCCGTCCCCCGGCGCCCTCGCGCGGCCCTGCTCTCCCCACGGTCCGATGGCGGCGCCCCTGGACCCGGCGCAGGTGAGTGGACAGTGCCCCAGGCCTCTCGCCCGCTGGGATGTCACCCACGTGGCCGCGGCGCACTGACGTGCGGGATGGCGGTGTCCTGTGACCCTTCGCTTTGCCGTCTCCCGGCCGTTGTTTTCTGTGAGCCCCGGGATGGGGTTCCTCGGCTCCGGGTCCCGAATCCAGGTCAGGGGCTACCGGGGGACGGTCCCATCTCTGAAGCCACTGGGGATGCTGTGTGTAAGGGAGAGATGTGGTTTCTAGAACCGCCCCCCTGCCCCCGCCCCCAAGCCGTGGGCGTGGAATGGCCCGCAGGGAGGAGCGCGGGCTACAGAATCCGGAGACCTCTCTGTGGGTTCCGCCCACGCCCCTTCCCGAGACTGTGAGCTGCAGCAAGTCCCCCTGCTGCCCTTGGCTTCTATTTTTTTTTGTATAAAATAGGAATATTAACAGTTTCTTGAGTTGAGGGAACTAGAAACTGGCCATGGGTGATTTGTGTCCCCCAGTGTCCAGCACGGTCCAGGGAGCATCGCTCTGGCCCTGTTTCCAGAGATGGCTCCTGGGTCTGTGTTGATCTTACAGGCTCACCCCAGCGGGAGTCTGACCCTTGGGCCTCCCTGGCCTCTGGCCTCTACAAAGCTGAGGGCTGGGGTGGGGGAAGAGACAGGAGCAGCGTTTTGGGATTGCCGCTATGCCAGGGCTGAAATGGTGGCAGGGCAGGCTTGGAGCCATAAAGGACAAGGAATTTGTCTTTCGGTTTACAGCAGGTAGAACTGGCTTCCCACTGACAGTAGTGAATCTATTTTCCTTTTTAAGACGTTCAGTTATATTAGAAAAGTGAGTCCATTCAAGTGGTCAGTGATGATTGTGTGCAGGAGTGTGGTGTCCCTCTAGACACAAGTGCACAAGAGGCCCCCGGTGAGTACCCTCATCATAGCCTCTATCATTCTCAGGCCTTGTCGTATTGGTTAATTTCCCATCCAGGTGAGGCTCCCTCCCTCACTTTATTGCAGACCCACTCCAGCGTCCCCTCCTTAAAGAGGCCTCCGTTGCCCCATCTAAAGTGGACTGTTGTCTCCTCGCTCTTTTCTTCTCTTTGCAATGTTTAGGTCCCTCTGACAAGGTCTTGCTCATTTATTTAATTGTTTGTGTAGGATCCCTTTCCAGCCCAGGAACATGAGTGCCTGTTGCTGCTCTATGCCAAGACCTCAAACGGCCTGGGCTTGTAAAAGGTACTCAATAAATGGTTGAATGAGTGAATGGGTCTCCCCTTCAGGGGCTTCCATCACACTCCATAATAGATACTAACTCCCTCCCCCACGGCCCACAGGGCTCCCCCGGATGTGCCCCTGACTCTGCCTCCATGTTCCTCCCTCTGTTCTTCCCTTGCTCACAGCACCCAGCCAGGCTTCCAGAACTCACCAAACTCCTTCCCATTTTGCAGGCTTTGCCCTTGCACTTCTGCCTGGGGCCCTGTCCTCAGGTCTCTGCAGGGCTGTCTCCCCGCCCCCTTCCTGTGTGTCCAGTCACCTTTTAGGATAGTCTTTTCTGGCTGTTTCAGTTCCAGCTAACGTACCGTTGCCCCCACCTGCCCATCTTTTGGCAACTGTGTGCCGTCTTTTGCTGGACATCCAAATCCGGCCTCTGCTCCTTAAATGTGAGATTGTGGGCGACTTTCTAGAGCTGCCCGAGCCCCAGGCTGCTGGCTGTGACATGGAGGTGATGATGGCATCTACCTCATGGGCTATGGCAGGATTTTTAGTAAAAGTCACAAACGACATTGAACACTTACTGGGGCCAGGCACCCCAGTGCTTGCGGCGGGAACATTTTCTCTTTAGTTCTCAGAACTGCCCAGGTAAGTGGGAATGATCACTGTATTGATGTGGAATTGAGACACAGAGAAATGACGTGATGTCCTCCCCATGGCACACAGCTGGCAAGAGTCAGTCAGGAGTCTTGATTCAAACCTTGGGAGTCTGGCTCCAGAGCAAGATCTTTATCACTTTACCTCAGCGTGCGAAGCCCTCAGCCCGGGGCAGGCACACGGCAAGGACCAGGGAGGCTCAGCTGCTGCTGTTTTCATTGTTGGAATTGTCATCATGATCATTTTCCCTGTTCCTCTGATGTCCCAGAGCACTTGCCGTCTGCTCGCACAGTGCTCACAGGAAGGACTGTTCTCTCATCTCCAGTGGCTTCCCCCTTGGGAGGTTTTTCTCTCAGCCACAATTGGATTATGTCCAAAGGCTGCATCCACCTCTCCCTTGAGCCCAAACCTGAGCTCACCCCTCAGGAGGCCTTGGTGATTTCGGGCCTGGGTCTCTCTGCACCTTCACCAGCAACTAAGTGACAGGCTCTTATCTCATCCAACAGCACAAGGCCAGCACCACTACCTCTGTTTCACTTTCCAGGTGTTGGTGACCTTCAAGGATGTGGCAGTGACCTTTACCTGGGAAGAGTGGGGACAGCTTGACCTGGACCAGAGGACCCTGTACCGGGAGGTGATGCTAGAGACCTGCAGGCTCCTGGTCTCACTGGGTAAGGGCTCACCTGTCACTCCTGCGGGGGACCCCAGCCTCCTTGACTCCTGGCTGGTCAAGGAGGTCACAGGAGCCACCTTCCCTCCTCCCCACAGCCCCTGCAGTTTTCTGGTCCCAGCTCCTGCCTCTGGTCCCCTTCTCTGGTCTGCCTGTGTCTGTATCAGGGATCACTGGGACAGGAACAACATCCTTCTGAACACAAACCCGCACCCCGGCGCGCAGCACACTGGGGCCTCAGTCTGAGCTCCTTATTCCAGATTCCACAGAAGGAGCTGACTGGCCCAGCCAGGTTGGGTCAAGTGTCCCCACAGCCCAGTTGGCAGGGCCGTGGGTGAGGGGCTGTTCTCAGAAGAGAGGGTGAATCAGGCAGACCTCTAGGTGGCATTGGTCAGCAGTGCCCCTCAGGGAGCTTTCTGAACAATCTCGGTAAAAAGGCCCCTGGTGTCTATATGATCCTCACATGTTTTCTGTGGCCTGGGCCACGATCCCCCACTGGTATAGATGATTTTAGAGGGTGTACAGGGGTGTCATCTAATGCCATGGGTGGACACCCTGAGAAAGCTGATCCCTTTCCCCTCTCTGTCCGGCATGCTGATTACTGTCAAGAGAAAGTCTCAGATTCGTGCTGAGTCCTTCATGTCCCCCAGTTATGGCTAATTTTTCTCTTCAACAGGGAGCAGCCTCCAGCTCACAGCCCTGAGCAGGCCGAGTGAGCTCACTGGGACTTTAATGGCATTATTTTGATTTCGCTGTTGTGTTTTGATGGTAACCTTCTATTTGTGGGAAATGACGTTGACTTTCTCATTTACCAGAGCAAAACGGGGTTCCCTTTTAGAATAAAATATTTAGGAAAAATAAAAAGCGGGTCAGTTTACAATGGCACCCTATGTGTGCTCTGCAGAGCCATCACTCTGAGTTCAGTTGGGAAGGTAGACATCAATTCTTAGATGAATTGTGATGAGTTGTAGAAAGAAAAAATAAGATTATTTAGGAGTATATAACCAGGGGTCATAACTTATCATGGGTGCTTCGAAAAAGGCTCCTTAAGAAGTGACACTGGAGCTGAGACTTGAAGGCTGAGCAAGAGCAAGCTGGGAGGGGTGGTGGAGGAGGAGATCCAGATGGAGGAACCAGCAGGAGAAGAGGCCCTGAGGTGACAGGGAGCTCACCTCCTGGCAGAGCCAAAGGAATGTTTGAGTCACGTTTTCTCCTGCCCTCCTGGTGAACCTAGTGCCAGGCACATAGTACACATGGGGAACATTCCTGAGACATGTCTGCATGAATCCTGGGCTGTGGATCAGAATCTGTCAGTTGGGACTTCTGTGGGTCCTGGTATCTCAGTCACTGGACTTCTATACAGAACTCTCCTATCTTTTACTCCCCACATCCACTGAGATGTATTCAGCCGCCTGTAACAGAAGACCAGCTCAAACTGGCTTCCCCCGAAGGAACTTGACCACCTCACCTAATGAGAAGCCCCAAGGTGGTGGTGGATGCAGCAGTGCGGTTACATCATCAGTGATGTGAAGGTTCTCTCTGCTCTCCGTGGACTAGGCATCTGCCTTTTTCTCAGGCTGGCTCCCTCACGGGGACATACGATGCTGCAGCACTGACAGAGGCAGTAGGCCCCCTTGTTCAGCCCTCCCCTCCCACATGGGAATAAAAGCTTTCTCTTCAGAACAAGAATCCAGCTCAGGTTACCTGCCTACGTCAGATTACCAATGATCAAGGATGCCATTCGCCAGTTTATTTCCACCAATAGTTTTTGCTAGTAGTTTCTCTCTGGGCATCAGAATTCCCTGAGGAGATTTCAGAAATACTGATGCCGAGGCCTCACCCCAAGAAATTTTGTTTATTTTGGTTTAAGGTTGTGATCAGGAATCCCTAGGTGGTTCTGAAGCACACGGTGTTGAGAACCAGTGACTTAGATTAATTACAAAATGCCTGGAAGGAGGGCCTCCCCCTCCTGGTGTCCCATGGCTGTATGTGAAGTGGTGTGCACCTGAATAGTGTTGGCTTCCACTGATGAAGTTCAAGGGCAATGGTGGTGTGCAGACAGCACCACCCTCTGCAGCTGTTGCAGCCCAAGTGGGATTTGTGCTCTTGGTTTCCAGGTCACAAATCAGCATTTTCTTTACTTTGGGAGCAGATTTATTCATAGTCTTGTCCCTGTCATGAAACCCCAAATGGGATGGAAAGGTTTTATTCTTCTTATCAAAACACCTGTGTCCTGTTTCTTTCTCCATCGACAGGGCATCCAGTTCCCACACCAGAGTTGATCCACCTGCTGGAGCACAAGCAGGAGCTATGTACGGTGAGGAGAGGCCTCTCACATAGGCCCTGCCCAGGTAGGAGCCTTCAGACCCTGAGGGGACCACTGCTTCAGAACTCAGGAACCTCTTCATTGTGACCTCCTGGGGGTCTGGATGTTTCACTCTCCTATCAAGAGTGTGCACCAGCAGGTCAGCTCTGAACCAGGACCCAGGTGCCTTCTAATGTCAACAGGTAGCTTTAAGATTGCTCTGGCGTAACACAGCTGGCAGAGGGGAGATGAGACAGGAAGGGACAGAGTCACACTGGGTGCACACATACTCACTTCCACATAGTCCACTGACATGAACTAGGCGTTTGGCCCCACCTGGGAGCTCAAGACTGGGGATGTGGTTTAGCCGTGTACCCAAGAAGAAGGGCCGGTGGGCTTGGTTTATATCATCTCAGTCCTGCTGTACTCAGCCTACTCTCAGATAATCAGAGCAATAATAGTTTCTGTGATTGTTGTTTGAGGATGTAATGAGATAATGCAGCAGGCTGCTCAGTACAGTGCCTGGCTTATAGTAAGGATCGACAAAACTCAGCTTAGTGGTATCCAGGTAATTAATTATAATGAATGATAGTAATATCACACATTTCCTTCTGGACTGAGGAAAGGGCATCTTTCCTCCCCTTGAAGTTACTATCTGCACTGTACTCTCTATCCCTCTTTCCCGCCTTCTCCATCCGTTTCTCCATCCTCCTGTTTGTCCATCAGACACTCAAGGGTAGCCCCTTGCACTGTATCTTCTTGCCCCTGCTGCCCTGAAAAACGCCAAGGTAACATTTGGCCTTTTCTGCCCACGTCCATGCTGCTGAGTGTAGCTGGAGCCAACCACCTAGTGGATTGGATCACCAGAGTCCCAGGCTCTCCTCTCTGCAGGTCCTTCTCACTTCTCAGCCAGCCTGGGAGTGTCTTTGGGCAGCCCCACTGCCAACCCTCTGTTCCAAATGCCACCCCCCTACCCCCAATCTCTTGGCTCCACTTAAATGCCTTAGAGGAACCTTGAGCTCATCAGGCCTTAGAAGACACTTGTGATGCCCACTCCTCCCATCCTCAGTTCAGAGAATGTCCTGCCATCCAAGCAGGTTAGAAGACTGGAAACCGCTCAGACAGCACCTCAGCACCTGTGCTTCCATCAAACCCAACATCCATCCATCTCAAGCCCTCTCATTTGACATTCTCTGTGTCTCCTGAAACCATCACCTCCCCCACTTTCATTGGCTCATCACCAACACTCTAGTCCAAGCTCTCATCAAAGGATGAGATGAGGGGCCAGCCCTGTGGCGTAGTAGTTAAGTCTGGTGCGCTCCACTTTGGTGGCCTGGGTACACAGGTTCACGGACATACACTCATCAAGCCATGCTGTGGTGGCAACCCACATATAAAATAGAGGAAGACTGGCATGGATGTTAGCTCAGGGCGAATCTTCCTCAAGGGAAAAAAAGAAGAGAAGATTGGCAACAGATGTTAGCTCAGAGTGAATCCCTCTCACAAAAAAAAAACGGTGAGATGATGCCAGAGACTCCCACCAGGTCTTTCCACATCTCTTCCGTGCCTCTGGTCAGCTCTTTTTTATGAACCAGCTTCTGCAGCCACTCAGACATGTTTCAGATTGTCACCACTTCCTCAGTCACTGTATCTCAGCATGTAATCAGCTTCACATTAAAAATAGTCTACGGGGGCTGGGCCTGTGGCATAGCGGTTAAGTGCTCACGCTCCGCTGCTGGCGGCCCGGGTTCAGACCTCAGGTGCGCACCGATGCACCAGTTGTCAGGCCACACTGTGGCGGCATCCCACATAAAGTAGAGGAAGATGGGCACGGATGTTAGCTCAGGGCCAGTCTTCCTCAGCAAAAAGAGGAGGATTGGCGTGAATGTTAGCTCAGGGCTGATCTTCCTCACACACAAAAAAAATAAAGTCTACATACTTTTGCTTCTTGCTCCTGAACCCTTCAAGACTCATCCACGTCTGTCCCACACCTCTGGCTTCCCTTCTTGTCCTCTGTGGAAGATATCTTACCTCTCATCATGGCCAGTGCCTCCACCAGGGCCTACTTCATAGCTTCTGCCCTATCAGGGAACTTGCTTCCTCACTTATTTTCTGCGTATCTTCATCTTTTCTCTACTCAACCTAAAAATGGGCTCCAGTTGCTTACACTTGGGAAAAATAACAAAACCACAAATGCTTTTAGATCTGTCATAGCCCATGACTAGTGTAGACTCTACTTATAAAACTGAGTTCCTTGAAGGAGTTGTCTCATTTTGGGAAAAGATGCATACACCCGAATTCCATACCTATTGTTTAAAATCTCCTTAATTCTTTTTTATATCAGAAATATACAATGATATGGACAAATCTTAAGGGTTCAGCTTAAATATTTACATATGTATAAACTGAAATATCCTCCACCCCAGTCAAGATTTAGAATATTTCCAGGACCTGGGGCCAGCCTCGTGGGATAGTGGTTAAATTTGGCACACTCTGCTTCGGCAGCCTGTGTTCAGTTCTTGGGCGCTGACCTACACCACTTGTCGGTGGCCATGCTGTGACGACAACCCACGTACAAAATAGAGGAAGACTGGCACAGATGTTAGCTCAGGGTGAATCTTCCTCAGCAAAAAATAAAAAAAGAATATTTCCAGGACCTTGGCAGGCTCCTGGTGCCCCATCCTTTTTCGAGAGTGAGGTGTGCCTTGAACAACAGAATTTATTTTCTCACTCTTCTGGAAGCTGGAAGTCCAAGATCAAGGTGCTAGAAGAACTGGTTTCTACCAAGGCCTCTCTGCTTGGCTTGTAGAACAAGATGGCAGCTTCTTACTGATGTCATTGCTGTCATCCTAATAGCCCAGTGCAACAATGAGAATAATAACATATTAGTCAGGGGTCACCAGAGAATCAGAACCAACAGGATATATTTGTACATATTTATTTATTTTAAGGAAGTGGCTCATGCGATTGTGAGGGCAGTGATTTCAACATCTGCAAGGCCAGCCAGTAAGCTAGAGGAGTTGATGTTACAGCCTTGAGTTTGAAGACAGTCTGGAGGCAGAATTCCTTCCATTCCAGGGATGTCAGTCTTTGACCCACAATTTAGTAAACACGCTGCATCAAGAACCCTGCCGAATGCTTTACAGGCATTTTCTCTTTTAACCCTCATGACACCCTGAGAAACTGAGCATCTCCTAGTCTCTCAGATGAGGAAGTTACGACTTGAAGAAGGTAATCCACCCAAGATCAGCTCACCTGACAGAGGCAGAGATGGAACCAAGGCATTCTGGCTCCAGACCCTAAGTCTGAACCACCATGCTGATGCCTCTCCACAGAGCAGAACCTTGTCTTGTGCTGTTGGGCCCTGTGTCCCTCTGTCCCTCCTCCTCTGTGATCTTCATCCCCTTCCTCTACTGCAAACACCTCTTCAATGTGGGCTTCACCAGGCATCGGCTGTTTCTTCCTTTAGCTCTTAAGCGCTCTCCAAGGGTGAATCCGCCCATACTTACTCCTTATATTTCAAGCCAGCCCTATTCTCTCTCTTCCTGTTTCTGGCAAATCTGACTTCTCCATTAGGACCCAGCTCATGGGACACCTCCTCCTCTGGGAACATGACCTCTTTTTCTTCCCAGTCTTGTCAGGTGCTCTTCCTTATACTCTCATAGCACCAAGACATCAGTTCTTGGAGCAAATGACCCACAGACAGTGTAATTAAAAATGCCCTCTCTCCCCTACTCTGGACTGTGAGGAGAGCTCTCCACTCTACATCCATGTCCCCTGGTTTTCCCTCCAGGTTTTCCCTTTAATGGTATCAAGGGTACAAGGACCATAAAAAGTAATTGGAAACTAAGTGTTGCTTTTGTTTCTCCTATATTTACATCACTGAAAGTCCCCCTTTGTGTATTGGATTCTCTTCAGGTGACAGAGCAAAACTTCAGACCAGAGAGCCAAGCTCTTCTCAGTCCATTTTGTCTGAGGGAGCCTTGCTCCAGAGAAGCCTGACTCAGGGATCTTCAAGGGACTCCAGCTTGGGACAAGCCAGGGACCAGGAAGGGCTTCTGGAAATGCAGAGAGATCAATGGAGGCCAGAGACAGACCCCCACAAGGAGACCCATCCTGGGGAAACACGCCTTGAAGATGATGGTTTGGGAACACATGATAGTCTGTGCTCCAGGGTGTTACAGGAGAAAGTTCCTCAGGGAGATGTCCTCCATGAATGTGACGCACAGGGACCAGAAAAAGGCCCCATGATTCATGCTGGAAGTAACCTCTACAAATGCAAGCAATGCGGGAAAGGTTTTAACAGGAAGTGGTACCTTGTTCGACATCAGCGAGTTCACACTGGCATGAAGCCCTATGAATGCAATGCATGTGGGAAAGCCTTTAGCCAGAGCTCAACCCTCATTCGGCATTACCTCATTCACACGGGGGAGACACCATACAAGTGCATGGAGTGTGGGAAGGCCTTCAAACGCAGGTCCTACCTCCTGCAGCACCATCCGATTCACACTGGGGAGAAGCCCTACGAGTGCAGTCAGTGTGGAAGGGCCTTCACCCACCGCTCTACTTTCATTCGCCACAGTAGGACCCACACTGGAGAAAAACCCTTTGAGTGCAAAGAATGTGAGAAATCATTTAGCAATAGAGCACACCTAATTCAACACTCCATCATCCACACTGGAGTGAAGCCCTATGAGTGCAGTGAGTGTAGAAAGGCCTTCAGATGCAGCTCAGAACTCGTGCAGCATCAGCGGATTCACACTGGGGAGAAGCCCTATGAGTGCACTCAGTGTGGGAAAGCCTTTCACCGGAGCACGTACCTCCTTCAGCACTCTGTCATCCACACTGGGGAGACACCATACAAATGCCTCGCGTGTGGGAAGGCCTTCAAACGTAGGTCACACCTCCTGCAGCACCAGCGGGTTCACACTTGAGAGACCCAGTGAGTGCCCTGAATGTGGAAAGGCCTTCACCCACTGATCCTCTTGTCTTTCAGAAGGGGATCCACACTAGAGGAAAAAATACGTTCTGTGCAAAGAATGTTGGAAAGTGTTTTTTCTCAGCTCTTCAGACACCTGAGTAGTCACATTGGAGAGAAGCCCTGTGAATGCAGTGAATGTAAGGAAGCCTTCAGCCACTGCTCGGCCCTCATCGCAGGGTTTGTACCAGAAAGAAATGCGAGAAGCTGTGTCACCAGTGGGTCCACCTCCGTCAACGTCAGAGAACATACTGGGGAAAGACATTCTGAATATAACTATTGAGGACAGTCTGTAGCCAGAAGAAAAAAATCTTACCTGCCGTCTGAGAATTCATAATGAAGAGGAACACAATTGTCATGGCTGTGAGAAAAACATTCTGTCACAGGTCACCTCTTGTCATGTAGAGCCATATCAGGATTCAAAATAGCTTGGACTTTCCCATACCTGTGAGAAAGCATGCAGGAGGCAGGTCTTCCCCTTGGTTTACACTTAGAAAACCATCTCAGCATTATTTCAAAAAGAAAAAGATAAAGGAGGAGTAGAGGATGGAGATGGAGACTATAAAAGGAAAAGACAAACGCCTTCACAAACCCTTTTAGACTCCCTGCCAGGCCTCTTGCAGTTTTTCATCAGTTTTATTTTTTGGTGTGGAATGTTTGAGAGATAAAGGATCTCAGCCCTTTTACTTGTTTTTTGTATGTGTTCACTGCTGTCCTGTCAGGGAAGCTGGACAGTGAGGGCTGCTCTACAGACGTTTGTGGGGAGCTGTTGTTCCAGATGTCTCCACCCATGAGGAGCATAATTCTTTGTGGGAAATGAGAACACTTGAGTCATGAGATACTTCAACTTATTAGAAGTTAGAAAACTGAAATAACATCACATGACACTTATTTCCTATTTTATGTCTAAGGAGACAAGGATCCACATGCGGATCACCCTGGTAAAATAGGCACCCACTACGACAGTTTAAGGCTTTGAATTTTAGACATAGACTCTGTTCGTGTAGTATTAAATGCCCAACACTCTCTCACTTTTTCTGGATTCCATTCTACTTGTTTTCTTTTTTTTCTCAGCATGGTGATTATCTTGTACTCATGTGGCTTTAGGTGAGTCCTAGTTCTTTCCTCTTCCTGGTGTTTCTCAGGTTCTTTAGTCCTGTTTGGAGGACCGGGTATTTCCAGGTCCCCTTTGCAGTTTTTTAGGGGTTGAATTATAGCTAAAACCAGTAAAATGAAACACACAGCTGAGATAAATTGATAATAAACTCAGAAAAACAAACATGGAGGATTCTCATTGATCTTAGACCCATTTGTGTGAAGTTTTCTTACAAAATAAAGTGCCAGGGATTTTAGCAGGAGAATCCCGGTGTATACATGTGGGTGTCAGGTTTGTGTGGGTTACACACTTGCCACCATAGACTTATTCTTTTGGTGCTGGCATTGGATGTGGTCATTTGAAATGCATCCTGTTGGATTTTCTTTCAGACTAGTTGTCAAGCTATGGAAGATAATCAATGTTAGGTGAAAAAATTTACTGTACAGAAAAATATAAAATTATCATTTCCTCACTTCCTCAGAGCCTTTTAAAAGACTATACACAAGCTTCACATTTTCAGAGTGGGCATTCGCCATTTTTGTGGTACACATAGTATGACTGCACATCTCAATGAGTTAATAACTATTTTTTGTTTTCAGGATAGTGTGCATAGTTTTCTGTTCTTTGGGAAAGAGAGTTGACTCTTGAAGACCACACCCTCCTTCACCCTCTCTCTGGAGGGTGGTATGTATTGTTGCTGTAGCTGTACTTGTCGCTGAGCCACTGGGTTCAAGAGAGTTGGAGAGTGGGGCCAGCCCTGTGGCTTAGCAGTTAAGTGCGTGCACTCCGCTACTGGAGGCCCGGGTTGGGATCCTGGGCGCGCACCGATGCACCGCCTCTCCAGCCATGTTGAGGCAGCGTCCCACATACAGCAACTAGAAGGGTATGCAACTATGACATGCAGCTATCTACTGGGGCTTTGGGGAAAAGGAGGAGGATTGGCAATAGATGTTAGATCAGAGCCGGTCTTCCTCAGCAAAAAGAGGAGGATTGGCATGGATGTTAGCTCAGGGCTGATCTTCCTCATAAAAAAAAAAGAGAGAGAGAGAGTTGGAGAAACCTAGCCTCTAGAAACAGCTTGGCTTTCATCAAAGGGTTCTTCTTTCCATGCCTGGACCCTGGGCTCCAGTTTGTCCCAAAGCAGGAGTGATGTGTTTTCCACTGAATGAAGGAAACCCTAGGGTTTGTTCCCTTAACTTCCAGCACTTTCCTTACAGTCTTCAATTATGTGTTCAGTGCGAGGACCTACTATATATTTGCTGCTGTGATTGGCAGATCTCCTGAGACCTCCATCCTTTATCTGCGTGAACATTCACTGTGCTGTGGGCACGCTGTGGACAGGGAGGCACTTGTGTGACTGAGATACGGGTCCTGCCCTTGGGCAGGGAGAGAGTTCCCTGTCTAGTACAGGTCAGCAGAGTACACTGAAATCTAGAGAGAGAGAAGGAAACTGAGCACATGGCTTTGCTGGATTCTTAATCACCTTGAAGATTTTTGTCTCCAAAATAGGATTCTTTCCCATTCTTGAGAGCATTCAGGGCACTGAACCTGAAGGGAGGGCAGTGAGTAAAATTAGGAGGAGTAGCAGAGTGGTACAAATGGAGAAGAAAGTTAAGGTGACATTTACTCAGTGCTCCAAGAAATAATTTATTGCCTATTGTATGTGGGTCCAGTCTATAGGCTTTAATAGGTCTATGAGATGCACATGCACAAAACATAAAAATGATTTTCCGCACAGAGAACTTACATTTTGGTTGAAGGAAACAATCAATTAACAACATACCTAAGTTAAGTTACACAGTATGTCAGAAGGTGATGGGTTCTATGGAGAAGAGAAGAGAGCCAGACATGGGTGAGGAAACACATGGCAGCAGGGATGAGTTACAATGTTAACAGACTGCAGATTAGGACTGACAGGGACAATGCTATTCTACCACATATTTTAGAGGTGGCAGAAGACATTTTATTTATTCCTTTCTAATGCATGTATGTATATATATTTTCTCATCATATAACACTCAATAGTCCATGTGAAGTAATGTTGAAGGACAGAGGAGATACCAGTTTTTCTTTTGTCCCTGATCTTGGTGGAAACATTTAATAACAGATCATATGTATGGCATGTGTTGCAGAATTTTTTGGAAGATTCTTTTTAGATGTTCAGGGAAAATTAATTCTGTACTTTGTTAAAAAAAAAAAAAGAATGAGTGATTTAGCATCCAATTTTATGCATTTTATGAGTTGAATATATGATACATATTTTCTATGAAGTGGTGAAACATATTGATTTTGCATTTTTAGACTTTTCATATAGTTTCAAACTTACAGAAAAGTTGAAAGAATAGTACAAGATATTCTTGTGTAAATTTTATCCAGATTTAACAGTTGTTTGTTTTGCACCTTTTCCTTGATCATTCTCTCAATCTCCCCACATACAGGTGATGTCTTTACTAGCATGAAGACACACTAGAAAGGAATGGTAAAGAAAGAGTGTGGTGTCTAATAGTCTATGTAGCAGCAGCTGCTACGTTTTGCTTGCCAATCTGTCACACATTCGGTTGGTAAGGAAACCACAGCCCAAACAGGTTGAGAAAGATTATTACTTAGAATGTCAGCAAACATAGTGTCAGCTCCCTGCTATGCCTGTCACAAAGGACGACACCAAACCAAAAGCGCCAGATGACAGGCAACATGTGCGGTGGGACTCTGTTGCTGAGGAGCCTCTTCAAGCCTGGATCTGAGTGGTTTTATATTCTGCAGATGGATCCTAAGGATGGAGGAGTTAAGTGGAAATCCCGACAACTCACAGGAACCAGGGAGGTAGTGAAACTCTCATACACTGTTGGTAGGAAATATAAAAAGAAATAACCATTTCAGATCAGTTTGACAGTTTCTTAAAAAGCTAAATATTCACCTACCCTATGACTCAAGCATTGCACTCAGAGGAATTAACATGAGAAAGGAAAGATATCTGTATAAAGATTTATACGTGAATGTTCATAGCAGCTTTACTTGCAATAGCCCCAAAATGGAAACAACCCAAATGTCCACAAAAAGAGGAATGAAACAACAAATAGTGGTACATCCAAACAACACAATACTACTCACTGATAAGAATAATGAACTATTTTGATGAATCTCAAAATAATTATGCAGCATAAAAGAAAGAAGAAAGAGAGTCAATACTTTATGATACCTATCATATAACATTCTAGAAAATGTAATCTATTGTAAAGGAAAGTAAATCCAAGTTTGCCCAGATAGCAGGAGAGGGCAGGGAGAGAGAGAATTAAAAAGTACAAGGTGAAGATGGTGGGGACTTGTATGTTTAGTATCAGTTATGATGGCCTCATGGATTATACTGTATAAGACTTACCACACTGTATACTTTAAATATGTGCATGTCATTATACCTTAAAGCTTTACATAATGGTTCAAAATAAAAATATGGGTCTCCCACTCTTGTCTCTACCATCTCCTAGTTCTTTGGGAGGGAGGCCTTGCCTCAGTGATAGCAAATATTGGTGACTCACGAAGGCTGTTTCCACCTTAGTCACAAAGGCCACATCGCTGGACTGAGATCTCCCTTCTCTCTATCCTTGTTTTCCTGCAAGTGCAGCAATGGTCTTAAAGTGAACATCCCAGAGCAGCTACAGGGATCCACAAAACCTTTATTTTCCTCTGCCAATGACCCCAGCTACTCAACATATAAAGGCCTGGAGGTACATGCTCCACTCACACAGCCAGAGTCACTGGAACAGCTGTGGATGCACTTCTAGTTTGCTGCAGTCTCCACCACTCCCTGTTATTCCAGTGTTTCTGTACCAAGTACGCTTACCCTAGGCCCTGTAGTTTTAAAACCAGTGACACTACTCTACTGAATTCTGGACATCAGGACACAGGGCTCCTTTGTAGCATCTGGGGAAGAGATTCCCCTTAAAAATGTGGTCATTACGTGATATTCTCTGTGAGCAAGGAACCAGTCCCAGAGGCACTGGAGATCGACACAGGGGCCCTCTACTCAATGTGACCTGTGGGCCCACAGAAAAATCCTGGCATCCAGGCTGCAAATTAGTTGCACAAAGCCTGCAGTCTTTCCTTGGAAGCCTTGGGAAACAATGCAAACTATACTGGAGAGCTATTCTCTGCCATCATACTGTCCCTTCTGAGGCAAAGTTGGGAACACCCATGCAAGCTGTTCACCCCTTCATCATGTTTTCAAAGCAACCCCTCAGTGAATACAACCCCCTAGGTTAACAGTGGCTTCAACAACATGGCATTTATTACTGCACAAACCATAGCAAGGTGAGGCAGGCAGTTCATAGACTGGTGACATGGAGACTGGAAAAATCCATCACGAGTGTCACATGAAAGCAACAATATCCATGAAGGTGAACCTTCTCTGCAAGCCACCAGCAGAAGCCGGATATGGTCCTTTAGAACAAAACTGGGTCAGGTATGTGCCCTCAGTAGAGAGAAGGGAACTAGGTCCTGCTAAAGTCTGAGGCCGCTCATTTTCTCTAGAGAAACCAGAGATCTTCCCTGAATGGTGGTATGACTGAGGCACACCATGGGGACCTATCAGGTAGTACAGCTGACATGACTTGTGCCACAGAAACGCAGTGACGTACTTTTGGCAACAGCCCCCAGCAGATTAGGAAGTGCAATACAGCTCCTGCAAGCTTCCCACATACCTGGAACTTAAGGGGAATCTCCCCACTGTGTATACGCAGATGCATGAGTTCAACTTCAGGAAGAAATCTCCCTCACACAGGCTTTCCTCCAGCGTCATTATACTGAACATTCCCTGCACATCTATGGCTTTGCTTTGTGTGAACTTGCTGGTGCCCAATGAGGTGAGACCTTCGGCTGAAGTCTTTCCCACGTTCAGTGCAGTCATGAGGTCTTTCTAGAGCATGGACTTTTTTGTGTCAAATGAGGTTACACCTTTTGCTAAAGGCCTTCCGGCATTCACTTCACTCTTAAAGCCTATCTGTCTTGTGAAGTTTCTGGTGCTGAATTGGAGAAGACCATTGACTGAAGACTTTCTTGCATTTGATGCAGATATACAGACTACCTGTGTGGTTGTGAATTTTCTGGCGTCAGATGAGATTAGACCTTTAGCTGAAAACCTCCTCCTATTTGTTGCACTCATGAGACGTTTCTCTGATGTGAACTTTTTGGTGTTGAGCAAACTGGGTGTTATCCCTAAAGAATTCCTCACATTCTCTGCACTTATCAGGACTTGCTCCAGTGTGACCTCTTTTGTGTTGAATGAGGTCAGAGTTTCAGGTAACGGATTTCCCACATACCCTGCACTCGTAAGGTCTTGCCCCAGTGTGAACTCTCTGGTGTTGAATGAGGCCAGATCTTTGGCTCAAAATTTTCCCACAATCCCTGCACTCATAAGGACTTTGTCTAGTGTGAACTCTATGATGCTGAATCAGGCTGCAGGTGTCGCCAAAGGATTTTCCACATTCACTGCATTCATAAGGCTTTGCCCCAGTGTGAATGCCCCTGGTGTTGAATGAAGCTAGAGGTGTGGGTGAAGAATCTTCCACACTCATTGCATTTGTAAGGCCATTCTCCAGTGTGCACTTTCTGATGCTGAAAGAGGTTAAATCTTCAAGTGTAGGCTTTCCCACATTCACTGCACTTGTAAGACCTTTCTCCAGTGTAGACACTCTAGTGCTGAACAAGAGCGTACTTGCGCTAAATGCTTTCTTGCATTCACACCAACTGGAATGACTCTTCCCTCTATTAACGGCTTTCCCACACGTGGTGCAACTGTGTGGTTTCTGCCCATTGTGAATGGCCTGGTCCTGGTGAAGGCCCAACCTGGTTGGGAAGTCCCTGTCAACCCTGCACAGGAAAAGAACTTCCCCAACACATGGAATCTGCAGCTCTTCACAAATAAGGCCTTTTGCATGTCTCTTTTCAAGGGTTTCTCTCCTTGGGGGCATTAGTTCACACACTCTCCCACATGCACATCATTCTTTAGACTACAACTCTTTACATCTCTGGAGACCACAGGTGCACTCCACCCACCCACATGGCCCACAATATAGGCATCTCCCTAGACTTGCCCCATGTTACTTGGCACATGACTTGCTTGGCAAACTCAAACAGGATTCAATATTACCCAGACCTCCAATGGCTCCCACTGGCAGGGACAAATCCTGCTATGAAGCAAATAGCAAATCCTGCTATGAAGACCTCCCTTTCACAGGGAGAAAGCTGGCTGTTCTTTGCTTCAAACTCAGCCCCCCAGAACTACACGCACACCCAGATATCCCTGGTCCTCTTCAACTTCTGTGCTGCCTGCCCTGTCCCCTCACCTGTCACAAGCTTTCCTTCTCCATCTAAACCTCATTCAAAGCCCAGCCCCAATTGTCCCCTACCCCAGGCCTAATGACTCCCACAGAGATGACCTACCAGCCTGACTGAAATATCTCAGACCCCACCCAAGGGTCACCAAAAAATCCTGGTGAGTCCACAGAGTGGTAAAAAAGCACCAGGTCCAGCCTTAGTGTCATCTTGCCTCAATAACTCCTATGCCCCCATATCCCTCTCATGTCCACTTTTCCCTTAGAAAGCTTGGCCACCCACTAGATCATCCTCTTGCCCACAGCTTTCCCAAGGCCACTTTTCTCCCTCACCTGTGTATGCAACACCCTCTACCTTTAACCATGTGCCCAAGCAAGAGGCTCAGTTCTTGGCCAGCACCATCTTCTTGGATTGCTAACAGCATTACCACTGTGATCTGAAGAATCCCCCTCCTAAATGTGACCCATAGGCCTACCCCAGTCAACACAGCAGCCAGAACCTTTGGGATGGCTGCATCATGAAACCTCCACAACTTGTGTATCTAACCACCCACTTGATGCCTCTACTCAGTGGTCTCTCAAACATCTAAGACTCTTAACATGGCTACAACAAACCTCCTGGTATCTCCACTGAAAATTGTTCCTACCGTTGACTATCCCATCTCAGTTGATGGAGTTTCCATCCTTCCAGCTGTTAAGACCAAAAACCTTGTGGGTCATCCCTAAGTCCTCCCTTTCTCTCCCTCATCCTCCACTATCAGAGTGTCTGGTTAACCCTAATTTGAAAAAAAAAAAAAAAAAAGAATCCTTATAGCAGCATCCAGGCCTCTAAAAAAATTTTTAAAAATAAATCCAGAATTGAACTGCTTCGTCCACCTATACGGCCACCATTTACATCCATCAACACTCACTTGGCCTATTTCAACAGCTTCCTCCCTGGTCATCCTTCCCCCTCCCTTAGCCCAGTCTCTTCTCCATGGTGCAGCCAGATGGAGCCTGTTAAGTTGGTAAGATCACCTCACTACTCTTCACCAAACCTCCCATCACCTCCAGAATAGACACCTGACCACAATGGAAGCCAGTCCACTCCTGCCTCCTGCTCCCCTGTTCCCATGAGAAAGAAAAGAAACCTGCAGGTCCCTGGACATTCTCAGCTAAACCACACCTCCAAGCATTTACACACAGTGGTACCTGTTCCTGGGATAACTTTCCACATCTCTTTCCACTGGATGCCAGAAGCAAGAACGCCTCTGTATAACCCTCTGGCTGGGCTCAGGACCCTGGGCTTGGGGTTTCTCCAGGGTCCTCTAGGTCCAAAAGCTGGGAAAATGGCAGGCAGAGTCCCAGGAAGACCCAGGACTCCCCCAGGAAGTCCCAGAGACCATATGGGTGGGGTCAGGACCAGTAAGGAACTTGAGATTCACTCACTTGAGCCTCCACTCACCTGTGTTGGCTTCATAAGCACTTCTTGAGCCATAGGAACCTGTGGGAAGAGGCGGGCCATAGACGGATGCGACCACTGCGGGCTCCTTGGGCTCAGGGCTCCCCTGTATCCTTGCCTAGTCCTGGAGCCACGTGACCTCCACTGACACTCTAATCTCTGAGGTGCCTCAGTGATGACTAACCAGCTGTGTGACCTTGCACAAGAACTCAACCTCCCTGTGTCTCACTGTCCTCCTCAACCCCCTGCCAGTCTGTTCTTCCTCTGAACAATCTTTGGGAAACAACTAACACCTTAACTCAGATTGTGTCCTTCTTCGCTTCAAAACCCTCCATGACTCCCGGGGTCCTCAGAATGAAGACACATCTCCTCAACCTGCCAGTCCAGTCGAGACTCCCCATCACACTCTGTTTACTCCACACAGAACGCGGACCCCAGGTCCCCGACTCCTCCCGGCTCAGTCGCCCTCCACGCCTCTCCCCCGCGGGCCCTCCCCTGGGACCCTCTCCCACACCCGTCACCCCGGCTCTCAACAACAGGCCCCACGAGCGCCTCCCCGTCCCGGACACCGGGGCCTGGGCTGCAGGCCCGTGAGCGGCGCCCGCACTCGGGGCTCTAGGGCTGGGCTGGGCTGAGGGCGGGGAGGGCGCGGAGCACGAGCACTGACCTGAGCCGGCTCCCTCCGCGCGGCCGCCGCCATCGGACTCCGGGGGCGGAGCGGGGCCGGGAGCGGCGAGAGAGGAGGGGACGCGGGGACAGCGGTCCCTGTCCCAGCCCTGGCGCGGGTCCTCCAGGCGGCGTCGCCGAGCCTCAGACACGCCCTGTGCAGCGAGGACAGCGCCTCCCTCGCGCCTCCTCGGTCCCGTCACCTCAGCCCCGACCCAGCGCTCCAGAGCCGGAGGTAAACCCACCAGCGAGCGGCCAAAAGGACCGCGGCGACAACAACGCCGGAAGTCCCGCCCAGTGTGACGCTTCCCAGTGGGAAGCGCCCCTCTCTTGGGCTCTTATTGGCTCAGCTCCTCCGCGCGGGGCGTCGCAGGCTGGGTACCGTAGTTCCCACAGCTCCGTAGGCTCAGCAAAGTGGGCCCCTCTCCTACCTCCTGGGCGGAAGTCAAGGGACACCACGAGGGTCGCTGGGAAATGGCATCCCAAGCATCCAAAGGCAGGGCAGGGGCTCCCTCTTTCTTAAAGGCCTGCACCCATATTTCTGGGTGCGTTGTCGTGACTGATCAGCAAAGTGTTTAGAGACATGTTATTTCTGACCCTATGAAGGTCAGCTTGCTTCCAAAGTCTAAAAATATTATTTCAGATGCCCCCAAACGCTACAGATCCAAAAGCACGTCAGTCCATAGAGTCATTGAGTACAAAATGCGTCCACTCTGTAGATGGAAGCTAATACACATTATGTTTTTATTTTTCAAATGCGTATACCCTGAAGCATTAGAGACAGTTTTGTTAGTTTCAGAATTTTGTGTCAGGGACAGGAGAGAAAATTCTCCAGATAGGGTCATGGCAATGACAATAGAAGACAGATATATTTTGACCACTCTGAAGCAGGTGTACAGTGTGAGACACTATCTCTTGTTCTCTCTGAAAATATCTTTTGTTGGAAGGCGTCAGTGATTGTGTCCAACCCAGTGCACAAGACTGTTAACTATATAATTTTTTTACTCCATATCCTGAGATATTCATTTCCTTTCATGAATCTGACAACTGTCTGTAAGAACCACTTACCGAATGCGACTTTGGGACAGGACAGTGTCTTAAATATTTACAATTGGAGCAGGTGTACAAAAGGGACATCTAAAATCCAAGATAAAGTTTTGGGACATCAAGATCTCATCTCTTTGATGGGAAGTAATTATCATTCCTACTCTTATTGCAGGGACAGTGTCTGCATGGGAAATTGAGATTATCTCAGAAAAATAGTTGTGAAATGACAATTACTAAATGTTACTAATAAAGAGAAAGTAATTATTCAAAGATGGTGGCAGGAATAGTTCTTGGGAAACATCAGTGAAGGGTTAACAAAGTTCCAATCTCAGAGAAGTTTGGGCAGGAGAGACTGAAGTGTGGGAAGGATTAAGCTCAGCACAGTGACTATGTTGAAACTCTGGCTACTCAGAAAGTTTTGTGTTCAAAATTAAATTAGTTCTTCATGAATATATTGAGCAATGTTAGCTTGCAGGGAGACCTGAAAGGGATATTTAGACAAGCCAGAATAGTAAAAAGTGGTCAGGGAATCCATGGTCTCATGTTTATTCCATGTTCTAACAAATGTTCAATGAGCTCCTACTGGGTTTCAGCCGCTGTTGTTGGTATATGGGACAATTCAGGAAACAAGAGAGACAAAGACTCCTGTCCTCATTGGGCTTAAACTATGTTCAAGGAAAACAGACAGGAAAAATGAAAGAAGAAACACTAAATTATATGGTACATTAGAATGCCCAGGAGTCAAGGGGTGGAAATCGCACCTCTGTTGATATGGTAGTGGCACAACTCAATCCTAAACCCTGTGACCTACTAAAAAAATTTGTGCTTCCTATTCTCCTGTTGTTCTAATTGTATCAATAAACCTAATAAGGGAGAGAAGGGGGAAGAGTAGAAAGGAATGGAAGTTGAATTGAGGAAGGAGCTGGGTAAATGTTTAAATTGAAAGAAGCGGGGAAAGTGCACCTGGGTGTGAATACAACATTCTGGGTAGGAATAACTACTTTGTGCAGGTGATAACTAAGTTGAGACTGGAAAAATTAGGAAGAACCACTCATGTAGAGAGCCAGGTGAAAATAGTCCAACCAGAACGTAGAGAAATTGCCAAAAAGATGAGGTGAGGAAAAGCCTGGTGAGGTGGAAGAACAGGAAGGAGGCCAAGTAGCCAGAACAGGGCATGGGGGGTGGGAGAGGAGGAATATGAGGAGCACATTCGTGAGCCACATGCTCAGATCTCTGATCTCACCTCTTTTCCATCTACACTCACTACCCAGGGGAACCTCAACCAGTCTCAGGTCTGATGATATTCTGTCTTTATGACTCCAAGGTTTACATCTGCAGAGGACACTTCCTTCAGGAAGTGACCCATACATCTATCCACTTACTCAGCATGTCCAGCTGGATTGGATCTACTGTCCCCAGTAGTCACTATCTTGGTTTGTGGCAGCTCCATCATTCTAGTTCCTCAGAACACCAACCTGGAGGTCACCCTTGACCACTTTCTCTCTTGTCCCTCACAGCATTCATGATCAAAGTGTGTGCTCCTTTGAAAGGACAAAAAAATCTGTATCTCCCAACTGAATATGCTAATAACATAGATCCAGCTGCCATCACTTCACACTTGATTTCTTGTAGTTGTGTCTAAATGATCTCCTTACTTTTTTCCTTGTTCTCCTGGGGTCTAATCTTTCAACAGCAGCCACAATGACTCCAATCTTTCCCAAGTAAAATCATGTCACATGCCTTTCCAAGCCTTTCAGTGCATTCCTTTTTACAAAGTAAAACCTCAGTTCTTACAATAGGTTTAAAAGACACACATGACCATGTCTTGGTCCAACTCTATGAACTTTTCTCCTACAGAGTATGCTTGTTGTCCATTCTCTTCAAGTCACTGGCCAAATACCATTACTAGAATGTTCTTTCATGACTACCTTGTTTAAATTAACAATAGCCATTTAGTTGACTTTTTTCATTTTTAATTGAGTTATAATTTATATATTGTAAAAATATACCCTTTTCTTTGTATTGTTCTGTGGGTTTTGACAGCATATACAGTTATATAATTACTACCAAAATCAGTACATTGAATAGTCTGATCACACCAAAAACTTCTGGGATCCTCTGTACCACTTCTTATCCATGGACTCTGGAAACTGTATGTGATCTCTGTGTTTAAAATTTTGGAGACTTACTTTTCCAGAGAGTCACATAAGTGAGATCAAACAGCCCACAGCCATCGAGGCTAGCTCCTTTCACTTAGCGTAATGCATTTGTGGTTCATCCATGTTGTTGTGTGTATCAGTGGTTTATTCTTTCCATTGCTGGGTAGTATTCCACCATGGGGATGTGGCCTAGATTCCCCAGATGATGTTCATTTGAACTTTGTTTTCAGATTTTGGAGACTATTAATAAAGTCACTATAAAAATTGTGTGAGTACAGGTTTTTATTCCACTTGAGTAAATACCCAGGAATCTTATTGCTGGGTCATATGGTGGGTGTGTGTTTCTCGTAGTCAGTCTGTGGCTCACCTTTTCATTATCTGTACAGAGCCATTTGAAGAGAATAAGATGTTAATTGTGAGGAAATATATTTTCTCATTTTTTTCTGTTACTTTTCATTTTTGTTGTTTTATCTGAGAAGTATTTGCTTAACTGTGGTAACAAAGATTTTCCTTCATGTCATCTTCTAGAAGTTGGGTAATGTTAGGTTTTATGTTTGTGATGCATTTGGAATAAATTTTTAGAAGAAGACTTGCTGAAACATTTTAACTGATCAGGAAAAGAGATGAATCAAGGATAGAAAATTGCTACATTTTTGGCTAAAAATCGACTGATAAGCTAATAGTGTTGTTCATAGAGATAGAAAGAAATGACAAAGAGGATAGGTTTGTGATAAAGATTGGGAAAACTGCTCAATCTGGAGTACATTAAGATATCAGAGAGGTGGGCCGGCCCCGTGGCTTAGGGGTTAAGTGCGCGCGCTCCGCTGCTGGCGGCCCGGGTTCGGGTCCCGGGCACTTACCGACGCACCGCTTCTCCGGCCATGCTGAGGCTGCGTCCCACATACAGCAACTAGAAGGATGTGCAACTATGACAGACAACTATCTACTGGGGCTTTGGGGGAAAAATAAATAAATAAAATCTTTAAAAAAAAAAGATATCAGAGAGGCAATTTAGAAGGTCAGGTAAAAAGTTGGAAAAATGAGTCTGGAGTTTAGGGAATATCAAGGACAGTATGGAAGGTTTGGAATGGGAAACATCGACCAATTTTATTGAAAATTCCTGAGAATTAATTGAGCTGAGGATGCAGAAGTAACCACTAGACTAAAATGGAGTCAGTGGTGATGTTGACAGGAGTAGTCTCTGTGGACCTATACAGACCTGCCTGGGATGAACAGTGAGAGGGGAAGAGGAGCCAGGGAGCATCAGGAAATGGAATGGAGTTACGGGAAGTGGTGGAGACAAGAGTGTTTTTCTTTCAAAAGAGTCGATGTGAGACCATACTTGTATGCTGATGGGAGTAACCCAGGAGAGATGACGGAGGAGAAAGTGGAAACAGCAGGGCTAGAACCCTTCAGATGTCAAGAGAAGGTAGGATCCAGAGCCCATGTGGGGAACTAGCCCTTGAGGACAGAGAAAGCTCATCTTATATGATGAGAGAAGAGAGAGAAGGGGAGTCCTCCTGCAGCAACATATTTCAACTAGGGGATGGGTATACAGTGAGAAGATGCTCCTTACTCCACTTTCTGAAGGAAGAAGGACATGAGGGCATCAGCTAAACATGAGGGAGCCATAGAGCATGAAGCAGGTTTAGAGAGAAAGGAGAATCTGTGAATGGAAGTGGAGAACAAACATGGAGGGTCGAAGTGGCAGACTGGTATGACACACACGGCGATCTGCAAAATGAGCACATCAGAGTTGTACAGCTCAGTGGATGTTCCCAGGGGCGACACATCTCTTACGCCAGCACTTCAATCAATAAAAGAACAGCATCAGAATCCCAGCATTTTTGTGAGCATCACTGTCATTCCACCAAAGCTTTCTAACATGTAGTATTTCCAACCTCTAGCATTCTAACTTCTAACACAGTTTTGCCGACCCCCACTTTTTTTTGGTGAGGAAAATTAGCCCTGAGCTAACATCCAATGCCAATCTTCCTCTTTTTGCTGAGGAAGATCGGCCCTGAGCTAACATCTGTGCCCATCTTCCTCTACTTTGTATAGGATGCCGCCACAGCATGACTTGACAAACAGTGCGTTGGTGCGCACCCGGGATCTGAACCTGCCAAACCAGGGCCACCGAAGCACAGTGTGCAAACAACTGCTACATCACTGGGCCGGCCCCCAGGTTTGCCCTTTTTTTTAATTTTGTACTCATTTGAATCTGGTAGTTTTTTCTCCCCCTCCCCTAACCCTCCTTCTCCTTCCCCTCTTCCATTTCTTCCTCCTTCTTCTTAATCTTCTTTTTCTTCAGAAACTCTTCAGGCTGACAGACACTGCAGTATATTACTGTATATCCCATAAGTGGTCTAGGCTATAGGCCTGGTAAAATATGACTCCTAACAATATGGATAGACAATGCAATTCTTGCCTTCAAAAAATGTCCTGTGGGGCCAGCCCCGTGGCATGGTGGTTGAGTTTGGCGTGCTCCACTTCAGTGGCCAGGGTTCGTGGGTTCAGATTCTGGGTTTGGACCTACACCCCTTGTTGACCATGCTGTGTTGGTGACCCACATACAGACTAGAGGAAGATTGGCACAGATGGTAGCTCAGGGCTAATCTGCCTCAAGCAAAAGAAGAGGAAGATTGGCAACGCATGTTAGTTCAGGGTGACTTTTCCTCAACCAAAAAAAAAAAAAGTCCTGTGCCTGACCTACATTTCAGTGACGCTTCAGACTCTACACTGAACTCCTGCTCATTTGAGTCTCTTCAAGTTGACTTCCTTCTTGAGGATGTGGCAACATGGCTGTTATAGTTTCAAGGTGCAGGATGACAAAATAATTGACTTTACATGGAAAATGAGTCATATGAAATTTTCACTTGGGAATCCTTAATTGTTTACCATGCATGTTGGATTAAATAGTCACTCTAAATAGACCAAGATTCCATCTTCATATGAGAGACACACTCTGTGTACTGGGCAGTGGGCGCCTACCTTCAATGAGCCATCATGGTCTGTGGAGAACAGCCCCCAAAGTAGAACATAATTTTGGAACTCTTGTATAACTATCCTTCCAGTCTTGTCAGGAAGTGATTTTACTTTATGCTGTACAGGGGAGAGGAGGTGCAGGGCAGAGAATGGGCCAACTGAAGGGCATTGCCTGACTCCTCTGCTGAGAAAGGAATCCCTGGAGCTGGACAGCAGCTGAGCCTGACAGCCAAGACAGCACAGAAATGCTTGTTGTGGCCTCATGCACCACAATATGGGGATACCAGAGAGTAGTTCATTTCAGGGTCTGAAGTGAGGTATTTATGGTTGGGAGAGAATAAGCCTATAAAATGTTATAGGGATGGCAAAGACTAACTAGATGGAAATGATGGGGACTATTTACATCATTACAGAGTCCAGTGTAAGTAATTACACATGTCAACGATAGACTGAACTCTTCAAGCTTTCTGGTTACTACATAAATGCACAGGAGGCTATGGCATTGGAAGTGTTTTGGGACTCTTGAGGTAGCTTTTTAAATATTCAAAAGAAAATATTGCTGTAATCCAAGTGACCAAGACAGGTGGAATCCTTTCTTGAGTATCAACTTAGGCTTTGAGGAAGTTGGATTAAAAATGAAAGAAAGGTCATAAAAAAAGTCAATATCAATATCCCACCAGACTAATATTTAAAGCAGATATTTATTTATACTTTTAAAAAGTAATGTGTGAAGTACCCAACAGATTTTTTATTTTACTGCTGAGGAAAATTAAAGTTTCATGAAGGAAAGGCAGTGTTACAGACTGTTCTTTAAAAACTGAATTCAAGAAATATTTTGAGTATATGAATTTTGTAAGAAGGTAAAATATGGAAATAAAAATAAATGTGACGAAATTGGAAATGAGCAAGATTTAAGGGCTGACAAGTTGGGTATAAATAAAACGATTGGCATTTCAAGATATGAAATATAATTACAGAGGTTATGTAGATAATTAAAAAGTACTTGCAGAAAAATACTAGGAATTTTCAGATACTGCAGATTAAAGAAGAATCCAGGGGCGAGCCCCGTGGCATAGTGGTTAAGTTTGGTGTGCTCCACTTCATTGGCCCAAATTCGCAGGTTTAGATCCCAGGTGTGGACCTACACCACTTGTCAGCCATGCCGTGGTGGCAACCACATATAAAGTGCAGGAAGATTGGCACAAATTTGAGCTCAGAGCTAATCTTCCTCAAGCAAAAAAAAAGAGGAAGACTGGCAACAGATGTTAGTTCAGGGCTAATCTTCCTCAATTAAAAAGAAAAGGAAAATCCAAAAGTAAACAAGAGTATGATCAATTTACTATAAGGAAAGAGTTAAATCTTTTAAAAAACAGCTTTTCTCTATTGAAAATCATCCTTTACATGAAAATGAGTAAGAAAATCTTTTGTAAATGTTAGAAACTAAAAGCTGAGCATTAGACATTGATAATGCATTATTTTTGAGGACTAATTAATATTAAGTATATAGAATTTAAATTATAGTTAATGTGTTAGTATTAAACAAGTAAATTTTGAATTAAATACTTTATAAATAATTTAAATAAGGATCACTGACATTTTAATGCACAGCTTGAACCCCTTCACTGTCCTGTCATTTTTTTAAAACAAATATTCAGATTTCTGGGCCTGTCAGAAGCACTCAACCAGAGCTCTCCAGCACCTTTCTTTCTAGATTCATAATCTGTTGCTCCCCTTGCCCCTCAACACCCAAACACACAGAATTTTTCCCAATCCTGTGAGGCTGCATAGGATCTTTCCAGGTGATTTTCTTTCTGTCAGAAAGAACTGGACCCAATTATGTTTCAAAAATATATTTTTAAAAAATCCTTCCATGTATCTTCAAAAGCTCAAAGTGACAGATGTCTCCTAATTCCCTAAACTTAGAAATTTTGTTCTATTTACAGTATTTTAAAGTCCCCTGAACATCTCCACTGAACAACCTAACATGGTTAGATTAAACAATCTGTGTATAATTAAGAACATTACATTCATTTTTAGCTCTATTATAAGATGCATGTGGTCAGGAACATTACCGGCCTTATTTGCCATGGCATCACAAATTCCTGGCACGTAATAGTTAACCAAATATTAAGAAATGTTGAAATGAATGACTGCCTGCCAGGAAGAGAACAAACTCACGGCAGTGTAACGACAGGAAGACAGTTTCTCCGTGTCCTGCAGGAAAAGCTGAACTGAGGGAGCCGAGCGTCACCGACGATGAGCACGAAGGGGCTGAACGCTGGAAACATGAGGCCACGAGCGCAGAGCTGTGACCCATCCACCAACCTGGATTTGCACCAGTGTCATCCAAACTGTCAAGAGGATATAGACTGACTAAAAGGTAACAAGGGAGCTTACCAGGACTAGGGTGGTGTGTGAGGTCTGGCCTCGTGGGAAGGTCGGAGGGAGAGGCTGTTGTTGTGAATGCATTGGAATTGCTCCCTGTGTCTGTGCAGGACAATGACCATGGAGCTACTGACCCAAACCATGAGGATCAAACTAATAAAGTCAGGGGAAAATATGTGACTGCATAATCTCTCTGGCATTGTCCAGAAACAGTATCCATAATTTTTTTTCACACTGAGGTTTTTGCTATTTAATGGACCATTCGTTATTATAGGAATACATGAATTAATCAAGAGATGTAGGATCCAGCAGAGGAAACAGCAAAAGCCAGTGAATTTGGGGGATCTAATCTTGAGCTCCATCCACCTACAAATACTAGGGTTGAGCTTGATGGCCTGGACACCAGTGAGGAGACAGTGCTGAAGGAAACCTCTGCGCTCAGTCTGTAATAAAAGACAAGTTTACACGCAGCATCATCCAGAAAATATTTCCATCCAAAAGCACCATTGTTTGAGGTATCCCTTTGGAGAAAAGGACCAAAGAATTGGCTAAGACCAGTTAGTTGAGAATCAGGTCTGTGGGTCTCACCTTGTGTCTAGTGAGCAGAGTAAAATTATAAAGACAAAGGAGGGATGCATTTCCGAGGATCCCAGCTGAAGTCTGAATGAGGAAGATAATCCCCAATTCCAATTTGCCAGAATCCATTACGTCAATATATAAGGGGTATTCATTTCTTTCAAAGTCAGTGGAATTAGTAGGCAAAAAAGCAGAAATAAATATCTTACCATCACTATAAAGTACGTTTCTGTGCTTCTCCTAACTCATAGTTTCTCACTTTAAGCGGACATTAACACTATGTGCATATTTGTGCAAAGGCGATTCACTGAAGAACTGCGTGAGAAATCACCTCAGTGGCCATCTCTAAGGAACTGGGTGAATGAGTGAGGGCACAGTTGCACAACAGAGCTCTCCAGCTGTGGCGATGAGGAAAGGAGATCTCCATACACGGATCCAGTCAGTGTTGTTCCAGTATGTTTTCCAACACAATTAAGAAATTAGGACACACTTTGAGAAGAAAGCTAATTTTACTTTTGGTTATGTGTGTTTCTTCTGCGAGAAAGACTGGAATGCAGAAAACTGCACCCAGCTGAAACAACTCACGTAGGAATAGAAAAAAACACACAGCACACAACTCAAACAACTACCCGCTACCCCAGTTCACCATGTGTTACAAGCCAAACCCATTCACTGCTGGTGGGTGAGTTTTAGGCAACCCTCCTTCCACCACTTCACAGTAACTTGCAAGCTGCCATCGTGCTGACACCCACTTCCACAAACTAATTTCAGGCTTTTAAAGATCAGGTGCCATATTTACTACAGTATTGATGTGTTTCTCAAACTCTGAACATGTGTAGAACTGTGCCACTGTATATATTAGGCTTCCTTCTTCCTTTTTATGTTTTACTGATGACATTTTGAGGGTCTCAATAAGAATTGTGATTTATATTTTGGCTTTTGCATAGCTTACTGCTTTTCTGGAAAATATACACTGCGTGACAGCAGAACTAATTCTGTGGAATTTTCTCCAGGATATATTCTCAAGGTAAAAACTATGGTCCAGAACAGTGTACAAAATATGCTCTTTTCTGAGTCAAGTGGAAGGGTATAAATATAGAGACAGAGAATTAACTGATTGGAGCGATAGTAATGAAAGTTTATGGAATTTTCTTGTTATACTTTTGAGTTTGTACAAATTTAAGTGTTTTCCATAATGTTTAAACAATGTTAAATCCAAAGGGAACTTAAAAATCCATGAAATCAAAGTAAAATGAAAGAAAAAGTGAGAATGATTGTGTGTTGGCCTGATGGCCTATCCAGACAAGGAAAGTGGCTTTAAAACCCAGAGTGAAATAAGTCAGAGGGAGAAGGTCAAATACCGTATGATTTCCTTCATTAATAACAACAATAAACAAACACATAGAGACAGAGATTGGATCGGTGGTTACCAGAGGGGAAGTGGGGAAGGAGGAGGGTGAAAGGGATAATTCGGTACATGTGTGTGGTGATGGGTTGTAATTAGTATTTTGGTGGTGAACATGATGTAATCTATGCAGAAATAGAAGTATAATGATGTACACCTGAAATTTTTACAATGTTATAAACCAATGTTACTGCAATAAACAAAAAATTAAAAAAAAAAAAACCCAGAGGGATACACAGACACACACACACACACATACACACACACACCGATTTCAATCATAACTAGGAGAGTCTGAAGCAGATCAGTAGACAGAATCAATGCCAATGTCATTGTTGTGATATTATAATATACACCTAAAAATGCTACTACTGGGGAAACTGGCTAAAGTATACACGGGATGTCTCTGTATTAATTCTTAAAACTGCTTGTGAATTGTTGATTTTCACAATAAATATTTCAATTGAAATTCCAAGGGATATGTACAATGCAAATATTCCTGCAAAGATATCTTAAAGTCCTTTCCAAATCATGTTTTGGCAAAATTCATTGGTATGAACACATTAAAAAAAAGAAACAACTTTGACAAAAACAACACTAAAACTAGGTAATTTTAAGGAAAATAGAAGCACAGTTTAAAACTCTATGAAAATATGATGATCAGAAATAAGCAATAGCAGAGACAAACTATAGGCTGAGATAACATGTGTAAATATAATTTTACAATATAAGTATATTATTTAACATGATTCCGATATAAATATTTTGTTAATACGTATTTTTGGAAATATTTCTAACATTTCCCAAGTGTTACAAAATATCAAAATTTTGAAAATAAATTTTAAAAACTCAAGGGAAATGAAGATAATTGATAATAACTATTGCTTTATACTGAAAACGAAACAAATGAGAAAAGTCAATGGCACAGAATAAAAAGCATCTAAACAAATCACACACAGATATATATGGATATGTTTCCTGATAAATAGAAATTATCAACTTCTTGAGAAATTATTTGTTTAATACATGATATTTAAATATTTGTACCATTAGTTCAATAAAATAGAGGTAACTTTTGACCTCATAATAAAAACTAAGTAACACACTGGATCTGAAAATGTAAAGAATGATAAATCTCTAAGTAAAAATTTTGGAGTATTATTTTCATAACTTTGCATTGAGGAAATCATCACTATACATGGTCCAAAGCAGAGGCCATTTTATTTCATCATAATGAAATTATATTAAAAACACAAATTAAAATTAAACCTTCAAGTTTTATCTAGATAGAACATAGAAGAGAAACCTATCAACAATAACCTCAGTGTAAAAAAAGTAATTCAATTGCTAACCTACCAAAAACTAATGGTGGCAATGTATATGAACAAATGGTACTTAACAGACACATTCACATGCTTATCAAATGTGTTTGTCTCACAAATGATCATGAAATTACCAATGAAATTGAAAATACTCCTCTATTGTTTCCAACCCTAACATGTATGAATTTGCCAAAATACATTATGGTTCATAATTCTCTGATACAAAATTCATATTTTTCTCTCCTGTCACATCTATAATTAAATACAATTTAGAAATTGGGGCTCATTAAGGTGCCCTTAATTAAAAGACATTTTGACCTTATTTAACCACAGATTATGCATAGGCTTATATCATATTTTTCTTTAAACTATTTTAGTTTGAATCACCCCATTTACCCCAATAACATTCTTTTTTAGAATCTAAAGTTGTTTTCTTTCTCAGAGTAGTTAATTTTGGATTTAGAGAATATCTACATGTTTTTGAAATCTTATTTTAGTTGTTCTCATCATGATAAATAGATTATGTAATTCAAGTCATTAAAGTTTCGTGGAAGAAAACTGAATCTTGATAAACATACATCAACCTGTGGGGACATGAGTCCTGGCTGGTGGAAGCACTGATCCCACTGGCTGTGATCATGTGTGTTTCATGGACACAGATCAGGACGTTTGACAAGAGAATGCACAGAAGGAATTCACCGAGCATGAGGTCAAGCAAAGGAGTGTTCTCAGAGATGTTTCAAATATTCATCAGTAGAAGAATATCCGTCTGGAGGGACCCTCACCAACTGTGAACAGTGTTCCTTCCCTGGGTTGGGGACTTTGGGATGGAGGAGGGGAGTAGTGTATCTGTTTCATTATTCCATTTAACTTTCTACACACATGGGTTCTTTCAAAATAGTCACAGAAAGCATTATAGTTTTTACAATACTACTTAAGGTTGAAGTGGAAAAAAAAATAGGAACTCACTAGAGTAAGGAAGACAGTTTACAAAACTAGAACAATGTAGCAAAGTAAGACAAGGGATAAAGGAAAGAACCAGGAAACATCGTCAAGAGGAATCACAAGGTAAAGTGAAATCACAGAAACACGTCAATAGAATTTACCGTGGGAAGTTGCAAGTTTGCATAGACCCAGAGCCTGACAATCATGACATTGCTGAGGTTACAGACCACTCCAGCCCCTAAAGATCTCCAGTGATTCACAGGAAATAATGACTCATAATTTCCCCTGATTGTAGCAGTTCTGTGGAGACGTAGGAAGGGTCTAAATTAAATGCCTCGTGTTCTTAGACAGTGGAGGGTGGACCCATTCTTCTAACAGGGTGTCTGGTCTGAATTTTTATTTTCTGTTTGAGAAAGATTATCTTATAAATGGGACATATGGTTGAGGTGAAACCACACTAAAGCAAAGAGGTGATAGATACATAGATAATATATAAAGAATGGATCCATTTTTATAGATACAAGAATGGAAGCAGAGGTCCTTGGAGGGTAGAGACAGTGTCGATTAGTATGAGAATGAGAACATCCAGGCACTTTTAAAATCTGCTTAAATGTGAGGGTAGCATTTGTATTTTGCTATTTAAGTCCTAATTATTCCATTTTCCATACCTCACAATATTTTTGTCATGTTCACCTTTACATAAGATTTACATTTTATAACTGATACACAAGCCTTTGAATGGTCTAAATGAGAGAGACTGTTAACAGCTTTCCACTGATGATAGAAATTTAGAGTCACATTACTAATGATTCCATTTAGCACAACATGGCCCTGCTCAAAACAAAACACATAAACACACACACACAACGATATGCACATACACACACCATCCACCGATACATAGACACAGTGGGAGCAAACCTTCATTATCTTATTCCCCACAACCTGCCTGTATCTTGAAGCCTTTAGAGTGAACTGTTTTGGTCAGTGCATTCAGCGAGAGGCAAGTGAGAGAAGTTTCCAAACAATGTAACTGGGGAGACAGGGGTGATGTCAGGCACTTCCTGAAGCAGGTTGACAAGATGCCTCTTATTTCCTCAGCAAAATCTCTCTTGTTTGTATGTGTTTGCATTTATCTATCTTTCTGTCTAAGCATTGTGTTTTTTTGGTCCCAACCTCAGGAAGCCAAATTTATGTTAAGAATAGTTAATCCTGGGTTTCCTGAGATAAATGCTTTCTAAGAACCTGATACCTGGAGAGAAGAGCTACTTGCTAAATTTGAATTTGCTCCCAGGACAGGGACTGCCATGGCAGCATCACTGAAATTGTGCAAAGGGGACAGAGGGGCCGGAAATAAAGGTTTGGGCTCCATGATTTCATCTCCTTCCCGGGAAGTGATTGTCATTTCACCTGTAAGTGCAGTGACAGTGTCTGCATGGGGACTGGAGATTATCTCTGGAAAATACTTGAGATTGTGTAAACCACTGAAAACTATGAAAAGAGCTTAATGAGATGTCTATCAGAAATGGCAGAAACTGATGGGGGAAAACTTGCTTTTGAAAGAAACAATCAGAATCCTAATGGAATGTGAGAAAGGGAATCTGAGATCTAATAAATGAGAGAAGGAAGACAATCAAATGCCTCTTGGAGCGTTTTAGTCAATCAAAGGGTCTTTGCAAAATATGGTTTCTTCCCATTCCTGAGAGCATTGAGGGTAGGGAAACTGAAGAAAAGATAGTGTGAGTAAAGTTAGAAAGTGTATCCAGAGTCATGCAAATGAATGTTAAATCTGTGTTGTTACTTAGTTCACTATTTTAAATCACTGATTATGTACCTTAGGTGTTTCAGGCATGTTACTAGGAATATGGAATATATCAGTGCACAAAATGTAAACAGAAATTTCCCTCCTGGATCTGACTCTGTAGATGATGGAAAAGATAATAAGCAGTTCATCTATGATATTTAGCTGCATAGTGTAATGGACGGTGATGGGTCATAAGAAAGAAGAGCAGAGCACAGGTGATGAACAAGGACGTTGGGCTGCATTGAGGCAGTAAATTGGGTGTGCATATTTGGACTCATAGTGAAGACTGCAATCGAGGAATATTTTACATGGTTTATTCCTTCCTTTCCAATTATTACATATTCATTATCTTACCTTATTTAACGAAATTGGAACTCCAGGATAATATTAAGAGAGCAATAAGCAGCTGTCTGTCTTTTGTTTTCATCTCATGGGAATATTTTAATAATGGATCTTAAGTTATAGTATTTGTAACAGTTGCTTTGTAGATGTTATTTATAAGATTAGAGAGAATACCTTCTGTCCTTAATTTGGTATCTCTTTCAATGTAATAGCACTGAATTGGAAAATTCATTTTTTTAAAATTACCATTTACAATATTATCAGACGTAAAAAATACTTGGAAATGTATGATACCTGAGACCTGTAAACAGAACACTAAAATACATTGCTAACAAAAACTAAATGAGATCTAAATAAAAGGAGATATATCATGTTCATGGACTGGGCCACTATTTCTCTCTAAATTACAGATTCAATGCAATCTCAAACAAAATCCTATTAGGCTTTTTTGTGATGTAGAAATTGATAAGTGAATTCTAAAACTGGTTTTGGAAAGGCAAAGTACCAAAAACGGACAAACAATTTTGAAAAAGAAGGAAGTTGGAAGAGCACATGACCTTGATTTCAAGAGTCATGTGCCACATAATGACATTTCAGTCAATGACGGACTGCATGTACGATGGTGGTCCCACAAGATTAGTACCATACAGCCTAGATGTATTGCAGGCTGTACCATCTAGGTTTGTGTAAGTACACTCTATGATGTTCACATAACAACAAAATTCCCTAAAGACAAATTCCTCAGAATATATCCCCATTGTTAAGTGACAAAGGACTGTGTTATAAAAACAAATTATGTTAACACATAAAAAGTATTGGCATAAATAAAATACATAAGTGCAACAGAAGAGAAAGTCTAGAAATGAAGATATATATAAATGATTGACCTTCAATAAAGATACAAAAACAATTCAGGGAAGAAGGAATAATATTTTACACCCATATCACTGCAGCAATTGGTATCCATATTAAAAAAAAAGAACTTCTAAGAATTAACTGAAAATAGATCATTTAAAAAAACAAAAAAAAACTTAAACTGTAACAGTTACAGAGGGACACAGAGGAAAAATTATGTGTTGAGATTTGGCAAACATTTCTTATATACAACAACAAAAGAATAATCAGTAAAACAATAAATGGACAAATAAGACTATTAACATTAAGAACTTTTATTGGAAAAGCAACTGAAAAACAAGATCAAGACTGGAAGAATATATTGCCAAATATTTCTAATGGAGATTTTTAACAAGAATCTATGAAGAAATATCAAACCTCAGTAATTAAGATGACAAATCATATGAACAGAAATTTCAACATTGTGTCATTAGGGAAATACAAATTAAAATCAGAAGACACCACTATACACTTATCAGATCACTAAAATGACAAAGCTTGACCATACCAAGTGTTGGAAATGATGTAAAAGAACTGGAACTCTGGTTCTGGATCTTCTGCCGAAAATCTTAAAAGAAAGAAAAGAAAACCCCACCACATTAGAAAAGCTTGACTGTCTCTTAAGAAGCTAAACATTCACATACTCTATGACCCAGAAACTGTGCTGCTGGATATTAACTAAAGTGAGGAAAAGCATTTGTCTATATAACAATATATATATAGATGTTCACTGCAGCTTTATTTTAATAGCTAAAAACTACAAACCATATACACAGTAACAGATGAATGTATAAACATTATGTGGTATATCCATACAACTTAGCAAAGAGAGTAACCTATTCATATAGGCAACATAGATAAATCTCAAATAATTGTGCTCTCTGCAAGAAACCACACCAAAAGAGTAAATGCTTTATGTCTCCACTTATGTAACATTCTAACATAGAAAGGAAATCAATGATTTCATAGGGATGAAGGGTTGGGAGAGCAAGCTAGAGGGATTATGGGGAGCCAGTAGGTAAGTTCACTGTAATGGATACGCCCATTATCATGATTATGGCAACAGTTAGAAGGGTATATACAGATGTCAAAAATTTATCACCATACACTTACTATGTGTAGTTTTGCATATGAACATTATAGACCAATCCTGTTTTAAAACTTATGATTCCTTGGGCCGGCCCCATGGCTTAGTGGTTAAGTGCATGTGCTCCGCTACTGGCGGCCCGGGTTCGGATCCCGGGTGCGCACCGACGCGCCGCCTCTCCAGCCATGCTGAGGCCGAGGCCCACATACAGCAACTAGAAGGATGTGCAACTATGACATACAACTATCTACTGGGGCTTTGGGGAAAAAGAGGAGGAGGATTGGCAGTGGATGTTAGCTCAGAGCTGGTCTTCCTCAGCAAAAAGAGGAGGATTAGCATGGATGTTAGCTCAGGGCTGATCTTCCTCACCAAAAAAAAAAAAAAGCTGACGATTCCATACACACAAAAAAATCCATCAGCCCCTCTTTTTGGGCGGAAACCATAGTTTTTGCCAACATAATATTGACTTATAAGATGAGGGCTCATTTCCTCATAAGCTGGGAAAGGCAGTCCTTCCACTGGCACCAAATCTACCAACTCACGAAGATAATATCCATCTGAGTCAGCAGGAACTCTGGTAGCTCAAAAAATCACTTTTCTAGACTATAAGATCTATCTTCTCTCACACGCTGCTTTTGTGTGTGTGCAGGTATCATTTGGAGAACAGCCCAGAAAGGCAAAGGGAGTTCACAAAGTCTTTAGAATATTCACACTGAAAAATACTGTAGCCACAGAAGAAACATAGACATGGAAGTCCTGAGAAGTTTTACACATCCTCATAACATGAAGCCACAGACACACAAACATCTATGGATGCACCTTGAGAAGTGGCGTATTCCCTGTGGTTTGCTGCATCTTCTCCACTCCCTATTTCTCACACCTAGGTCTCTGGAACAATTATTGTTCTCACCTGGCCCCAGTAGGTCTTCCAACTGGTGACACATGCCTACCATATTCTCTCCTTCACTGCACATAGCTCCACAAAGACCTGGGAAATAGCTTCCCATCAACACTGCCAGGAAATATGGGGAATCACTGGGAAGAAAGCAAACAATTCATGCAGCTCTCCACACTGAAGGTTTCACAAGTGCCCCTTCTCAGGGAGGCTTCTGGATCAACAAAAAGACCTGACACACACACACACCATTAGGATCACAAAGCCCTGCAGTCTTTCCTATGAGGCCTTGGGAAGAAATGCAAATGAAGCCAAAATGGCACTAAAAATTATTTTCTGACTCATACTGTGCCCTTAACATGACATTGGGCCTCACTAAAGCTGTTCACCACCGTTTCACAACTGCCAACCACAATTCTGTCCTAAACTTTCCACACAGTCTACCTAACTCCAAAATCAAAAGTGGCTTAGACAATCCCATGTTTATCAGGGCATACATTAGTCCACAGTGAGGGGGGCAGTTTCCTTGTTGGGTCACATGGAGTAGGTGTAAATCCATCATGAGAATCACAGGAAACAACATCCATGAAGAGAAACCTCTGCAATCCACCAGTAGAACCCAGACTGCTCCTTGAGCAAAGCTTGGTCTTTTCTATGTCTTTAACAGTTCAGCAAGATGGAATGAGGACTCCCAAGAGGCTCACTTTACCCACAATTCCCTTCAGGGTTTGGAGAGCACAGAGGTCTACATTCCCTGAGTATACTGGGGTGACTGATTTTGGGCTTTGTTTGTTCTTCTTTTTCCAGTTCCTTTAGGTGCATTTTTAGATTGTTTATTTGAGATTTTTCTTGTTTGTTGAGATAGGCCTGTATCGCTATAAACTTCCCTCTTAGAACCGCTTTTGCTGTATCCCATAAATTCTGGCATGTCGTATTTTCATTTTCATTTGTCTCCAGGTATTTTTTGATTTCTTCTTTGATTTCTTCGTTAACCCAGTCGTTGTTCAGTAGCATTTTGTTTAATCTCCATGTATTTGTGGCTTTTCTGATTTTCTTCCTATTGTTGATTTCTAGTTTCATACCGTTGTGGTCAGAAAAGATGCTTGGTATTATTTCAATCTTCTTAAATTTATGGAGACTTGTTTTGTGGCCTAATATGTGATCAATCTTGGAGAATGTTCCATGTGCATTTGAAAAGAACGTGTATTCCTCGGTTTTTGGATGGAATGCTCTGTATATATCTACTAGGTCCATCTGTTCTAGTGTGTCGTTTAAGGCCAATGTTTCCTTATTGATCTTCTGTTTGGATGATCTATCCATTGGTGTAAGTGGAGTGTTCAAGTCCCCTACTATTATTGTGTTACTGTCTATTTCTCTTTTAATGTTTGTTAACAATTGCTTTATATATTTAGGTGCACCTACATTGGGTGCGTAGATATTTACAAGTGTTATATCCTCTTGTTGGATTGTTCCCTTGATCATTATGTAATGCCCTTCTTTGTCTCTTTTTACAGTTTTTGTTTTAAAGTCTATTTTGTCTGATATGAGTACTGCTACCCCAGCTTTCTTTTCATTGCCATTTGCGTGGAGTATCTTTTTCCATCCCTTCACTTTCAGTTTGTGAGTGTCTTTAGGTCTGAAGTGTGTCTCTTGTATGCAGCATATATATGGGTCTTGTTTTTTTATCCAGTCAGCCACCCTATGCCTTTTAATTGGGGCATTTAGTCCATTGACGTTTAAAGTAGCTATTGATAAGTATGTACTTACTGCCATTTTTAACTTTTTATTTTTTTTTCCTCAGTGTTTAAGTAGTCCTTCTCTGTTCCTTACTTCTTCTATACAGAATTGATGGTCACTTTAGTTTGACCTCTGTCTGAAAGCTGTACTCTTTAACTACCCTCCTCCCTCCTTTTATGTTTTTGATATCATATCTAACCTCTTTTTTGTGCATTTGTATCCATTACGTTCTAATCGTGGAAATAGATAATTTTTCCTATTTGTGGTCTTCTCTTTTCCCCTTAAATCAGTCCCTTTAACATTTCTTGTAACACTGGTTTCTTGGTGACAAACTCCTTTAATTTTTGCTTATCTGGGAAAATTTTGATCTCTCCTTCCATTTTGAACGATAACCTTGCTGGGTAGAGTATTCTTGGCTGTAAGTTTTTTCCTTTTAGCACTTTATATCGTGCCATTCTCTTCTAGCCTGTAAGGTTTCTGCTGAGAAGTCAGCTGATAGCCTTATGGGGTTTCCTTTGTATGTAACTTGACATTCTCTTGCGGCTTTTAGGATTCTCTCTTTATCTTTAATTCTGGACATTTTGATTATGATGTGTCTTGGTGTGGGCCTCTTTGGGTTTATCTTATTTGGGGCTCTCTGTGCCTCCTGTACCTGGATGTCTGTTTCCTTCCTTAGGTTAGGGAAGTTTTCATCTATTATTTCTTGAAATAGATTCTCTGCCCCCTTGTCTCGCTCTTCTCCTTCCGGGACACCTATAACACGGATGTTAGTGCGCTTGATGTTGTCCCAGAGGTCCCTTAGACTGTCCTCACTCTTTTTAATTCTTTTCTCTTTTACCTGTTCACCTTGGGTAATTTCTTCTAGTCTTTCTTCCAGCTCACTGATCTGTTCTTCTGTATCCTCTACTCTGCTTTTGAGTCCCTCTAATGAGTTTTTCATTTCCAGTATTGTATTCTTCATTTCTGATTGGTTCTTTTTTATATGTTCCATTTGTTTGTTGACATTCTCACTGAGTTCATCTATTCTTCTCCCCAGATCAGTGAGCATCCTTAACACTCTTAGTTTGAACTCTCTGTCAGGCAGGTTGCTCATTTCTGTTTCACTTAGTTCCTTTTCTGGGGTTTTGTCCTGTTCCCTTACTTGGAATGTATTCTTTTGCCTCCTCATTTTGCCTCTTTCCCTGTGCTTGTGTCTACGTATTAGGTAGGTCAGCTACGTGTCCTGCTCTTGGATAGGTGACCTTATGTAAGTGATGCCTTAGGAGGCTTCCAGTGTGCTTCCCTCAGTTCTCAATGTTCCAGGGGTGGCCCCTATGTGGGCTACGTGTGTCCTTCTATTGTGGCCTGTTAGCTCTCCCTATAGGCGCCCAGGGAGGCTGAGTTATGCTCCTGGCCAGCTGTTGTAATGCTCAGCTGCTTGTAGTTGTTGTGGGCCCTTCAGTCTCTTTATCAGGTGTGGGGAGCCCCAGCACAGTTGGCTGCAAGTTCTAATACCACATTTGTGTTGCAGTATTTCTTTTAAGTGAGTAGGCCCCCAGTGTGGCAGGTTGTTAGGCTCAGGGCCTTAGAATTGCTGTAAACCTCTAGCCTATTAGGTCTCTTGTCAGCTCTCTGAGGATTGCAGCTGGGTGGGGCTGGCCTCAGGCACAGGAGCACCCAATTGTTTCAGGCTTTGGAAGGTGGGGCAAACCTCCTATGTGGGTCTTTGAGAAGCACAAGTCTTCTGCAGCTGACAAGCCCTGCCGCCCAGAGGTCCACACACACAGTCAACACAGTCCTGCCCGTGTGGCGCCCGACCTCCCCAAGCGGACCCAGTCTCTCCACGGCGGGAGCCCCACACACTCCGCCACCACCCCACACTCTCCACCCGCTCCTTGTGCACACCCTGCCCCGCTCAAGTCAGCTCAGTTGCCAGGCTGCAGAAAATCCAGTCACCAATCTATGCAGGTCCACACGTTGCCTGAGGGCTTGTTGTTAGGTGGGGCCCGTCTCTAGGGTGGGCTGCCTGCCTTGGCTGAGCTGGATTAAATCGGTGCTCTAGCGGGTGGAGCAGACCCTGGGCTAGCAGGTCTCAGGGAAAACTCCAATGGCGTCTGTGTCAGCACGCTCACACCAGGCCACAACAATGGCCGCCGCCAATGTCCCAGTCCCTGGAGAGGTCTCACCCCTCACCGAGATGCACTCAGGGCCTATTAGGTGAGTCTCTTATCACCAAAGCAGTGTGCACCTTTCTTTCTGGTGATTTTAGGATGCTTTCTGGAACGGGTGAGTTTGTGCGCGGGCCCTTTAAGAGCCAGTTTTAGTTTCTTTGTGAACCGGGTTTTCTGGGGGTGCTCCCCAATGCTTTAGTAGCAGGCAAGGTCAGATATTATGCCACTGGTGTCGATTGTGCTGGGTCCACAAAATGCCCACAGCGGGGGCGCTCCCCGGCTCAGGGCCCCACGCCTCCAGGGAGGCTGCGTACCTGTGAGCTGCTCCCGGCGGCCGTGAAGCTGGCGGCTTGTGAAGGCGGCGTTTTTCCTCTCCGGAAGGGAGTCTCTGCCTCTTCCACCCCAGTTAGGATTGTCCGTTGTTGCAGGAGTTCCTCTCATCCAGTTTTCAGTTCTGTCTCAGGGGTAATTTTTCCACGAGTAGTTGTAAATTGGCTGTGTCCATGGGAGGAGGTGAGTTCAGAGTCTGCCTACACCGCCATCTTGACTCCGCCTCCTGGGGTGACTGATGGACACTATGGGGACAGGAGACATGGTAGTGATGAGCTACCTTCTGCCACAGGTGCTCTGCAGTTTAAAAAGTCAATGTAGTTACAGAAAAATTCACAAGCATCTGGTACTGACAGTGAATTGGGGATCCTCAGAAGTATAAGTTTCAAATTCTGACTGATCAATCCCATATAAAGCCTACACTCTGGTGTGTTTTTATGTTAAACTAGGTGATAGCATATTCAGATAACGGCTAAGGATTCTTTCTAGTATGAACATTCTGGTGGGCGATGAGAGGAAATCTTTCACTGAAAGTTTCTGCACATTTGCTGTACAAATAAGGGTTCTCCTCAGTGTGGACTTTTTGGTGCTGAACAAGTCCATCCTCGTGACTGAAGGTTTTCTCCCATTCATTACACTCATAAGCTCATTCTCCTGTGTGAATTCTCTGGTGCTGTAAAAGATTTTCTTTGTAGACAAAGATCTTTACACACTCACTGCATTTATAACATGTTTCTTAAGTGTGGACTTCCAAGTCTATTCTTGCAGCTGAAGGCTTTCCACATTCATTACATTCATAAGGTTTTTCTCCAGTGTGGAGGCTCCGGTACTCAAGATGATGCTTCTGGATGAAGGCTTTCCTACATTCACAGCACTGACAATGCCTCTCTCCAGTGTGACCTTTCTGGTGCTTAAAGAGGTGACAGCTGAGTCTAAACAACTTGCCACATCCATTACACTCATAAGGCTTTCCTGCAGTGTGGATTCTCCAGTGAATGAAAAGTATTTTTTTGTAGGTGAAGGACTTTCCCCATTGACTACACTCATAATGTCCTTATCCAGTGTGAACTTTCTGGTGGTTTTTGAGGGCAGTGCTGCGTGTAAACCATCTCCCACATTCGTTACACTCATAAGGCTTTTCTCCAGTGTGGATTCTCTGGTGCTCAACAAAACGATATTTGTGGATGAAGGCTTTCCCACATTCACTGCACTCATAAGGCCTTTCTCCAGTGTGAACTTTCTGATGTATAATGAAGGCAGACCTGTGTGAAAACAATCTTCCACATTTGCTACACTCATAGAGATTTTCTCCAGTGTGGATTCTCTGGTGCTCAAGAAGTATTTTTTTGCAGGTGAAGGACTTTCCACATTGACTGCACTGACAAGGCCTTTCTCCAGTGTGGAGTTTCTGATGCTTAATGCGCTCAGAGCTGCGTGTAAACAACCTCCCACATTCATTACACTCATAAGGCTTTTCTCCAGTGTGGATTCTCTGGTGCTCAGGAAGATAATCTTTCCGGTTGAAGGCTTTGCCACATTCACTGCACTCATAAGGCTTTGCTCCAGTATGGATTCTCTGATGTACGATGAAGACAGACCTGTGTGAAAACAACCTTCCACACTTGCCACACTCATAAGGCTTTTCTCCAGTATGGATTCTCTGGTGCTCAATAAGTATTTTTTTGTACATGAAGGACTTTCTGCATTGACTGCACTCATAAGGCCTTTCTCCAGTGTGAACTTTCTGATGTATAACGAAGGTAGACCTGTGTGAAAACAACCTTCCACATTTCCCACACTCATAAGGCTTTTCTCCAGTGTGGATTCTCTGGTGCTCAATGAGTATCTTTTTGTACATGAATGACCTTCTGCAGTGACTGCACTCATAAGGCCTTTCTCCAGTGTGGACTCTCTGGTGCTTAATGAGGTCAGAGCTACCTGTAAACAACCTCCCACATTCGTTACATTCATAAGGCCTTTCTCCAGTGTGGATTCTCTGGTGCCCAATGAGATGGTGTTTCCGGGCGAAGGCTTTCCCACATTCACTGCACTCATAAGGCCTCTCTCTAGTGTGAACTCTCTGGTGTTCCATGAATTTAATCTTTTCAGTGAAGTCTTGCCCACATTCACTGCATTTGTAATTCCCTTGCTGAGTGTGAGAGGCCTCCCTGCTCTCCCTGCTTCTAGGTGGTTGCTTTCCACTCTGGGTGTCCTGCTGGAGAAAGTCCAAGTTACCCAAGAAATCCTTCTCAAGCTCTCCACATGTGATGATATTGTCTGACACAAGGATTTTGCAGCTCTCTACAGGTGGCGGCCTGTTCTCCTCCCTCCTGATGCATTTCTCTCCACTGTGCTGCTTCTGCTGCTGGTATAGGTATGAACTGAATGAGAATGGTTCTCTACAAACCCCAAAAGTGTATGCTTTCAGCCTAGGTTGCACGCATTGGTGCTCAGCCAGGTACAAAACGTCTTGCTCCACCAGGACACACATATCGCAGGAATGAGTCTTCGAGACAGAAGGGACTGCCTTTGGAGTCTTGGTTTGTGACACTCTTTCCACAGAAGTACCTTCCTCAGAAGGGGCCTCCTCAGCTTTTACTCCATGCCAACAACCTGAAAGCACAAAAATGCTGATGAAGTGCCTGTAGACGTTGGTGGAACAGGACAGCCCATTACAATGTGTGTAAGACGCAAGCATGAATGACTCCATGGGTTTGTTTTCAGGACAACGGAGTCAGGATCAGGTGGAGTACCTGGATCTGCAGTACTGGCTTCTGATGGTCACAGAGAGGGGGAGGTCTCACATCCAGCAAGAAAACAGGGTATGGTGCTATGCTGGGAGGAGAGGCCTGATACACCTTACTCCTCTGCCCATGGTTCTCAACAGGACCTCGTCTGCAGAGGACAGGCGAGTGCTGTGTAGAATGTATGTCCCACCCCAGCAAAAGGTAATTGCAACTGGGTACCTGGAGGTCAAGGATTATTTAAGTCTATGTTTACCTGTCCTGACACATTCAGTGTAGACAAATGTTGGAGAACACACCAGAGGGAGAGGAACAGGAGAGATGTAAAGGACACAGAGGAAGGGGACAACTAGGGGTCAAAAGTCACAATAGAAATAAAAATGTGGGCAAAATATCAAGGATGGGGAGGAAAGACAGAAATGAGGTACAGCCATCAGCCTTGCACTAGAACAGTAGCAAGCAAAGGACACTTGTCTGATATGACTAGAACTCATCCACAACAGCACACCTTCCTCCTGCTCCTACTCACTAGGTCCAGGATCCCATTGCCCGCCCCCCCACCCCCCGCCCATAGCCAGACAGGTGTCTATCCCCTCAGGCACCCAGGGCTGTCCTCCACCCCTCAGCTCAAGTTGGACAACTAAATGGGACCTAGTAGATCAGAGTCCTAAGGAGAAAATAGGATAGTTAAGTGGACGACACCGGCCCAGAGTGACCCAACACACAAGAGACCACAGGAAAGAATCCATTACTAGAAGAACCTGGAGGAAAATCTTGCAAAAATAATCTAGTGTTGTCCACAAATACTGACCAGCAAATGGGTGTAACTGCTGAGACAGGCAGTGCACAAAAAAGGGGGGCAGATCCTGTGAGAGAGATCTTCCACAGATCCAACAGTCAATACAGCAAGAGTGGCAAAACAAACTGGCATTGGTCAGGCAAGTCACAAGACTCTGAGACCAACCCTTTGTGTGAATGGCTTTAGGGAAGAAGGTTGTTAGGGCTGAATACATACAGAGTCTATGCCAGAAAACCAGGGAAGGAATCAGTGTCCATGGTCCAGGTTTGGAAAAATTGGAGTGAGCCCTGGAAAAAGGAGAAGAGCAGAGCCGAGTATAGGGCAATAGTGTGGGAGCGAGGGTCCTTACCCAGGGAGGCTATAAGTGACCAGTTCTCCAGCATTACATCTCGGTACAGGCATCTCTGAGCATCATCAAGGAGACCCCACTCCTCTTGGGAGAAGAACACAGCCACATCCTCAAAAGTCACATGGCCCTGTCATGATGAGGGTAGAGGAGATCATAAGCAGCCTCTTAAACCAGGACTCCCAGGTCATGGCCCTCCTCTCCAAATCCTGAACTCAGAGAAGATACCGAGTCCTGGTGCCACTGGTACTTGCTCTCTCTTCATGTCCCACTGACCCCTGCCTCCAACCATCAGGAAGAACAGACAGGGGGAGAGGCAGTCTCATCTATGATCTGGCACTGGCAAAGAGAGTCCCAACCACTGTCCTCACAGTCAACTGTCCTGGGATAGCGCAGATCATGCCACAAAAAGTGACACTTAGGCTCAGCCTTCTGGCTTAAACCTTGAGTACAAGGACCCTGAGTACCTCCTCACACTCCCTCTCCATCTGCTCAGCACTATGGGATCACTCCTCTCTCACATGCCAGACCCCAACCACTACACCTAGAACACCACTGCCACCTCTGTCCACGCCTTACACATCTCACTGGCTTCCCCACATGCCACTCAGCACATGGCAACCAGGCAATGCTTGCCAAAGGTAACAAGATCCAGGGCTACCCCAGGCCTCTGATGGACCCCACTGCCAGTGGAGGTCCCAGCACTGCTTTTAAGTCCTCCCCACCTAGCCCTGGCCTTGTTCCAACCTCAGCCACCCAGACCTTGTGTGGAAGTCAGACAGCCTAAGCCCTCGTCCTCTTTAGTGTTGCATGTGTTGTCTCTACACAGTCACCTTTCCTCTCTACACCTCCTCTCACTCAAAGCCCAGTCTCACCTCTCCCACCACAGCCCAAGAGACTCTCCCAGGTGACCTCATTCACCATTGAGCTAATCTGTCATCCAGTCTGACACTCTCCAGGCACCACCAGGAGTTATCAAAAAACTCTGAGACTATGGAGGGGAGAAAAGCACCAGGCCTTACCTCAGTGTCAACTGACCTCTATTATTGCTATGTTTCTTAATAAATCTCTTATCTACACACTAGGAATCCTGTGCCACCACCTGGACGTCCACCTAAAGTCTGCGCCCACACCACACACACACTCATGGCCACTGTACTTTCTCATCTGTCTTCATGATGACAGCCACTCCTATCCAGGTGCCAAAGCAAGTGAGCCAATCCTTGGAGAATACTCTCCCTATCCTTCCCCCATAATGGCATTGCCACCATGACCTAAGGAGTGCCCCTCTTCAATATGACATAGTGCACATGCCAGCCACTTGCTGATGGTTACTTCAAATTGAAGCCCTTCCCCAAACTCCAGAGGTGTGTTTCTAGATGTCCACTAGATGTTTCCACTCAGAGGTCCTAATAGTATCTCAGACTCAACAAGGCAAAAACCTAACTCCTGAGAGTACTTCTGTTAATTATTCCTACTATTGGCTTTCCATCTCAGCAATGGCACAACCACACTTTCACCTAAAGCCACACATCTTAGGCTCGTGCCAGATTCTCTCTCACACATTGTACAGCAAAAAAATCACCCTTAATTACAAAACAGATTGAGAAACTAACCTCTTCTCTAACTACAGAGCCACAGCTGTGATACAGCCACTATCAACACTCACCAGGACTGTAGCCTCCCCAGGGTCTCCCTGCCTCCACGCTCACCCCCACAATCTGTCCTACACTTCTCAGGCAGAGTAGCCTGTTTAGACCTCAGTCAGATCACTTCCATCCTCTGCTCCAAGTCCAGGGACCCACCACCCTCAGTAGAGCTCCAGCTCCTCATTCTGCCCCTCCAGGACTGACTCTTGCCCTTCAATCTCTGTTCCTAGCAGGTGGCTGGAGTCCTGCAGTTCCCTGAACACTCCCAACTCATTCTCATCTCCAAGCATGTGGACACACCAGTTCCTGTGCCCAGGAAATCTTTCATTATTTCACCTTACTAACAGGAGAAATGGAGAGCCCTCAGTACAACTCTGACCTTGATTAAGGACCCTGTGCCTGGGCTGGCCCCAGGGCTTAGCGGTTAAGTGCACGCTAAGTGATCTGGGTTCAGATCCCAGGCACGCACCTACACACCACTTCTCCGGCCATGCAGAGGCCACATCCCACATACAGCAACTAGAAGGATGTGCAACTATGACATACAACTATCTACTGGGGCTTTGGGGAAAAAAAAGGAGGACTGGCAATAGATGTTAGCTCAGAGCCAGTCTTCCTCAGCAAAAAGAGGAGGATTAGCATGGATGTTAGCTCAGGGCTGATCTTCCTCACAGAAAAAAAAAAAAAAAAAAAAGGACCCTGTGCCTGAGGTGACCCCAGGACCCAGAACTAAGGGCAGAGAGTCCCAAGACATCACCGTCTCCTAATTCGTGTGCCTGGACCATGGGGATAGGGATGAGGGTCAGTGAGGTACTGGGACATCTTCTACTTACCTGTGAAGGGTCCATAAATGCTGCTGCTACCATGGGAACCTGTGGAAGAGGGAGGATGTGAGAAAAGGTGATCATGGTGGGTGGTAAAGGCTGACCTGTTCCCTTCCTTCCTTGCCCTGGAGAAGGGTGACCTCAAGCTGACATCTAACCTCAGATCTCAGTCCTCAGAGCTAGCACTTAATAGCTGAATGGCCTTGGAGAATTAATCAACCTCCCTGAGACTCAGTGTCCTCATCTGTAAAACGGCAACACTTATGGTGCCTAGCTCAGAGCATCGATGCAGACTGCACACATCCCTTAGGCATCTGACCACAGGATTAACATTTCTATAAAAGGTTTTGAAAATTAGGTGTTTCTTACATGTTTTTTAAGTCTTTATGCGAATGTCAAATTTGATCAATACCCTGAGGTTTCTGTGACTGTCTTTGTGGCACCAAATTTATGGTGTCTTTACCAACTCCAATCATCTGATTCTTTAACAACTGGATGTACTACAATTGAATCCTATTCTCACCAGAATCCACAGGTTTGAGGGCTCAGTCCCACAAGACTGTCTTCCCTGCAGAAGCCAGTTGCAAGTCCCCGATCCCCAGGCTACCAGTATTTCTGTCCACCTTGGCTAAAAATTCAAGGTTTCCCTTTGATCCCTCCTCAGTTTCAATAGTTTGGTAGAATGATTCGCAGAACTTGGGAAAACGCTTCACTTACCTGTACTGCTTTATTATAAAGGATACAACTTAGGAACAGCCAAATGGGAGCTGTCTAGGGCAAGGTGTGGGGTGAGGGCAGCAGAGTTTCCATGCCCTTTCAGTATGATCCACCCTCCCAGCACTTCCACCATTTCAATGTGTTCACTAACCTAAAAGCTCCCTGAATCTCACTGCTCAAGTTTATATCCCTAAGCTCCAGCTCCCCTCCCATCTTTGGGAGGCTCAGGGTGAGCCTGCAAGTTTCAACTTCTAATCACTTTGTCTTTCTGGTGACCAGACCTATCCTGAGGCTACCTAGGGGAACCACCCTAAGTCACTTCATTATAATAAACGTCCATGTGATAAAATGAGCTAGTTACAAATAACAAACAAGCACTATTAATACCCAAGAAATCCCAGGGTGTTAGAAGGTCTATGTCAAGACCCCATGACAGAACCCAAATACAAACACATACACATATAGATAATATTACACCACAAGTGTAAGTTGTCATTTCAGTGAATTACTGGAGTCATGCCTCACATAACAAAGTTTTGGTCAGTGAAGGACAGCATACATTGTGGTGGTCCCAAAGATTAGTATCATGGAGCCCAGGTGTGTAGTAGGCGATACCATCTAGCTTTGTGTAAGTACATTCTAGGATGTTTGCACAAGAAAAAAATCAATGATGAATTTCTCAGAAGGTAGTCCAACCTTAAGGGATGCATGACTGTACTTGTTTCCATAAATTTAAAACCTGTTAAAGCGAAAAGTTTTAAACTTGTACTTTCCTGGGAGAGCTGAGGCATCTGTGACCTTGACTGGGCCTAGGCTGCTCCACCAGCCTGGCTGACCTTTCTCTGGCTCCACAGGGAGTGGACGATCCACCCATTCCTCAGAGCAGAGAATCTGCACCACCTCAAACTCCATCTCCATCCCAGGCAGGGCTCATAACTCCTTACACCTGCCCTTCCCCTCCTGCAGAAAGCCCTGGAACCACAGGACCCTCCCTTCTGCCAGTCTCAGACCCAGCCACTCTGCCCTGTCCTCGAGCCCCAGTCCTCTCTTCCTTCATCCCAGGGCCTATCTCAAAGAAACGCGTTAAGATTTTCCCTCCTAAATTTGAGATTCTTGCTTGGCTCTGGTCCAGGACTCAGGCTGTCATCACTGAGCCAGCTCCCCCAACCCGGACTCCGACTGGACATGCCAGCCTACAGATCACCTCTACTTTGGGATCTCAGAAACAGCACGTCCAAACTCCAGCTCCTAATCTCTGCCTGAAACCTGCTCCCCTCACCAGTTTCCCTATCTCAACTCTTCTATATGTTCAGCCAAAAGGAAAACTTGATTGTCCTTCACTCTGCCCTTTTGCTCAAAGCCACACTGGCTACAACAGGAAATCCTGCCGGTTTTCTTTATATTTACCAGGAATCTTCTGGCTTACAGTCCTTCTACCGCCACTGCTCTGGTCCACAAACCAGCATCATTCTTCGGAGTCTATTCCAGAAAGCTCCTTACAGGTCTCCCAGCCTCCACCCTCGTCACCCCTCCCCCACCCTGTCTCCCCCGAGCAGCCTTTGAAATACTGTAAAAACTCTAACTTAGAGATCGTCTTCCTCTTTTATTCACAACCCTCCCAGAATCCTCAGACTGACGGCCCAGCTGCTCAGGCTGCCATGCAGAGAGACGACTCCTCACACTCTCTGTTTCCTGCACACAGAAGTCGGACCCCAGGTTTCCCGGATGCTCCCGGCTCAGGCGCACCTCCAAGGCTTTGCACGCGCTGCTCCCACGGCCTTTCACACTCTTCCACACTTCATCACCCTGGCTCTCAGAAATGGGGACCCCACCCCTGAACCCCCACTGTTCTGGAGACGGGGGCCTGAACTGCAGCGACCTGAGCAGCAGGCCCTCATCGGCGGCTTTACGATTTGGGTCAGGATCTGGGGAACGCAACGGTCACCTGGGCCGGGTCCTTTAGCGCGTTTGTCGCTGTAGGACCCTCTGGGCGCCAGGCTGCCGGGAGACGCGTGTGATAACGGCGGACACCCGGGCCGGAGGTCCCAGGAGGAGGTCACCCGGGCCGCGCTCACACCAAATCTCAGATCTCCTCCTGTGCCGTGGGGACAACACCTCTTCTCGCTCTTTCCGGCTCCTGTTACCTCGGCACAACCTAGCGACCAGCAGCCTCCGCTCCGGTAGACAACCTCAAAAGCCGCGAAAGGACCGCCTCCAGGAAGATGCCGGAAGTCCCGCCCCGTCCTATGTCGGACTCACGGAAATGCCCCAAGTGTGGGCTTTCATTGGTGCAGAGCAGCAAGAGCGCTGTGTGCTCAGTCTTCTGGGTAATGTAGTTCCTATCACCCAACAGATCGACCCTCAGACCAGGCTTTCTACTAACATCCTGGGCATTAATGAGCCAAGGGACTCTGTGGCAAAGGACAAACTAGACATGTCAAAGTAGAGTCAAAAAGTCTACATATTTAACTTTTTTTGAAATCGGATTTAACTCGTATTTCTCAACATAAACGATGTTGCAGGAATACAGACAGTGCAGTCAGAGGTTTAAAAGAGTGACACTTGCTTCAGTCCTTAATTTTTGTTTTTCTCTGTTTTATTTTTTTAAACTTTATTTATTTATTTTTCCTCCAAAGCCCCAGTAGATAGTTGTATGTCATAGTTGCACATCCTTCTAGTTGCTGTATTTGGGACTCGGCCTCAGCATGGCCTGAGAAGCCGGGCATCGCTGCACTCCCGGGATCCGAACCAGGGCAGCCAGCAACAGGGCGCGCGCACTTAACCGCTAAGCAACGAGGCCGGCCCTCTCTGTTTTATTTCTATATAAAGACTACAGAGGTGAAATTCTTGGAGGAATGTTCAAGTAAGAAAAATCAAGTCAATAATATTTTGGAATAAAAATGTAAATTGTATTCAACAAAGTATCTTGGTTAGCTTCCTTAGTGGCTAAACATAAATACATAAAATTAGATAATAAATCCATAAATCCATCGTTGACACTATTAACTCCGCATGCCTTGCAACACCACCAAGAGATTGTGCTAAAATACTACTTTTGTGTGGGAGTGAGGTGAGGTGCTGGTAATAATAGTTATAAGTGTAAAATTCCCAATATTGTTTTGGAATTTGAGAAGCTATTTGTAAATGTCATAAAGCAATGAGCATAGAAGACACAAAAATTATTTTAATGTACAAGGTTGGAATAAGTTTTTTAAAAGAGAGAAAAAGACATCATAAATTTACAATAAGATAACAATGTGTAATTGGCATCCTGGCATAGAATTTAAGTTGAAACCTAGCAGAATAAACTATAAAGTTTATAAAGAGGCACTCTCATATTTACATTCTTCCTTCAAGGCTGAGCTCTGGCGGTACTACAGAATACTGGGAAATGGATGCTTTAAAGAAAAAAAAATTGTTCAGGCTTAAGTGGGAATAAAATATATATACCTCTTAAAAGATCATGGAAGACAATGTATTTGTGAATGATAGAGCAGGAGTTTGCAAACTGAATATAAAATTATCACAAAATGTACACAAACTATATGAATATAACAGGCTTCTATTACCAAAAACAAATCATAAACATTGTAATGACAAGAACACATGTGGAAAGACATTGTGCCATCTATAATTTTTAGAGGGTTAATATATAAATAATAAATAAATTTAATGTCTTACAAATAACGAAGAGAAAAATTGACAAACAGAGACTGCAAAACTCTTGCCTATCACCTCAGATTAAAATTACAAAAGGCAAACAGCAATTAAAATTCCAATTATTGGAAATCAGAAAAATGCAAATTAAAACAAAACAGATTGGTGGTGGGGCCAGCCCAGTGGCTGAGTGGTTGAAGTTCTGGGAGCTCCACTTTGGCGGCCTGGATTTGCTGGTTCAGATCTAGTCCAGACCTACTCCGCTTATCAGCCATGCTGTGGAGGCATCACACGTACAAAACAGAGGAAGACTGGTGCACATGTTAGCTCAGGGCTAATCTTCCTCAAGTGAAAAAAGAAGAAGATTGCCAACGGATGTTAGCTCAAGGCGAATCTTCCTCACCAAAAAAAAAAAAA